>NC_088402.1:90562484-90859984 GCF_034236695.1 Oncorhynchus nerka | reverse complement strand
TACCAGGGCATGGTCTGGTTAATATAGCACTGTACCAGGGGATGGTCTGGTTAATATAGCACTGTGCCAGGGGATGGTCTAGTTAATATAGCACTGTGCCAGGGGATGGTCTGGTTAATATAGCACTGTACCAGGGGATGGTCTGGTTAATATAGCACTGTGCCAGGGGATGGTCTGGTTAATATAGCACTGTGCCAGGGGATGGTCTGGTTAATATAGCACTGTGCCAGGGGATGGTCTGGTTAATATAGCACTGTACCAGGGGATGGTCTGGTTAATATAGCACTGTACCAGGGGATGGTCTGGTTAATATAGCACTGTGCCAGGGGATGGTCTGGTTAATATAGCACTGTACCAGGGGATGGTCTGGTTAATATAGCACTGTACCAGGGCATGGTCTGGTTAATATAGCACTGTACAAGGGGATGGTCTGGTTAATATAGCACTGTGCCAGGGGATGGTCTAGTTAATATAGCACTGTGCCAGGGGATGGTCTGGTTAATATAGCACTGTGCCAGGGGATGGTCTGGTTAATATAGCACTGTGCCAGGGGATGGTCTGGTTAATATATCACTGTGCCAGGGGATGGTCTGGTTAATATAGCACTGTGCCAGGGGATGGTCTGGTTAATATAACACTGTGCCAGGGGATGGTCTGGTTAATATATCACTCTGCCAGGGGATGGTCTGGTTAATATAGCACTGTGTCATGCCAGGGGATGGTCTGGTTAATATAGCACTGTGCCAGGGGAAGGTCTGGTTAATATAGCACTGTGCCAGGGGATGGTCTGGTTAATATAGCACTGTGCCAGGGGATGGTCTGGTTAATATAGCACTGTGTCATGCCAGGGGATGGTCTGGTTAATATAGCACTCTTCCAGGGGATGGTCTGGTTAATATAGCACTGTGCCAGGGGATGGTGTGGTTAATATAGCACTGTGCCAGGGGATGGTCTGGTTAATATAGCACTGTGTCATGCCAGGGGATGGTCTGGTTAATATAGCAATGTGCCAGGGGATGGTCTGGTTAATATAGCACTGTGCCATACCAGGGGATGGTCTGGTTAATATAGCACTGTGTCATGCCAGGGGATGGTCTGGTTAATATAGCACTGTGCCAGGGGATGGTCTGGTTAATATATCACTGTGCCAGGGGATGGTCTGGTTAATATATCACTGTGCCAGGGGATGGTCTGGTTAATATATCACTGTGCCAGGGGATGGTCTGGTTAATATATCACTGTGCCAGGGGATGGTCTGGTTAATATATCACTGTGCCAGGGGATGGTCTGGTTAATATATCACTGTGCCAGGGGATGGTCTGGTTAATATAGCACTGTGTCATGCCAGGGGATGGTCTGGTTAATATATCACTGTGCCAGGGGATGGTCTGGTTAATATATCACTCTGCCAGGGGATGGTCTGGTTAATATAGCACTGTGCCAGGGGATGGTCTGGTTAATATAGCACTGTGCCAGGGGATGGTCTGGTTAATATATCACTGTGCCAGGGGATGGTCTGGTTAATATAGCACTGTGCCAGGGGATGGTCTGGTTAATATATCACTCTGCCAGGGGATGGTCTGGTTAATATATCACTCTGCCAGGGGATGGTCTGGTTAATATATCACTCTGCCAGGGGATGGTCTGGTTAATATAGCACTGTGCCATACCAGGGGATGGTCTGGTTAATATAGCACTGTGTCATGCCAGGGGATGGTCTGGTTAATATAGCACTGTGCCATGCCAGGGGATGGTCTGGTTAATATAGCACTGTGCCAGGGGATGGTCTGGTTAATATAGCACTGTGCCAGGGGATGGTCTGGTTAATATAGCACTGTGCCAGGGGATGGTCTGGTTAATATAGCACTGTGCCAGGGGATGGTCTGGTTAATATAGCACTGTGCCAGGGGATGGTCTGGTTAATATAGCACTGTACCAGGGGATGGTCTGGTTAATATAGCACTGTGCCAGGGGATGGTCTAGTTAATATAGCACTGTACCAGGGGATGGTCTGGTTAATATAGCACTGTGCCATGGGATGGTCTGGTTAATATAGCACTGTGCCAGGGGATGGTCTGGTTAATATAGCACTGTGCCAGGGGATGGTCTGGTTAATATAGCACTGTGCCAGGGGATGGTCTGGTTAATATAGCACTGTACCAGGGGATGGTCTGGTTAATATAGCACTGTACCAGGGGATGGTCTGGTTAATATAGCACTGTGCCAGGGGATGGTCTGGTTAATATAGCACTGTGCCAGGGGATGGTCTGGTTAATATAGCACTGTGCCAGGGGATGGTCTGGTTAATATAGCAGGGGATGGTCTGGTTAATATAGCACTGTGCCAGGGGATGGTCTAGTTAATATAGCACTGTGCCAGGGGATGGTCTAGTTAATATAGCACTGTGCCAGGGGATGGTCTGGGCACTGTGCCAGGGGATGGTCTGGTTAATATAGCACTGTGCCAGGGGATGGTCTGGTTAATATAGCACTGTGCCAGGGGATGGTCTGGTTAATATAGCACTGTGCCAGGGGATGGTCTGGTTAATATAGCACTGTGCCAGGGGATGGTCTGGTTAATATAGCACTGTGCCAGGGGAAGGTCTGGTTAATATAGGGACTGTGCCAGGGGATGGTCTGGTTAATATAGCACTGTGCCAGGGGATGGTCTGGTTAATATAGCACTGTGCCAGGGGATGGTCTGGTTAATATAGCACTGTGCCAGGGGATGGTCTGGTTAATATAGCACTGTACCAGGGGATGGTCTGGTTAATATATCACTCTGCCAGGGGATGGTCTGGTTAATATAGCACTGTACCAGGGGATGGTCTGGTTAATATAACACTGTGCCAGGGGATGGTCTGGTTAATATAGCACTGTACCAGGGGATGGTCTGGTTAATATAACACTGTGCCAGGGGATGGTCTGGTTAATATAGCACTGTGCCAGGGGATGGTCTGGTTAATATAGCACTGTGCCAGGGGATGGTCTGGTTAATATAGCACTGTGCCAGGGGATGGTCTGGTTAATATAGCAGGGGATGGTCTGGTTAATATAGCACTGTGCCAGGGGATGGTCTAGTTAATATAGCACTGTGCCAGGGGATGGTCTAGTTAATATAGCACTGTGCCAGGGGATGGTCTGGTTAATATAGCACTATGGTCTGGTTAATATAGCTTCCAGGGGATGGTCTGGTTAATATAGCACTGTGCCAGGGGATGGTCTGGTTAATATAGCACTGTGCCAGGGGATGGTCTGGTTAATATAGCACTGTGCCAGGGGATGGTCTGGTTAATATAGCACTGTGCCAGGGGATGGTCTGGTTAATATAGCACTGTGCCAGGGGATGGTCTGGTTAATATAGCACTGTGCCAGGGGATGGTCTGGTTAATATAGCACTGTGCCAGGGGATGGTCTGGTTAATATAGCACTGTGCCAGGGGATGGTCTGGTTAATATAGCACTGTGCCAGGGGATGGTCTGGTTAATATAGCACTGTGCCAGGGGATGGTCTTAATATAGTGGTCTGGTTAATATAGCACTGTGCCAGGGGATGGTCTGGTTAATATAGCACTGTGCCAGGGGATGGTCTGGTTAATATAGCACTGTGCCAGGGGATGGTCTGGTTAATATAGCACTGTGCCAGGGGATGGTCTGGTTAATATAGCACTGTGCCAGGGGATGGTCTGGTTAATATATCACTCTGCCAGGGGATGGTCTGGTTAATATAGCACTGTACCAGGGGATGGTCTGGTTAATATAGCACTGTGCCAGGGGATGGTCTGGTTAATATAGCACTGTGCCAGGGGATGGTCTGTGTGCCAGGGGATGGTCTGGTTAATATAGCACTGTGCCAGGGGATGGTCTGGTTAATATAGCACTGTGCCAGGGGATGGTCTGGTTAATATAGCACTGTACCAGGGGATGGTCTGGTTAATATAGCACTGTGCCAGGGGATGGTCTGGTTAATATAGCACTGTGCCAGGGGATGGTCTGGTTAATATAGCACTGTGCCAGGGGATGGTCTGGTTAATATAGCACTCTGGTTAATATAGCACTGCCAGGGGATGGTCTGGTTAATATAGCACTGTGCCAGGGGATGGTCTGGTTAATATAGCACTGTGCCAGGGGATGGTCTGGTTAATATAGCACTGTGCCAGGGATGGTCTGGTTAATATAGCACTGTGCCAGGGGATGGTCTGGTTAATATAGCACTGTGCCAGGGGATGGTCTGGTTAATATAGCACTGTGCCAGGGGATGGTCTGGTTAATATAGCACTGTGCCAGGGGATGGTCTGGTTAATATAGCACTGTGCCAGGGGATGGTCTGGTTAATATAGCACTGTGCCAGGGGATGGTCTGGTTAATATAGCACTGTGCCAGGGGATGGTCTGGTTAGGGGATATAACACTGTGCCAGGGGATGGTCTGGTTAATATAGCACTGTACCAGGGGATGGTCTGGTTAATATAGCACTGTTCCAGGGGATGGTCTGGTTAATATAGCACTGTACCAGGGGATGGTCTGGTTAATATAGCACTGTGCCATGGTCTGGTTAATATAGCCAGGGGATGGTCTGGTTAATATATCACTCTTCCAGGGGATGGTCTGGTTAATATAGCACTGTGCCAGGGGATGGTCTGGTTAATATAGCACTGTACCAGGGGATGGTCTGGTTAATATAGCACTGTGCCAGGGGATGGTCTGGTTAATATAGCACTGTGCCAGGGGATGGTCTGGTTAATATAGCACTGTGCCAGGGGATGGTCTGGTTAATATAGCAGGGGGCAGTCTGGTTAATATAGCACTGTGCCAGGGGATGGTCTAGTTAATATAGCACTGTGCCAGGGGATGGTCTAGTTAATATAGCACTGTGCCAGGGGATGGTCTGGTTAATATAGCACTGTGCCAGGGGATGGTCTGGTTAATATAGCACTGTGCCAGGGGATGGTCTGGTTAATATAGCACTGTGCCAGGGGATGGTCTGGTTAATATAGCACTGTGCCAGGGGATGGTCTGGTTAATATAGCACTGTGCCAGGGGATGGTCTGGTTAATATAGCCTGTACCAGGGGATGGTCTGGTTAATATAACTGTGCCAGGGGATGGTCTGGTTAATATAGCACTGTGCCAGGGGATGGTCTGGTTAATATAGCACTGTACCAGGGGATGGTCTGGTTAATATAGCACTGTGCCAGGGGATGGTCTGGTTAATATAGCACTGTGCCAGGGGATGGTCTGGTTAATATAACACTGTGCCAGGGGATGGTCTGGTTAATATAGCACTGGTTAATATATCAGGGGATGGTCTGGTTAATATAGCACTGTGCCAGGGGATGGTCTGGTTAATATAGCACTGTGCCAGGGGATGGTCTGGTTAATATAGCACTCTGCCAGGGGATGGTCTGGTTAATATAGCACTGGTCTGCACTGGGGGATGGTCTGGTTAATATAGCACTGTGCCAGGGGATGGTCTAGTTAATATAGCACTGTGCCAGGGGATGGTCTGGTTAATATAGCACTGTGCCAGGGGAAGGTCTGGTTAATATAGCACTGTGCCAGGGGATGGTCTGGTTAATATATCACTCTGCCAGGGGATGGTCTGGTTAATATAGCACTGTGTCATTCCAGGGGATGGTCTGGTTAATATAGCACTGTGCCATGCAAGGGGATGGTCTGGTTAATATAGCACTGTGCCAGGGGATGGTCTGGTTAATATATCACTCTTCCAGGGGATGGTCTGGTTAATATAGCACTGTGCCAGGGGATGGTCTGGTTAATATAGCACTGTGCCAGGGGATGGTCTGGTTAATATAGCACTGTGCCAGGGGATTGTCTGGTTAATATAGCACTGTGCCAGGGGATGGTCTGGTTAATATAGCTCTGTACCAGGGGATGGTCTGGTTAATATATCACTCTGCCAGGGGATGGTCTGGTTAATATAGCACTGTGTCATTCCAGGGGATGGTCTGGTTAATATAGCACTGTGCCATGCAAGGGGATGGTCTGGTTAATATAGCACTGTGCCAGGGGATGGTCTGGTTAATATATCACTCTTCCAGGGGATGGTCTGGTTAATATAGCACTGTGCCAGGGGATGGTCTGGTTAATATAGCACTGTGCCAGGGGGATGGTCTGGTTAATATAGCACTGTGCCAGGGGATGGTCTGGTTAATATAGCACTGTGCCAGGGGAAGGTCTGGTTAATATAGCACTGTGCCAGGGGATGGTCTGGTTAATATAGCTCTGTACCAGGGGATGGTCTGGTTAATATAACACTGTGCCAGGGGATGGTCTGGTTAATATAACACTGTGCCAGGGGATGGTCTGGTTAATATAGCACTGTACCAGGGGATGGTCTGGTTAATATATCACTCTTCCAGGGGATGGTCTGGTTAATATAGCACTGTACCAGGGGATGGTCTGGTTAATATAACACTGTGCCAGGGGATGGTCTGGTTAATATAGCACCGTACCAGGGGATGGTCTGGTTAATATATCACTCTTCCAGGGGATGGTCTGGTTAATATAGCACTGTGCCAGGGGATGGTCTGGTTAATATAGCACTGTGCCAGGGGATGGTCTGGTTAATATAGCACTGTGCCAGGGGATGGTCTGGTTAATATAGCACTGTGCCAGGGGATGGTCTGGTTAATATAGCACTGTGCCAGGGGATGGTCTGGTTAATATAGCACTGTGCCAGGGGAAGGTCTGGTTAATATAGCACTGTGCCAGGGGATGGTCTGGTTAATATATCACTCTGCCAGGGGATGGTCTGGTTAATATAGCACTGTGTCATTCCAGGGGATGGTCTGGTTAATATAGCACTGTGCCATGCAAGGGGATGGTCTGGTTAATATAGCACTGTGCCAGTGGATGGTCTGGTTAATATATCACTCTTCCAGGGGATGGTCTGGTTAATATAGCACTGTGCCAGGGGATGGTCTGGTTAATATAGCACTCTTCCAGGGGATGGTCTGGTTAATATAGCACTGTGCCAGGGGATGGTCTGGTTAATATAGCACTGTGCCAGGGGATTGTCTGGTTAATATAGCACTGTGCCAGGGGATGGTCTGGTTAATATAGCACTGTGTCATACCAGGGGATGGTCTGGTTAATATAGCACTGTGCCATACCAGGGGATGGTCTGGTTAATATAGCACTGTGCCATACCAGGGGATGGTCTGGTTAATATAGCACTGTGCCATACCAGGGGATGGTCTGGTTAATATAGCACTGTGCCATACCAGGGGATGGTCTGGTTAATATAGCACTGTGCCATGCCAGGGGATGGTCTGGTTAATATAGCACTGTGCCATGCCATGGGATGGTCTGGTTAATATATCACTGTGCCAGGGGATGGTCTGGTTAATATATCACTGTGCCAGGGGATGGTCTGGTTAATATAGCACTGTGCCAGGGGATGGTCTGGTTAATATAGCACTGTACCAGGGGATGGTCTGGTTAATATAGCACTGTGCCAGGGGATGGTCTGGTTAATATAGCACTGTACCAGGGGATGGTCTGGTTAATATAGCACTGTACCAGGGGATGGTCTGGTTAATATAGCACTCTGCCAGGGGATGGTCTGGTTAATATAGCTCTGTGTCAGGGCATGGTCTGGTTAATATAGCACTGTGCCAGGGGATGGTCTGGTTAATATATCACTCTGCCAGGGGATGGTCTGGTTAATATATCACTCTGCCAGGGGATGGTCTGGTTAATATAGCACTGTACCAGGGGATGGTCTGGTTAATATAGCACTGTGCCAGGGGATGGTCTGCTGTTAATATAGCACTGTGCCAGGGGATGGTCTGGTTAATATAGCACTGTGCCAGGGGATTGTCTGGTTAATATAGCACTGTGCCAGGGGATGGTCTGGTTAATATAGCACTGTGCCATACCAGGGGATGGTCTGGTTAATATAGCACTGTGTCATGCCAGGGGATGGTCTGGTTAATATAGCACTGTGCCATACCAGGGGATGGTCTGGTTAATATAGCACTGTGTCATGCCAGGGGATGGTCTGGTTAATATAGCACTGTGCCATGCCAGGGGATGGTCTGGTTAATATAGCACTGTGCCAGGGGATGGTCTGGTTAATATAGCACTGTGCCAGGGGATGGTCTGGTTAATACAGCACTGTGCCAGGGGATGGTCTAGTTAATATAACACCGTGCCAGGGGATGGTCTGGTTAATATAGCACTGTGCCATGCCAGGGGATGGTCTGGTTAATATAGCACTGTGCCAGGGGATTGTCTGGTTAATATATCACTCTGCCAGGGGATGGTCTGGTTAATATAGCACTGTACCAGGGGATGGTCTGGTTAATATAGCACTGTGCCAGGGGATGGTCTGGTTAATATATCACTGTGCCAGGGGATGGTGTGGTTAATATATCACTCTGCCAGGGGATGGTCTGGTTAATATAGCACTGTGCCAGGGGATGGTCTGGTTAATATAGCACTGTGCCAGGGGATGGTCTGGTTAATATAGCACTGTGCCATGCCAGGGGATGGTCTGGTTAATATAACACCGTGCCAGGGGATGGTCTGGTTAATATATCACTCTGCCAGGGGATGGTCTAGTTAATATAGCACTGTGCCAGGGGATGGTCTGGTTAATATAGCACTGTGCCAGGGGATGGTCTGGTTAATATAGCACTGTGCCAGGGGATGGTCTGGTTAATATAGCACTGTGCCAGGGGATGGTCTGGTTAATATAGCACTGTGCCAGGGGATGGTCTGGTTAATATAGCACTGTGCCAGGGGATGGTCTGGTTAATATAGCACTGTGCCAGGGGATGGTCTGGTTAATATAGCACTGTGCCAGGGGATGGTCTGGTTAATATAGCACTGTACCAGGGGATGGTCTGGTTAATATAGCTCTGTGTCAGGGGATGGTCTGGTTAATATAGCACTGTGCCAGGGGATGGTCTGGTTAATATAGCACTGTGCCAGGGGATGGTCTGGTTAATATAGCACTGTGCCAGGGGATGGTCTGGTTAATATAGCACTGTGCCAGGGGATGGTCTAGTTAATATAGCACTGTGCCAGGGGATGGTCTAGTTAATATAGCACTGTGCCAGGGGATGGTCTGGTTAATATAGCACTGTGCCAGGGGATGGTCTGGTTAATATAGCACTGTGCCAGGGGATGGTCTGGTTAATATAGCACTGTGCCAGGGGATGGTCTGGTTAATATAGCACTGTGCCAGGGGAAGGTCTGGTTAATATAGCACTGTGCCAGGGGATGGTCTGGTTAATATAGCACTGTGCCAGGGGATGGTCTGGTTAATATAGCACTGTACCAGGGGATGGTCTGGTTAATATAGCACTGTACCAGGGGATGGTCTGGTTAATATATCACACTGCCAGGGGATGGTCTGGTTAATATAGCACTGTGCCAGGGGATTGTCTGGTTAATATAGCACTGTGTCATGCCAGGGGATGGTCTGGTTAATATAGCAGGGGATGGTCTGGTTAATATAGCACTGTGCCAGGGGATGGTCTGGTTAATATATCACACTGCCAGGGGATGGTCTGGTTAATATAGCAGAGGATGGTCTGGTTAATATAGCACTGTGCCAGGGGATGGTCTGGTTAATATATCACTCTGCCAGGGGATGGTCTGGTTAATATAGCACTGTGCCAGGGGATTGTCTGGTTAATATAGCACTGTGTCATGCCAGGGGATGGTCTGGTTAATATAGCACTGTGCCAGGGGATGGTCTGGTTAATATAGCACTGTGCCAGGGGATTGTCTGGTTAATATAGCACTGTGTCATGCCAGGGGATGGTCTGCTGTTAATATAGCACTGTGCCAGGGGATGGTCTGGTTAATATAGCACTGTGCCAGGGGATGGTCTGGTTAATATATCACTCTTCCAGGGGATGGTCTGGTTAATATAGCACTGTGCCAGGGGATGGTCTGGTTAATATATCACTCTGCCAGGGGATGGTCTGGTTAATATAGCACTGTGCCAGGGGATGGTCTGGTTAATATAGCACTGTGCCAGGGGATGGTCTGGTTAATATATCACTCTGCCAGGGGATGGTCTGGTTAATATAGCACTGTGCCAGGGGATGGTCTGGTTAATATAGCACTGTACCAGGGGATGGTCTGGTTAATATAGCACTGTGTCAGGGGATGGTCTGGTTAATATAACACTGTGCCAGGGGATGGTCTGGTTAATATAGCACTGTGCCAGGGGATGGTCTGGTTAATATAGCAGGGGGCAGTCTGGTTAATATAGCACTGTGCCAGGGGATGGTCTAGTTAATATAGCACTGTGCCAGGGGATGGTCTGGTTAATATAGCACTGTGCCAGGGGATGGTCTGGTTAATATAGCACTGTGCCAGGGGATGGTCTGGTTAATATAGCACTGTGCCAGGGGATGGTCTGGTTAATATAGCACTGTGCCAGGGGATGGTCTGGTTAATATAGCACTGTGCCAGGGGATGGTCTGGTTAATATAGCACTGTGCCAGGGGATGGTCTGGTTAATATAGCAGGGGGCAGTCTGGTTAATATAGCACTGTGCCAGGGGATGGTCTAGTTAATATAGCACTGTGCCAGGGGATGGTCTAGTTAATATAGCACTGTGCCAGGGGATGGTCTGGTTAATATAGCACTGTGCCAGGGGATGGTCTGGTTAATATAGCACTGTGCCAGGGGATGGTCTGGTTAATATAGCACTGTGCCAGGGGATGGTCTGGTTAATATAGCACTGTGCCAGGGGAAGGTCTGGTTAATATAGCACTGTGCCAGGGGATGGTCTGGTTAATATAGCACTGTGCCAGGGGATGGTCTGGTTAATATAGCACTGTGCCAGGGGATGGTCTGGTTAATATAGCACTCTGCCAGGGGATGGTCTGGTTAATATAGCACTGTGCCAGGGGATGGTCTGGTTAATATAGCACTGTGCCAGGGGATGGTCTGGTTAATATAGCACTGTGCCAGGGGATGGTCTGGTTAATATAGCACTGTGCCAGGGGATGGTCTGGTTAATATATCACTCTTCCAGGGGATGGTCTGGTTAATATAGCACTGTGCCAGGGGATGGTCTGGTTAATATAGCACTGTGCCAGGGGATGGTCTGGTTAATATAGCACTGTGCCAGGGGATGGTCTGGTTAATATAGCACTGTGCCAGGGGATGGTCTGGTTAATATAGCACTGTGCCATGCCAGGGGATGGTCTGGTTAATATAGCACTGTGCCAGGGGATGGTCTGGTTAATATAGCACTGTGCCATGCCAGGGGATGGTCTGGTTAATATAGCACTGTGCCAGGGGATGGTCTGGTTAATATAGCACTGTGCCAGGGGATGGTCTGGTTAATATAGCACTGTGCCAGGGGATGGTCTGGTTAATATAGCACTGTGCCAGGGGATGGTCTGGTTAATATAGCACTGTACCAGGGGATGGTCTGGTTAATATAGCACTGTGCCAGGGGATGGTCTGGTTAATATAGCACTGTGCCAGGGGATGGTCTGGTTAATATAGCACTGTGCCAGGGGATGGTCTGGTTAATATAGCACTTGCCAGGGGATGGTCTGGTTAATATAGCACTAGCACTGGTTAATATAGCACTGTGCAGGGGATGGTCTGGTTAATATAGCACTGTGCCAGGGGATGGTCTGGTTAATATAGCACTGTGCCAGGGGATGGTCTGGTTAATATAGCACTGTACCAGGGGATGGTCTGGTTAATATAGCACTGTGCCAGGGATGGTCTGGTTAATATAGCACTGTGCCAGGGGATGGTCTTGTTAATATAGCACTGTGCCAGGGGATGGTCTGGTTAATATAGCACTGTGCCAGGGGATGGTCTGGTTAATATAGCACTGTGCCATGCCAGGGGATGGTCTGGTTAATATAGCACTGTGCCAGGGGATGGTCTGGTTAATATAGCACTGTACCAGGGGATGGTCTGGTTAATATAGCACTGTACCAGGGGATGGTCTGGTTAATATAGCACTGTGCCAGGGGATGGTCTGGTTAATATAGCACTGTGCCAGGGGATGGTCTGGTTAATATAGCACTGTGCCAGGGGATGGTCTGGTTAATATAGCACTGTGCCAGGGGATGGTCTGGTTAATATAGCACTGTGCCAGGGGATGGTCTGGTTAATATAGCACTGTGCCAGGGGATGGTCTGGTTAATATATCACTCTGCCAGGGGATGGTCTGGTTAATATAGCACTGTGCCAGGGGATGGTCTGGTTAATATAGCACTGTGCCAGGGGATGGTCTGGTTAATATAGCACTGTGCCAGGGGATGGTCTGGTTAATATAGCACTGTGCCATGCCAGGGGATGGTCTGGTTAATATATCACTCTTCCAGGGGATGGTCTGGTTAATATAGCACTGTGCCAGGGGATGGTCTGGTTAATATAGCACTGTGCCAGGGGATGGTCTGGTTAATATAGCACTGTGCCAGGGGATGGTCTGGTTAATATAGCACTGTGCCATGCCAGGGGATGGTCTGGTTAATATATCACTCTTCCAGGGGATGGTCTGGTTAATATAGCACTGTGCCATGCCAGGGGATGGTCTAGTTAATATAGCACTGTGCCAGGGGATGGTCTAGTTAATATATCACTCTGCCAGGGGATGGTCTGGTTAATATAGCACTGTGCCAGGGGATGGTCTGGTTAATATAGCACTGTGCCAGGGGATGGTCTGGTTAATATAGCACTGTACCAGGGGATGGTCTGGTTAATATAGCACTGTGCCAGGGGATGGTCTGGTTAATATAGCACTGTGCCAGGGGATGGTCTGGTTAATATAGCACTGTGCCAGGGGATGGTCTGGTTAATATAGCACTGTGCCAGGGGATGGTCTGGTTAATATAGCACTGTGCCAGGGGATGGTCTGGTTAATGGTCTGGTTAATATAGCACTGTGCCAGGGCATGGTCTGGTTAATATAGCACTGTACCAGGGGATGGTCTGGTTAATATAGCACTGTACCAGGGGATGGTCTGGTTAATATAGCACTCTGCCAGGGGATGGTCTGGTTAATATAGCACTGTGCCAGGGGATGGTCTGGTTAATATAGCACTGTGCCAGGGGATGGTCTGGTTAATATAGCACTGTGCCAGGGGATGGTCTGGTTAATATAGCACTGTGCCATGCCAGGGGATGGTCTGGTTAATATAGCACTGTGCCAGGGGATGGTCTGGTTAATATAGCACTGTGCCAGGGGATGGTCTGGTTAATATAGCACTGTGCCAGGGGATGGTCTGGTTAATATAGCACTGTGCCAGGGGATGGTCTGGTTAATATAGCACTGTGCCAGGGGATGGTCTGGTTAATATAGCACTCTGCCAGGGGATGGTCTGGTTAATATAGCACTGTGCCAGGGGATGGTCTGGTTAATATAGCACTGTGCCAGGGGATGGTCTGGTTAATATAGCACTGTGCCAGGGGATGGTCTGGGTAATATAGCACTGTGCCATGCCAGGGGATGGTCTGGTTAATATAGCACTGTGCCAGGGGATGGTCTGGTTAATATAGCACTGTGCCAGGGGATGGTCTGGTTAATATAGCACTGTACCAGGGGATGGTCTGGTTAATATATCACTCTGCCAGGGGATGGTCTGGTTAATATAGCACTGTACCAGGGGATGGTCTGGTTAATATAGCACTGTGCCAGGGGATGGTCTGGTCAATATAGCACTGTGCCAGGGGATGGTCTCACACCTCTCACTTCTCACTGCTAATTGAAGTTTCCGCCAGGTCCGTTCTGTCCTAGCAGCTCGGCAGCCTTATTAACCTTATTTATTCATCTTCATATAATAAAAAATCACCTAGAGATTACTGTCTTTGAATTTTAGCCTTCAGAAGTAGGTTCAGACTGAACGTTCCACAGTTTTTGTGTCTGATGTTATTTCCAGGTTCCACTGTGTTTCTTCTGCAGATTTTGTTTTGTTAGAAGTTTTTTCTTGATAGGAATAGTCCATTCAGGTCATTTTGGCGAAAATCAAGGTTTTTTTCTCTCTCTGCTGTTCCCAGGAGTCTTGTTGAATATGTTGTAGAGCTCCCAGGAGTCTTGTTGAATATGTTGTAGAGCTCCCAGGAGTCTTGTTGAATATGTTGTAGAGCTCCCAGGAGTCTTGTTGAATATGTTGTAGAGCTCCAGGAGTCTTGTTGAATATGTTGTAGAGCTCCGAGGAGCTCAGTTTGGCGGCCAGCTCTAGGAAGAGTTTTGGTGGTTCCAAACTTCCTCCATTTAAGAACGATGGAGGCAGAGTGGCGCAGCGGTCTCAGGCACTGCAGTGTTGTGGCGTCACTACAGCCTGGAGTTCGATTCCTTTGACCTCATGGCTTGGTTTTTACTCTGACATGTACTGTCAACTGTGGGACCTTATATAGACAGGTGTGTCCCTTTTCCAAATCATGTCCAATCAATTGAATTTCCCGCAGATGGACTCCAATCAAGTTGTAGAAACATCTCAAGGATGATCAATGGAAACAGGATGCACCTGAGCTCATAGCAAAGGGTCTGAATACCTATGTAAATAAGGTATTTCTGTTTTTTTCTTTTTAAAACCTGCTCTCACTTTGTCATTATAGGTTATTGTGTGTAGATTGATGAGGAGAAAAAAATATTTCATAAATTTAAAATAAGGCTGTAACGTAACAAAATGTGGAAAAAGGTAAGGGGTCTGAATTACTTTCCTAATGCACTGTACACACACACACACACACACACACACACACACACACACACACACACACACACATTTTGGACCCAATCCAGACAGATGCAGAGATCTCTTAATTAACTATGGACAGAAAGCGCTACACACACACACACACACACACACACACACACACCGACAACGCCATCCTTGGACTGAGCACGACGAGCAGAGCCAATCTTAATTGAATCAAACATCGCAGCACAGAGCATAGCGCCAAAAGTCTGTCAGCATACAAAGGAAGAAGATTAGAGGGACAATTTGGAAGGAAAATACTGATGACACTGATGGAGATGTTAATATGACAATGACAGACTGACATTGCCAAAAAATCCCCCCCCCCCCCACAAAAAAAGCGGGATAATGCAAATTTATTTTGACATATACAGACATATACAACAGAATGTGGACCCAGAGGATATCACCTGAAAGTATTCATTAAAATGCTTGTTTCCATAGTGATCCTCGACAGTAAAAATAATAATAATAAAAATAATAACACATATAATGATTAAAAAGACGAGAGAAAATTGCAAAATAAATAAAAAAAAATATATAATTACATAAATACATTCATTTATATCGACGTCCTAAAAGGTGACACTATTCACTGTATTTTTCCCTAACTTAAAAAAAAAAAACAAATCTACCATATTCATTTCATATTAAAACAATCTATTAAAAACCCGATCCTTCAAATCAATACACCCGACCAGCAATAGGGGGCAGTGAAGAGTTCTCTCTTACTTAAGACAAAACTTGTCCAAATGAAAACCTTTGCCTGCTTTTTTCTACTTTTTTCTTTGCTTCATCTCTAAGGGAAGGCTATTCCATAGACAAAATGCCTGTATGGAAAAACCTGCTCCTCCCAATACTGTTTACACTTGGGATTTTACAATACATAACACTAGCTCTGGTATTGTGACTGTGTTGGTTACAGACCATATCAGTGTGGTTTTTCACGTAATCTGGGGGATCAATCATTTAAGATGTTATACATACGATTAGGTATAAGTGGGTCTGGACTCCAAAGGGTGGGGGGGGCATTCAGCATATACCTGATAACATTATGTGGGTCCTAGGGGGGCATTCAGCATATACCTGATAACATTATGTGGGTCCTAGGGGGGGCATTCAGCATATACCTGATAACATTATGTAGGTCCTAGGGGGGCATTCAGCATATACCTGATAACATTATGTAGGTCCTAGGGGGGGGGGCATTCAGCATATACCTGATAACATTATGTAGGTCCTAGGGGGGCATTCAGCATATACCTGATAACATTATGTAGGTCCTAGGGGGGCATTCAGCATATACCTGATAACATTATGTAGGTCCTAGGGGGGGCATTCAGCATATACCTGATAACATTATGTAGGTCCTAGGGGGGGGGGCATTCAGCATATACCTGATAACATTATGTAGGTCCTGGGGGGGGGCATTCAGCATATACCTGATAACATTATGTAGGTCCTAGGGGGGCATTCAGCATATACCTGATAACATTATGTAGGTCCTAGGGGGCATTCAGCATATACCTGATAACATTATGTAGGTCCTAGGGGGCATTCAGCATATACCTGATAACATTATGTAGGTCCTAGGGGGGCATTCAGCATATACCTGATAACATTATGTAGGTCCTAGGGGGGCATTCAGCATATACCTGATAACATTATGTAGGTCCTAGGGGGGCATTCAGCATATACCTGATAACATTATGTAGGTCCTAGGGGGGATAACATTATGTAGGTCATTCAGCATATACCTGATAACATTATGTAGGTCCTAGGGGGGGCATTCAGCATATACCTGATAACATTATGTAGGTCCTAGGGGGGCATTCAGCATATACCTGATAACATTATGTAGGTCCTAGGGGGGCATTCAGCATATACCTGATAACATTATGTAGGTCCTAGGGGGGCATTCAGCATATACCTGATAACATTATGTAGGTCCTAGGGGGGCATTCAGCATATACCTGATAACATTATGTAGGTCCTAGGGGGGCATTCAGCATATACCTGATAACATTATGTAGGTCCTAGGGGGGGGCATTCAGCATATACCTGATAACATTATGTAGGTCCTAGGGGGGCATTCAGCATATACCTGATAACATTATGTAGGTCCTAGGGGGGCATTCAGCATATACCTGATAACATTATGTAGGGGGGCATTCAACATATACCTGATAACATTATGTAGGTCCTAGGGGGTCCTAGGGGGGAGGGGGCATTCAGCATATACCTGATAACATTATGTAGGTCCTAGGGGGCATTCAGCATATACCTGATAACATTATGTAGGTCCTAGGGGGGGCATTCAGCATATACCTGATAACATTATGTAGGTCCTAGGGGGGCATTCAGCATATACCTGATAACATTATGTAGGTCCTAGGGGGCATATACCTGATAACATTATGTAGGTCCTAGGGGGGGCATTCAGCATATACCTGATAACATTATGTAGGTCCTAGGGGGGGCATTCAGCATATACCTGATAACATTATGTAGGTCCTAGGGGGGGGGGCATTCAGCATATACCTGATAACATTATGTAGGTCCTAGGGGGCATTCAGCATATACCTGATAACATTATGTAGGTCCTAGGGGGGGGCATTCAGCATATACCTGATAACATTATGTAGGTCCTAGGGGGGCATTCAGCATATACCTGATAACATTATGTAGGTCCTAGGGGGGCATTCAGCATATACCTGATAACATTATGTAGGTCCTAGGGGGCATTCAGCATATACCTGATAACATTATGTAGGTCCTAGGGGGGGGCATTCAGCATATACCTGATAACATTATGTAGGTCCTAGGGGGGCATTCAGCATATACCTGATAACATTATGTAGGTCCTAGGGGGGCATTCAGCATATACCTGATAACATTATGTAGGTCCTAGGGGGGGGCATTCAGCATATACCTGATAACATTATGTAGGTCCTAGGGGGGCATTCAGCATATACCTGATAACATTATGTAGGTCCTAGGGGGGCATTCAGCATATACCTGATAACATTATGTAGGTCCTAGGGGGGCATTCAGCATATACCTGATAACATTATGTAGGTCCTAGGGGGCATTCAGCATATACCTGATAACATTATGTAGGTCCTAGGGGGCATTCAGCATATACCTGATAACATTATGTAGGTCCTAGGGGGGCATTCAGCATATACCTGATAACATTATGTAGGTCCTAGGGGGGCATTCAGCATATACCTGATAACATTATGTAGGTCCTAGGGGGCATTCAGCATATACCTGATAACATTATGTAGGTCCTAGGGGGCATTCAGCATATACCTGATAACATTATGTAGGTCCTAGGGGGGCATTCAGCATATACCTGATAACATTATGTAGGTCCTAGGGGGGGGCATTCAGCATATACCTGATAACATTATGTAGGTCCTAGGGGGGCATTCAGCATATACCTGATAACATTATGTAGGTCCTAGGGGGGGCATTCAGCATATACCTGATAACATTATGTAGGTCCTGGGGGGCATTCAGCATATACCTGATAACATTATGTAGGTCCTAGGGGGGCATTCAGCATATACCTGATAACATTATGTAGGTCCTAGGGGGGGGGCATTCAGCATATACCTGATAACATTATGTAGGTCCTAGGGGGGCATTCAGCATATACCTGATAACATTATGTAGGTCCTAGGGGGCATTCAGCATATACCTGATAACATTATGTAGGTCCTAGGGGGGGGCATTCAGCATTCAGCATATACCTGATAACATTATGTAGGTCCTAGGGGGGCATTCAGCATATACCTGATAACATTATGTAGGTCCTAGGGGGGCATTCAGCATATACCTGATAACATTATGTAGGTCCTAGGGGGGCATTCAGCATATACCTGATAACATTATGTAGGTCCTAGGGGGGCATTCAGCATATACCTGATAACATTATGTAGGTCCTAGGGGGGCATTCAGCATATACCTGATAACATTATGTAGGTCCTAGGGGGGGGCATTCAGCATATACCTGATAACATTATGTAGGTCCTAGGGGGGCATTCAGCATATACCTGATAACATTATGTAGGTCCTAGGGGGGCATTCAGCATATACCTGATAACATTATGTAGGTCCTATTCAGGGGGGGGCATTCAGCATATACCTGATAACATTATGTAGGTCCTAGGGGGGCATTCAGCATATACCTGATAACATTATGTAGGTCCTAGGGGGGCATTCAGCATATACCTGATAACATTATGTAGGTCCTAGGGGGGCATTCAGCATATACCTGATAACATTATGTAGGTCCTAGGGGGGACATTCAGCATATACCTGATAACATTATGTAGGTCCTAGGGGGGGCATTCAGCATATACCTGATAACATTATGTAGGTCCTAGGGGGGCATTCAGCATATACCTGATAACATTATGTAGGTCCTAGGGGGCATTCAGCATATACCTGATAACATTATGTAGGTCCTAGGGGGGCATTCAGCATATCCTGATAACATTATGTAGGTCCTGATTCAACATATACCTGATAACATTATGTAGGTCCTAGGGGGGCATTCAGCATATACCTGATAACATTATGTAGGTCCTAGGGGGGCATTCAGTAGGTCATATACCTGATAACATTATGTAGGTCCTAGGGGGGCATTCAGCATATACCTGATAACATTATGTAGGTCCTAGGGGGCATTCAGCATATACCTGATAACATTATGTAGGTCCTAGGGGGGCATTCAGCATATACCTGATAACATTATGTAGGTCCTAGGGGGGCATTCAGCATATACCTGATAACATTATGTAGGTCCTAGGGGGGGCATTCAGCATATACCTGATAACATTATGTAGGTCCTAGGGGGGCATTCAGCATATACCTGATAACATTATGTAGGTCCTAGGGGGGGCATTCAGCATATACCTGATAACATTATGTAGGTCCTAGGGGGGCATATACCTGATAACATTATGTAGGTCCTAGGGGGCATTCAGCATATACCTGATAACATTATGTAGGTCCTAGGGGGGGCATTCAGCATATACCTGATAACATTATGTAGGTCCTAGGGGGGCATTCAGCATATACCTGATAACATTATGTAGGTCTGATAACATTATGTAGGTCCTAGGGGGGCATTCAGCATATACCTGATAACATTATGTAGGTCCTAGGGGGGCATTCAGCATATACCTGATAACATTATGTAGGTCCTAGGGGGGATAACATTCAGCATATACCTGATAACATTATGTAGGTCCTAGGGGGGCATTCAGCATATACCTGATAACATTATGTAGGTCCTAGGGGGACATTCAGCATATACCTGATAACATTATGTAGGTCCTAGGGGGCATATACCTGATAACATTATGTAGGTCCTAGGGGGGGACATTCAGCATATACCTGATAACATTATGTAGGTCCTAGGGGGGCATTCAGCATATACCTGATAACATTATGTAGGTCCTAGGGGGGACATTCAGCATATACCTGATAACATTATGTAGGTCCTAGGGGGGCATTCAGCATATACCTGATAACATTATGTAGGTCCTAGGGGGACATTCAGCATATACCTGATAACATTATGTAGGTCCTGGGGGGCATTCAGCATATACCTGATAACATTATGTAGGTCCTAGGGGGCATATACCTGATAACATTCAGGGGGACATTCAGCATATACCTGATAACATTATGTAGGTCCTAGGGGGGGACATTCAGCATATACCTGATAACATTATGTAGGTCCTAGGGGGGGCATTCAGCATATACCTGATAACATTATGTAGGTCCTATATACCTGATAACATTATGTAGGTCCTAGGGGGGGGCATTCAGCATATACCTGATAACATTATGATAACATTATGGTCCTAGGGGGACATTCAGCATATACCTGATAACATTATGTGGTCCTAGGGGGCATTCAGCATATACCTGATAACATTATGTAGGTCCTAGGGGGCATTCAGCATATACCTGATAACATTATGATAACATTATGTAGGTCCTAGGGGGGCATTCAGCATATACCTGATAACATTATGTAGGTCCTAGGGGGCATTCAGCATATACCTGATAACATTATGTAGGTCCTAGGGGGGGGCATTCAGCATATACCTGATAACATTATGTAGGTCCTAGGGGGGGGGGGCATTCAGCATATACCTGATAACATTATGTAGGTCCTAGGGGGGCATTCAGCATATACCTGATAACATTATGTAGGTCCTAGGGGGGCATTCAGCATATACCTGATAACATTATGTAGGTCCTAGGGGGGGCATTCAGCATATACCTGATAACATTATGTAGGTCCTAGGGGGGGGCATTCAGCATATACCTGATAACATTATGTAGGTCCATTCAGCATATACCTGATAACATTATGGGTCCTAGGGGGGAACATTCAGCATATACCTGATAACATTATGTAGGTCCTAGGGGGGCATTCAGCATATACCTGATAACATTATGTAGGTCCTAGGGGGGCATTCAGCATATACCTGATAACATTATGTAGGTCCTAGGGGGGGCATTCAGCATATACCTGATAACATTATGTACCTGGGGGGCATTCAGCATATACCTGATAACATTATGTAGGTCCTAGGGGGGCATTCAGCATATACCTGATAACATTATGTAGGTCCTAGGGGGGCATTCAGCATATACCTGATAACATTATGTAGGTCCTAGGGGGGCATTCAGCATATACCTGATAACATTATGTAGGTCCTAGGGGGGGGGGGCATTCAGCATATACCTGATAACATTATGTAGGTCCTAGGGGGCATTCAGCATATACCTGATAACATTATGTAGGTCCTAGGGGGGGCATTCAGCATATACCTGATAACATTATGTAGGTCCTAGGGGGGCATTCAGCATATACCTGATAACATTATGTAGGTCCTGGGGGGACATTCAGCATATACCTGATAACATTATGTAGGTCCTATACCTGGGGGGGGGGACATTCAGCATATACCTGATAACATTATGTAGGTCCTAGGGGGGCATTCAGCATATACCTGATAACATTATGTAGGTCCTAGGGGGGCATTCAGCATATACCTGATAACATTATGTAGGTCCTAGGGGGGCATTCAGCATATACCTGATAACATTATGTAGGTCCTAGGGGGGCATTCAGCATATACCTGATAACATTATGTAGGTCCTGGGGGGCATTCAGCATATACCTGATAACATTATGTAGGTCCTAGGGGGGGCATTCAGCATATACCTGATAACATTATGTAGGTCCTAGGGGGGGGGGGCATTCAGCATATACCTGATAACATTATGTAGGTCCTAGGGGGGGGGGCATTCAGCATATACCTGATAACATTATGTAGGTCCTAGGGGGGACATTCAGCATATACCTGATAACATTATGTAGGTCCTAGGGGGGCATTCAGCATATACCTGATAACATTATGTAGGTCCTAGGGGGGCATTCAGCATATACCTGATAACATTATGTAGGTCCTAGGGGGCATTCAGCATATACCTGATAACATTATGTAGGTCCTAGGGGGGGCATTCAGGGGTCCTAGGGGGACATTCAGCATATACCTGATAACATTATGTAGGTCCTAGGGGGGGCATTCAGCATATACCTGATAACATTATGTAGGTCCTAGGGGGGCATTCAGCATATACCTGATAACATTATGTAGGTCCTAGGGGGGCATTCAGCATATACCTGATAACATTATGTAGGTCCTAGGGGGCATTCAGCATAACATACCTGATAACATTATGTAGGTCCTAGGGGGGCATTCAGCATATACCTGATAACATTATGTAGGTCCTGGGGGGGGCATTCAGCATATACCTGATAACATTATGTAGGTCCTAGGGGGGACATTCAGCATATACCTGATAACATTATGTAGGTCCTAGGGGGGGCATTCAGCATATACCTGATAACATTATGTAGGTCCTGGGGGGGGCATTCAGCATATACCTGATAACATTATGTAGGTCCTAGGGGGGGGGACATTCAGCATATACCTGATAACATTATGTAGGTCCTAGGGAGGGGCATTCAGCATATACCTGATAACATTATGTGGGTCCTAGGGGGGACATTCAGCATATACCTGATAACATTATGTAGGTCCTAGGGGGGCATTCAGCATATACCAGATAACATTATGTAGGTCCTAGGGGGGCATTCAGCATATACCTGATAACATTATGTAGGTCCTAGGGGGGACATTCAGCATATACCTGATAACATTATGTAGGTCCTAGGGGGGACATTCAGCATATACCTGATAACATTATGTAGGTCCTAGGGGGGACATTCAGCATATACCTGATAACATTATGTAGGTCCTAGGGGGGACATTCAGCATATACCTGATAACATTATGTAGGTCCTAGGGGGGCATTCAGCATATACCTGATAACATTATGTAGGTCCTAGGGGGGACATTCAGCATATACCTGATAACATTATGTAGGTCCTAGGGGGGCATTCAGCATATACCTGATAACATTATGTAGGTCCTAGGGGGGCATTCAGCATATACCTGATAACATTATGTAGGTCCTAGGGGGGACATTCAGCATATACCTGATAACATTATGTAGGTCCTAGGGGGGGGACATTCAGCATATACCTGATAACATTATGTAGGTCCTAGGGGGGCATTCAGCATATACCTGATAACATTATGTAGGTCCTAGGGGGGCATTCAGCATATACCTGATAACATTATGTAGGTCCTAGGGGGGCATTCAGCATATACCAGATAACATTATGTAGGTCCTAGGGGGGGGGGCATTCAGCATAAACCAGATAACATTATGTAGGTCCTAGGGGGGGGCATTCAGCATATACCTGATAACATTATGTAGGTCCTAGGGGGGCATTCAGCATATACCTGATAACATTATGTTGGTCCTAGGGGGGACATTCAACATATACCTGATAACATTATGTTGGTCCTAGGGGGGGAACATTCAACATATACCTGATAACATTATGTGGCTCCTGGGGGCGACATTCAGCATATACCTGATAACATTATGTTGGTCCTAGGGGGGCATTCAACATATACCTGATAACATGATGTAGGTCCTGGGGGCGACATTCAGCATATACCTGATAACATTATGTTGGTCCTAGGGGGGGCATTCAACATATACCTGATAACATTATGCTGGTCCTGGGGGGGGCATTCAGCATATACCTGATAACATTATGTGGGTCCTGGGGGGCATTCAGTATATATCTGATAACATTATTTGGGTCCTGGAGGGGGACATTCAGCATATACCTGATAACATTATGTTGGTCCTAGGGGGACATTCAGCATATACCAGATAACATTATGTGGGTCCTGGGGGGGGGGACATTCAGCATATACCTGATAACATTATGTGGGTCCTGAGGGGGGGGCATTCAGCATATACCTGATAACATTATTTGGGTCCTAGGCGGTCTGAGTCAAGGTTGAGACAAGCCGTTTCTTAACTTTAATGTTAAAATATCTAGCGTTAACGATACAAACATTTACATTTGTTTGCCATTTTAGAAATAATTTTAGCAGCAATTCGGTCTCCAGAAAGGAATTGATCTAGGGACACACCAAGATTCACTTGTTTTAGATACACTTGTTTTAGATTCACTTGTTTTAGATTCACTTGTTTTAGATTCAATCTCCTTGCCTGCACAGTTTACCGCTATCTCGTCAGCCCTAAGCAATCTATGTTTTGTTCCAAACAAAATCGAAAATATTCATGACAACCAATCTGTAACGAAATGCAATACCTTACTCAGGGTCTCCTCTATGTAAACTGTGTCCGTCCCTGATTCCAGTATGGCCGAGTCATCAGTATAAAGCAGGAGTTTACTGTATCTGGCATATCCTTAACCTCTCTGGGGTAGCGTCCCACCTGAACAAAAGCCAGGGAAAATGCAGAGCGCCAAATTCAAATAAATTACTATAAAAATAAAACTTTCATTTAAATCACACATGCAAGATAGCAAATTAAAGCTACACTTGTTGTGAATCCAGCCAACGTGTCAGATTTCAAAAAGGATTTTTCGGCGAAAGCAAACGATGTTATTATCTGATGATAGCACCTCCGTAAACAAAGAGAGAAAAGCATATTTCAACCCTGCAGGTGCGACACAAAATGCAGAAATAAAATATAAAACATGCCTTACCTTTGACGAGCTTCTTTTGTTGGCACTCCAATATGTCCCATAAACATCACAAATGGTCCTTTTGTTTGATTAATTCCGTCCATATATATCCAAAATGTCAATTTATTTGGCGCGTTTGATCCAGAAAAACATTGGTTCCAACTTCACAATGTGACTACAAAATATTTCAAAAGTTACCTGTAAACTTTGACAAAACATTTCAAGCTACTTTTGTAATACAACTTATAAATAATCAAATAATCGATAAAATTGAAGACGGGATGATCTGTGTTCAATACAGGGAGAAAACAAACTGTAGCTTTCTGGACTTGCGCCTCTATCTAACAGTACACTTCAAGTGAGCCTCGTTCAAGATGGCCGTACTTCTTCATTACACAAAGGAAAAACCTCAACCACTTTCTAAAGACTGGTGACATCCAGTGGAAGCGATAGGAACTGCAAGAAGGTCCCTTAGAAATCTGGATTCCCAATGAAAACTCATTGAAAAGAGAGTGACCCCAAAACAATTCAATCTGAATGGTTTGTCCTCGGGATTTCGCCTGCTAAATAAGTTATGTTATACTCACAGACATGATTCAAACAGTTTTAGAAACTTCAGAGTGTTTCCAATCCAAATCCACTAATAAGATGCATATCTTATCTTCTGGGGGTGAGTAGCAGGCAGTTGAATTTGGGCATTTCATCCGGACGTGAAAATACTGGCCCCTGTCACCAAGAAGTTAACGTATATAAGAAATAAGAGAGGCCCTAAATTGCGCAGGATATTCCAAAGGATATTTCTTTGGCCTCTGACAGAACATCACCAACATTACATACTTATGTTCTGTTGGTCAGATAAGACCTAAAGACCTAAACCAAGACCTAAACCGATTCACTGCTACATCATTTATAGGTACACTTCAACTATGACAGACAAAATGAGAAGAAAAAAAATCCAGACAATCACATTGTAGGATTTTTTTTCTCATTTTGTCTGTCATAGTTGAAGTATACCTATGATGAAAATTACAGGCCTCTCTCATCTTTTTAAGTGGGAGAACTTACACAATTGGTGGCTGACTAAATACTTTTTTGCCCCACTGTAAGTTCTCATTTTAGCAGTGACACATAACCATAACGGAACAGTCATCTTGGTGGGTACAACAGTGGTGCCACAGCTGAATGACAAATGTTTCTGTATTACCACCAGTCCAGGCGAAAGGGAAGATTCACAATGTTTCATTGAAATGTACAGTTGTGACCAAGTAGCTGAGGAAAATCGAGGCTGTGGTACCGAACAACATCACTAAGAGGCCTACAGTACAAGATGATAACAGAAGAGGTCTGAGAACAGAGCCTTGGGGAAGACCTAAACTTACCTTAGATTTGTCTAGGTTGTGAGTTGAAATGTTTTACTGGCTTTCTGTGTGAAAATGATTTTTAGTTCTCTGTGACCTCGGTCAAAGTTGGTGTGTGTGGGTCTGGAAATGTCTAATCTAGCAATCCTTCTATAATCTAAACCTCCTGGAACAAGGAGCTGAACAAACATACACACAAAGACAACAGAATGACAGATATCTTAAGGTGCTACAGAGTTGATTCACCTGATATTGTCACACCCTGATCATTATCCCCAGTGTATTTATACCTGTGTTCTCTGTTTGTCTGTTGACAGTTTTTCTTGTCAGGTCTTACCAGCGTGTTTACCCGTCTCCCTGCTTTCTCAAGTCCGTTTCCTAGTTTCCCCCAGTTCTGACCATTCTGCCTGCCCTGACCCGAGCCTGCCTGGCGTTCTGTACCTGCCTGACTCTGACCCATTTATGAACCTCTGCCTGTCCTGACCCCGAGCCTGCCTGCTGTTCTGTACCTTATTGACTCTGCCCAGGATTACAGACCTATGCCTGTCCTGACCCCGAGCCTGCCTGCTGTTCTGTACCTTATTGACTCTGCCCAGGATTACAGACCTCTGCCTGCATTCGACCTGTCTTTTGCCTGCCCCCTGTTTGGGTCAATAAACATCTGTGACTCTAGCTGTCTGTGTCTGGATCTTATCCTGAGTTCTGATAGATATGAAAACAGACCAACAGATCCCTGAAGAAATTACAGAGCTGGCTACAAGATCACACACACACACACACACACACACACACACACACACTGTTAAAGGATTCCCAAGTTATCTTCTTATTTTCTCTCATAACTTTGAAAGAATTCACAAATGTAATAATTTTAAAAGTAGTTTGTGTGCCTGTTAAAGAGTCTGTTGGAGTCTGAGAACATGAGATCTATTATTCATTCTGGAGAAGAACAGGATTCATTAACATATTAGACATGTTAATAAGACCATAGCAGGAGACTCAAAAGCAGCGAGACGGAAGACCTCATTTAACTTAATTAAATATTAATTTAGCAAAAATGTTAATAATTTAATCTCATGTCCAATTAGTAATGAATCCCGTCTAAAGGCATGAAAAATGTAACAGCAGCAACACTCTAAAATTATAAAAGGGGTATTTTAATGTAATTTTAATAAGTAGATGATGACAACAGACATCAGGCCTTTTAGAAAAATCCAAAGCAAACTCTTCCAATTCTGTCAGATCAAGTGTGTGTGTGTGTGTGTGTGTGTGTGTGTGTGTGTGTGTGTGTGTGTGTGTGTGTGTGTGTGTGTGTGTGTGTGTGTGTGTGTGTGTGTGTGTGTGTGTGAGAGAGAGAGCGAGAGAGAGTGTGTGTGTGCATGCACTGTATAACGATCATGATGCTGCTTTAATCAAACAGAGGGTAGTATAGACTGGGGTACTATAGACTGGGGTGGTATAGACTGGGGTGGTATAGACTGGGGTGGTATAGACTGGGGTGGTATAGACTGGGCTAGTATAGACTGGGGTACTATAGACTGGGGTACTATAGACTGGGGTACTATAGACTGGGGTAGTATAGACTGGGGTAGTATAGACTGGGGTACTATAGACTGGGGTGGTATAGACTGGGGTGGTATAGACTGGGGTGGTATAGACTGGGGTACTATAGACTGGGGTACTATAGACTGGGGTACTATAGACTGGGCTAGTATAGACTGGGGTACTATAGACTGGGGTACTATAGACTGGGGTACTATAGACTGGGGTACTATAGACTGGGGTAGTATATACTGGGGTACTATAGACTGGGGTACTATAGACTGGGGTACTATAGACTGGGGTAGTATAGACTGGGGTAGTATAGACTGGGGTACTATAGACTGGGGTACTATAGACTGGGGTAGTATAGACTGGGGTAGTATAGACTGGGGTACTATAGACTGGGGTACTATAGACTGGGGTACTATAGACTGGGGCAGAATAGACTGGGGTAGTATAGACTGGGGTACTATAGACTGGGGCAGAATAGACTGGGGCAGAATATACTGGGGCACTATAGACTGGGGTACTATAGATTGGGGTAGTATAGACATGGGCATGGTTTGACGTCTACTACTGGGGTAGTATAGACTGGGGTAGTATTGACTGGGGTAGTCTAGACTGGGGTAGTATAGACTGGGGTAGTCTAGACTGGGGTAGTATAGACTGGGGTAGTCTAGACTGGGGTAGTCTAGACTGGGTTAGTCTAGGCTGGGTTAGTCTAGGCTGGGGTAGTCTAGGCTGGGGTAGTCTAGGCTGGGTTAGTCTAGGCTGGGTTAGTCTACTGTATTTAGCCTGAGCATGAGGGCTCGCTGGTCTGGTCTACTTCGATGAGGTTATGTAATGTGTACATGAGTCCAGTCATGTAAAGAATGTACATCCTCCGTACCACTCATCCTTCTCTGTCCCCATCTGTTGGTTTCTCTGCCGCGCTTCTCTAGTCTCTCTGGCCTGGATGATAGCAACCTACCAGATGGTGTCTCAAACACCTTTCTTTCTCAAATCTCTCTCTCAAATCCCTTCCCCACTCTCTCCAGGTCTCTCTGCCTCAGCCTCCTTGGTCTCTCTGGCCTGGATAATAGCGTCCTACCAGAAGACTCTGAGGGACTCCAGAGATGACAAGCTCCCGATGTCCTACAAGGCTGTGATTGTCCAGATGCTGTGGCACTTCTTCACCATCGGGGCCAGGACCATCGCCTTCGCCCTGTTCGCCTCAGTGTTCCAGGTAAAAGGTTACACACCACACAGAACATGCACTGAGAAAAGTGTATGTTTCTATAATTTAAACAAAGTTATCATTAATTGCAGGTTATTTTCAAGTTCTTGCTGGGTACGGTCGCAAAATTCTGGTAACTTTCCACAAATTCCCATTTCTTTTAGAAATCCTGGTTAGGGGAGTCTGGATTTCCTGTTTATTCCCTCTAAGTGGGATTTGGGGAAAAACCTGGGAATTTTCAGGAAGTTACCTGACTTTTTGCAACCGCTGAGCTGTTGTTTTTTCTTTTTTTAAATGTCGACGTCTCTGTGTTGCAGCTCTACTTCGGTATCTTCGTCGTGAGCCACTGGTGCCTCATGACGTTCTGGATCATCCAGGGGGAGACAGACTTCTGCATGTCCAAGTGGGAGGAGATCATCTATAACATGGTAGTGGGCATCGTCTACATCTTCTGCTGGTTCAACGTCAAGGAGGGCCGCGCTCGCTTCAGGATGTGGCTCTATCACACGGTGACTCTGGTAGAGAACGTGTCCCTCATCGCGGCGTGGTATCTTTACCGCGGGCCGAACACCTCGGACTTTTACGCCCTCGTCGTGGTGTGTGTGGTGGTTTGTAGCTACGCTCTGGGGATCTTCTTCATGTTGGGGTATTATTGTCTCCTGCACCCTGACGGGCCGGTGTCCGCGGCTCAGTGGGGGGGGTGTGTGGAGGATGGGGGGTTGATGGTGGAGTCCTGTGTGACCCCAGCCGAGGCATCACCCCTCCCCCCTCCAGACGTGGTCACCAGCCCCCCTAGGACTCTAACTAGGACTGCAGGTGCGGATCGGGGCGAGGTGGTACCAGGAGATCTAGCTGTGTTCCAGGTTAGATCCACCGCCACTACCTCTCCGGCCCTGGCCCCTCGGCCCCTCAGGACAGAGGGGCCAGTGATCCGGATAGACCTTCCCAGAAAAAGGTACCCTGCCTGGGATGCTCACTTCATCGACAGGCGGCTGCGGAAGACCATCCTGGTCCTGGAGAACACCTCCCCGGTCACGCCCAGGATCCAATACCGCAGTCTGAGCAAACCCAAGGAGGTTATGGAGTATGAGACTACCGTGTAATGTAATGTAATCTAGCTACACTACCTCCACCAGTACAGCAGGGGGCTCCACCAGCCAGGTGAAGAAAGAGAATGAACCATGATACTCTTATCCTCCTGTTTGAAGTAAATTAAAGGGTGCTTGGAGACAACAGTGTATACTATAAGTGTACCCTAGTCCCTCTGTGGGAAGGGGAGACAAGGGGAGTTGAGAGAAGAAGGTTGAGGAGGCGGTGCTATTGGAGGACTGTGTACAGGTGTAAGACAGGTGTCAGGGATTTACAGGTCAGGTGACGTGGGCGTGTCAGTAAATGTACCTGTTTATGACCAGTGCATGTGTGGAGTGTTTCCGCTCAGCTGTTGCCACATTCTGTGTGTACTGTAGGAGCCAATCGGCTGTAGCCGAGATCGAGGGTGAGAGGTGAAAGGTCATCTAAGGTCACACCAGGTCGTGACCTTATGGAGAACTGCAGGAGGAGACACTGAAACAAGACATGGGTCATGAGTCTCTCAACACTGAAACAAGAGAGGACATGGGTCATGAGTCTCTCAACACTGAAACAAGAGAGGACATGGGTCATGAGTCTCAACACTGAAACAAGAGAGGACATGGGTCATGAGTCTCAACACTGAAACAAGAGAGGACATGGGTCATGAGTCTCTCAACACTGAAACAAGAGAGGACATGGGTCATGAGTCTCAACACTGAAACAAAGAGAGGACATGGGTCATGAGTCTCTCAACACTGAAACAAAGAGAGGACATGGGTCATGAGTCTCTCAACACTGAAACAAAGAGAGGACATGGGTCATGAGTCTCAACACTGAAACAAGAGAGGACATGGGTCATGAGTCTCAACACTGAAACAAAGAGAGGACATGGGTCATGAGTCTCTCAACACTGAAACAAAGAGAGGACATGGGTCATGAGTCTCTCAACACTGAAACAAAGACATGGGTCATGAGTCTCTCAACACTGAAACAAAGAGAGGACATGGGTCATGAGTCTCTCAACACTGAAACAAAGACATGGGTCATGAGTCTCTCAACACTGAAACAAAGACATGGGTCATGAGTCTCTCAACACTGAAACAAAGAGAGGACATGGGTCATGAGTCTCTCAACACTGAAACAAAGACATGGGTCATGAGTCTCTCAACACTGAAACAAAGACATGGGTCATGAGTCTCTCAACACTGAAACAAAGAGAGGACATGGGTCATGAGTCTCTCAACACTGAAACAAAGACATGGGTCATGAGTCTCTCAACACTGAAACAAAGAGAGGACATGGGTCATGAGTCTCTCAACACTGAAACAAAGAGAGGACATGGGTCATGAGTCTCTCAACACTGAAACAAAGAGAGGACATGGGTCATGAGTCTCTCAACACTGAAACAAAGAGAGGACATGGGTCATGAGTCTCTCAACACTGAAACAAAGAGAGGACATGGGTCATGAGTCTCAACACTGAAACAAAGAGAGGACATGGGTCATGAGTCTCAACACTGAAACAAAGAGAGGACATGGGTCATGAGTCTCAACACTGAAACAAGACATGGGTCATGAGTCTCTCAACAATGAAACAGTGAACACGGTCATGTCAACGATGGTGATGGTGATTGTTGTGATGCTCATGATGATGATGATGATGGTGACTGTTGTGATGCTCATGATGATGATGATGATGGTGACTGTTGTGATGCTCATGATGATGATGATGATGGTGACTGTTGTGATGCTCATGATGATGATGGTGATTGTGCAGCCTTGTCCCAGATATATTTGTGCTAACTTCTATGTTCATTTTCTTGACAGTGACCGCAGGAGTTGACAAGACATGATGTTGTTGACAGCGATGCTCATGTAGAAATAACTGGGAAGTCGTAATTCAGCTGTTATGAGGAAGGACTCAAAAAGCTGATTGGGTAGAAAACGTTGTTGTCATAGTAACATGAAAACAGTGACAGTGGTGTGTTGATGACCGGCTTCAGTGATTGGAGGTTCGGTTTAACAAATTCAATCGTTCATTACCTTTATTCATGTATGGTTATTTATTTTCCTGTTTATTTGTATATTTTTTAAATCGTTTACTCACTCAGTGGCCATGCCTTTGATAATGTTTCTTATCAAGGTGTAAACATCTACTGTGTCTTGCCAAAGTATTCACCCACCTTGGTATTTTTCCTATTTTGTTGCCTTTACAACCTGGAAATAAAATAGATTTTTTTTTTTTTGTGGGTTTGTATCATTTAATTTACGCAACATGCCCACCACTTTGAAGATGCAAAACATTTGTTCTTGTGAAACAAACAAGAAATAAGACCAAAAAAAAACACAGAAAACTTGAGCATAACTATTCACCCCCCCCCCAAAGTCAATACTTTGTAGAGCCACCTTTTGTAGCAATTACAGCTGCAAGTCTCTTGGGGTACGTCTCTATAAGCTTGGCACATCTAGCCACTGGTATTATTGCATATTCTTCAAGGCAAATCTGCTCCAGCTCCTTCAAGTTGGATGGGTTCCGCTGGTGTAGAGCCATCTTTAAGTCATACCACAGATTCTCAATTGGATTGAGGTCTGGGCTTTGACTAGGCTATTCCAAGACATCTAAATGTTTCCCCTTAAACCACTCAAGTGTTGCTTAAGCAGTATGCTTAGGGTCATTGTCCTGCTGGAAGGTGAACCTCCATCCCAGTCTCAAATCTTTGGGAGACTCAAACTGGTTTCCCTGAAGAATTTCCCTGTATTTAGCGCCATCCATCATTCCTTCAATTCTGACCAGTTTTCAAGTCCCTGCCGATCAAAATCATCTCCACAGCATGATGCTGCCACCACCATGCTTCACTGTGGGGATGGAGTTCTCGGGTGATGAATGGTGTTGGGTTTGCGCCAGACATAGAGTTTTCCTTGAAGCTCAATTTTTGTCTCATCTGACCAGAGTACCTTCTTCCATATGTTTGGGGAGTCTCCCACATGCCTTGTTGGGAGACACAAAACGTGTTTGCTTATTTTTTCTTCCGCTACCAATACAGCAAATGAAAGATAAACAACTTGTTAATCCACCCATCGTGTCCGATTTTTCAAAAATGCTTTACAGCTAAAGCACAACATATGATTATGTTAGGTCAGAGTTAAGTCACAAAAACACACAGACATTTTCCAGCCAAAGATAGGAGTCACAAAAAGCAGAAATATAGATAAAATTAATCACTAACCTTTGATGATCTTCATCAGATGACACTCATAGGACATCATGTTACACAATACATGTATGTTTTGTTCGATAATGTGCAGATTTATATCCAAAAATCTCAGGTTACATTGGCGCGTTACGTGCAGTAATGTTTTGATTCCAAAACATCCGGTGATTTTGCAGAAATACTCATAATAAACATTGATAAAAGATGCGTGTTATTCACAGAATTGTGAATGTGTTATTCAAGTGTTATTCACAGAATTAAGATAGACTTATCCTCTTCAAGTGTTATTCACAGAATTAAAGATAGACTTATCCTCTATTCAACCGCTGTGTCAGATTTCAAAAAACTTTACGGAAAAATCATAATCTGAGAACGGTGCTCAGAACCCAAAACAGCCAGAGGAATATCCGCCATTTTGGCGTCAACAGAAGCTAGACAAAACACTATAAATATTCACTTTCCTTTGATGATCTTCATCAGAAGGCACTCCCAGGAATCCCAGTTCCACAATAAATGACTGATTTGTTCCATAAAGCCCATCATTTAGCCACTTGTTGTTAGCGTGTTCAGCCCAGTAATCCATCTTCATGAGGCGCAAGCACTTCCTCCAGACAAAAACTCGAAAAGTTCCATCACAGTCTGTAGAAATAAGTCAAATGATGCATGCAATCAATCTTTAGGATGTTTTTAACATAAATCATCATAAGGTTCCAGCCAGAGAATTTCATTGTCTGAAGAAAAGCATTGGAACGAGAGCTAACTTTGTCGGGAGCGCGCGTCATGAGACCGAGGCTCTCTGCTATTATGAGCCCCTCCTTTATAGTAGAATCCTCAAACCAGTTTCTAAAGGCAGTGACATCTAGTGGAAGCCCTAGGAAGTGCATCCTCATTCATATATCACTGGGATTTCAATAGGCACTGTTTTGAAAATCGATTTCTCACTTCCTGTTTGGATTATTTCTCAGGTTTTCGCCTGCCATATGAGTTCTGTTATACTCACAGACATCATTCAAACAGTTTTAGAAACTTAATAATAATATGCATATATTAACATCGGGGACAGAGTAGGAGGCAGTTCAGTCTGGGCACGCTATTCATCCAAAAGTGAAAATGCTGCCCCCTATCCCAAAAAGGCTTTTTTCTGGCCACTCTTCCGTAAAGCCCAGCTCTGTGGAGTGTATGGCTTAAAGTGGTCCTATGGACAGATACTCCAATCACCGCTGTGGAGCTTTGCAGCTTCGTCAGGGTTATCTTTGGTCTCTTTGTTGCCTCTGATTAATGCCCTCCTTGCCTGGTCCGTGAGTTTTGGTGGGCGGTCCTCTCTTGGCAGGTTTGTTGTGGTGCCATATTCTTTCCATTTTTTAATAATGGATTTAACGGTGCTCCGTGGGATGTTCAACCTTTCTGATATTGTTTTATATCCCAACCCTGATCTGTTATTCTCCACAACTTTGTCCCTGACCTGTTTGGAGAGCTCCTTGATCTTCATGGTACCACTTGTTTGGTGGTGCCCCTTGCTTAATGGTGTTGCAGACTCTGGGGCCTTTCAGAACAGGTGTATATGTACTGAGATCATGTGAAAGATCATGTGACACTTAGATTGCACACAAGTGGACTTTATTTAACTAATGATGTGACTTCTGAAGTTGCACTTCTGAAGTTGCACCTTCTTGGTTGCACCAGATCTTATTTAGGAGCTTCATAGCAAAGGAGATGAATACATATGCACACACCACTTTTCAATTTTTTATTTTTGAGAATTTTTTAAATGTGTTCATTTTTTCATTTCACTTCACCAATTTGGACTATTTTGTGTATGTCCAGCAACAAAATAGGAAAAACGCCAAGGGGGATGAATACTTTTGCAAGGCGCTGTATACATGTATATATTGGAGATTCTAGATTCTTTCTGTCTGTCTGTCTGTCTGCCTGTCTGTCTGCCTGTCTGCCTGTCTGTCTGCCTGTCTGTCTGTCTGCCGTCTGTATGTATGTCTGTCTATCTGCATGTATGCCTGGCTGTCTGTCTGCCTGTTTGCCTGTCTGTCTGCCTGTCTGTCTGCCTGTCGTCTGTATGTATGTCTGTCTGTCTGTCTGCCTGTATGCCTGCCTGTCTGTCTGCCTGTTTGCCTGTCTGTCTGTCTGCCTGTCTGTCTGCCGTCTGCCTGTCTGTCTGTTTGCCTGTCTGTCTGCCGTCTGTATGTCTGTCTGTCTATCTGTTTGCCTGTCTGTCTGCCGTCTGTATGTCTGTCTGTCTATCTGTTTGCCTGTCTGTCTGCCGTCTGTATGTCTGTCTGTCTATCTGTTTGCCTGTCTGTCTGCCGTCTGTATGTCTGTCTGTCTATCTGTTTGCCTGTCTGTCTGTCTGTCTGTCTGTCTGTCTGTCTGTCTGTCTGTCTGTCTGTCTGTCTGTCTATCTGTTTGCCTGTCTGTCTGCCGTCTGTCTGTCTGCCTGTCTGTTTGCCTGTCTGTCTGCCATCTGTCTGTCTGCCTGTCTGTCTGTCTGCCGTCTGTATGTCTGCCGTCTATATGTCTGCCTGTCTGTCTGCCGTCTGTATGTCTGCCTGTCTGTTTGCCTGTCTGTCTGCCGTCTGTATGTCTGCCTGTCTGTTTGCCTGTCTGTCTGCCTGTCTGCCTGTCTGCCTGTCTGTTTGCCTGTCTGTCTGCCGTCTGCCTGTCTGTAATATGTATGTTTGATCTGTGGTTTGGTAATGCTGCTTCTATTATCATTAACGAACAGATAAAATGTAAAAGGAGAAAGAAAAAAAAAACTGTGATACAAAATGTAGTTGGGAAAATACCGTAGTAAAATGGCCGACCAAGCAGCCTAAAAAAAAAACACAAAACTGATGTGGAGAGTTTTTTTTTTGTTCAATAATAACCGATGTCTCTTTGCTCAATACAGTGGTATGACTTGTTCACTGCATAACAAGTCAAGTATCCCACATTCTATATGTTTCCTCAGTGACTTGATTCATACATTCTATATGTTTACATTCTAACACTAATCATCATTACTCTAATGAAGAAAATGATCATTGCTTTTATAAAAAAAAAAAGGTTCTGGAGAAATCCGCAATCTGATTGGCTTTCAGCACATGGAGACTGAGCCATCAGAGAATTGGATTGTTCCCCTATGTTCCGTTGGAATTGTCTAAATTCTTTAGGTCTAAATTTTCCCAATCCAGAGGGAGAAATCTACTAAAGACTGCCAAATCAAATGACTTTCTCCTTCTATTGGTTATTAGGTGTCTGATAGTTGGGTGGGATTCATCCATTTAGGGGAAGTTGGAACTGATGCTGGTTGACCTTATTTCTCTTTTTGTCTGGGTTTGTCTCTTTCTTCGTTCTCTCCCCTGCTCTCTCGTATCTCTTCTCTCTCTCTCTCTCTCTCTCTCTCGTATCTCTTCTCTCTCTCTCTCTCTCTCTCTCTCTCTCTCGTATCTCTTCTCTCTCTCTCTCTCTCTCGTATCTCTTCTCTCTCTCTCTCGTCTCTCTCTCTCTCTCTCGTATCTCTTCTCTCTCTCTCTCGTCTCTCTCTCTCTCTCTCTCTCGTCTCTCTCTCTCGTATCTCTTCTCTCTCTCTCTCTCTCTCTCTCTCTCTCTCTCTCTCTCTCTCTCTCTCTCTCTCTCGTCTCTCTCTCTCGTATCTCTCTCTCTCTCTCTCTCTCGTCTCTCTCTCTCTCGTCTCTTCTCTCTCTCGCTCTCGTATCTCTTCTCTCTTTCTCTCTCTCTCATGTCTCTCTCTCTCTCTCTCTCTCTCTCTCTCTCTCTCTCGTATGTCTTCTCTCTTCTCTATAACCTGTAGATAGGACTGGTCTCTCTCTCTCTCTCTCTCTCTCTCTCTCTCTCTCTCTCTCTTCTCTTCGCTATAACCTGTAGATAGGACTGGTCTCTCTCTCTCTCGTCTCTCCCTCTCTCTCGTCTCTCTTCTCTCGTCTCTCTTCTCTCGTCTCTCTTCTCTCGTCTCTCTTCTCTCGTCTCTCTTCTCTCCCTCTCTCTCTGTCTCCAGTCCTATCTACAGGTTATAGAAAAAGTCCTCTTCTAGTATTTATCCAGTAGGTTTCCTCAAGGAGAAAAGTTCTACGTCTGAGATAATAAAGCAAAAACAATACACTATACAGTAATGCAAAAAAAAACACTACAGTAAAATCTACAGTATACTACAATCCGCAAAACCACTGCAGTAAATACCTCAGTGTACTACAATTAGCAAAAATACTACATTAATTACTATAGTATACTATAGTTAACAGTAAATACTACAGTATACTACAGTATTTATACTATAGTTAACTGTAAATACTACAGTATACTACAGTATTTATAGTATAGTTAACTGTAAATAGTACTGTAAGTAATACAATAAATACTACGTTATTCACTGTGTTTGTTTTGCTGATTTTAATCCATAAAAACACTACAACGAATACTACAGGAAAGTCAGCGAAAACACTACAGTGAATACTAAAGTATTTATATACCATAGTATACTATGGTATATTTTCATGTGGGTGCCCTCATGTATCCGCTATGGTCTATGTTCACGGTCACCCACCAATCGTCATGCCCTGCGTCTCCAGAGAACTAGGAACATTCCACTGGGTCTCCAGAGAACTAGTAACATTCCACTGGGTCTCCAGAGAACTAGGAACATTCCACTGGGTCTCCAGAGAACTAGTAACATTCCACTGGGTCTCCAGAGAACTAGTAACATTCCACTGGGACTCCAGAGAACTAGTAACATTCCACTGGGTCTCCAGAGAACTAGTAACATTCCACTGGGTCTCCAGAGAACTAGGAACATTCCACTGGGTCTCCAGAGAACTAGTAACATTCCACTGGGACTCCAGAGAACTAGTAACATTCCACTGGGTCTCAGAGAACTAGGAACATTCCACTGGGTCTCCAGAGAACTAGTAACATTCCACTGGGTCTCAGAGAACTAGTAACATTCCACTGGGTCTCCAGAGAACTAGGAACATTCCACTGGGTCTCAGAGAACTAGTAACATTCCACTGGGTCTCAGAGAACTAGTAACATTCCACTGGGTCTCCAGAGAACTAGTAACATTCCACTGGGTCTCAGAGAACTAGGAACATTCCACTGGGTCTCAGAGAACTAGGAACATTCCACTGGGTCTCAGAGAACTATTCCACTGGGTCTCAGAGAACTAGGAACATTCCACTGGGTCTCCAGAGAGGAACATTCCACTGGGTAGACATTCCACTGGGTCTCCAGAGAACTAGGAACATTCCACTGGGTCTCCAGAGAACTAGGAACATTCCACTGGGTCTCCAGAGAACTAGTAACATTCCACTGGGTCTCCAGAGAACTAGGAACATTCCACTGGTTCTCCAGACATTTCCACTGGGTCTCCAGAGAACTAGGAACATTCCACTGGGTCTCCAGAGAACTAGTAACATTCCACTGGGTCTCAGAGACTAGAGAACATTCCACTGGGTCTCCAGAGAACTAGTAACATTCCACTGGGTCTCCAGAGAACTAGTAACATTCCACTGGGTCTCCAGAGAACTAGTAACATTCCACTGGGTCTCCAGAGAACTAGTAACATTCCACTGGGACTCCAGAGAACTAGTAACATTCCACTGGGTCTCCAGAGAACTAGGAACATTCCACTGGGTCTCCAGAGAACTAGGAACATTCCACTGGGTCTCCAGAGAACTAGTAACATTCCACTGGGTCTCCAGAGAACTAGGAACATTCCACTGGGTCTCCAGAGAACTAGTAACATTCCACTGGGTCTCCAGAGAACTAGTAACATTCCACTGGGTCTCCAGAGAACTAGTAACATTCCACTGGGTCTCCAGAGAACTAGGAACATTCCACTGGGTCTCCAGAGAACTAGTAACATTCCACTGGGTCTCCAGAGAACTAGGAACATTCCACTGGGTCTCCAGAGAACTAGGAACATTCCACTGGGTCTCCAGAGAACTAGTAACATTCCACTGGGTCTCCAGAGAACTAGGAACATTCCACTGGGTCTCCAGAGAACTAGTAACATTCCACTGGGTCTCCAGAGAACTAGGAACATTCCACTGGTTCTCCAGAGAACTAGGAACATTCCACTGGGACTCCAGAGAACTAGTAACATTCCACTGGGTCTCCAGAGAACAAGTAACATTCCACTGGGTCTCCAGAGAACTAGTAACATTCCACTGGGTCTCCAGAGAACTAGTAACATTCCACTGGGTCTCCAGAGAACTAGTAATATTCCACTGGGTCTCCAGAGAACTAGGAACATTCCACTGGGTCTCCAGAGAACTAGTAACATTCCACTGGGTCTCCAGAGAACTAGGAACATTCCACTGGGTCTCCAGAGAACTAGTAACATTCCACTGGGTCTCCAGAGAACTAGGAACATTCCACTGGGTCTCCAGAGAACTAATAACATTCCACTGGGTCTCCAGAGAACTAGGAACATTCCACTGGGTCTCCAGAGAACTAGTAACATTCCACTGGGACTCCAGAGAACTAGTAACATTCCACTGGGTCTCCAGAGAACTAGGAACATTCCACTGGGTCTCCAGAGAACTAGGAACATTCCACTGGGTCTCCAGAGAACTAGTAACATTCCACTGGGTCTCCAGAGAACTAGGAACATTCCACTGGGTCTCCAGAGAACTAGTAACATTCCACTGGGTCTCCAGAGAACTAGTAACATTCCACTGGGTCTCCAGAGAACTAGGAACATTCCACTGGGTCTCCAGAGAACTAGGAACATTCCACTGGGTCTCCAGAGAACTAGGAACATTCCACTGGGTCTCCAGAGAACTAGGAACATTCCACTGGGTCTCCAGAGAACTAGGAACATTCCACTGGAGAGTAGAATTCAGACTCAGATCTGACGAGGAAGAACTCTCTGTCTGTCTATAAGTAGCTGACTGCAGAGACGCGTTGGGAGAGAGAGCGATGTCACGCTCAAGGTCAAATGCTACCAATTAGAAAACAACAAAAATAGCCTCCACCTCACACAAACAGACAGTTTCAGCACAAAGAGAGATAATCAGTAACACAAGACATGGCTCTCAAGAGAAGACAGGCTATGTGCTCACTGCCCACAACATGAGGTGGAAACGGAGCTGCACTTCCTTTATCTTTTTTACCTTTGTTTATTTGACCTTTATTTAACTAGGCATTCTAGAACACTCATCCTAGAACCTTTATTTAACTAGGCATTCTAGAACACTCATCCTAGAACCTTTATTTAACTAGGCATTCTAGAACACTCATCCTAGAACCTTTATTTAACTAGGCATTCTAGAACACTCATCCTAGAACCTTTATTTAACTAGGCATTCTAGAACACTCATCCTAGAACCTTTATTTAACCAGGCATTCTAGAACACTCATCCTATAACCTTTATTTAACTAGGCAAGTCAGTTAAGAACAAATTCTTATTTTCAATGACTGCCTAGGAACAGTGGGTTAACTGCCTGTTCAGGGGCAGAACGACAGATTTGTACCTTGTCAGCTCAGGGTTTGAACTCGCAACCTTCCGGTTACTAGTCCAACGCTCTAACCACTAGGCTACCCTGCTACCCTGCCGCCCCTAACCTCCTGCCCAATGTATGACCATATTCCCTCAGATTACACAGAAATCTTTGACTATATACAATTTTACTACAGGGGGACATACCAGCAGAAAGATTTGTGACCTATTGCCACAAGAAACGGGCAACCAGTGAAGAACAAACACCATTGTCAATACAACATATTTATGTTTATTTATTTTACCTTTTATATTTTTAACTATTTGCGCATCATTACAACACTGTAATAGACATAATATGACATTTGAAATGTCTTTATTCCTTTGTGAGCTAAATGTTTACTGTTCAGTTTTATTGTTTATTTCACTTTTGTTTATTATTTTTTTCACTTGCTTTTGCAACGTTAACAATAAAGCCCCTAAAATTGAATTGAATTGAGAGAGAAAGAGACTGAGAGAACGAGAGAGAGAAAGAGACTAAGAGAAAGAGAGAGAGACAGACAGGCAGGCAGGCAGACAGACAGACAGACAGAGACCGAGAGAGAGAGAGAGAGAGAGAGAGAGACAATGAGAGAGACAGAGAAAGTGTGAGAGAGAGAGAGAAAGAGAGGGAGACAGAGAGAGGGAGAGAGAGAGAAAGAGAGGGGGAGACAGACAGAGAGAGAGATGGAGAGTACGAGCGAGAGGGAGAGAGAGAGAGAGACAGAGGGAGAGAGAGGGAGAGAAAGAGAGAGGGAGACAGAGAGAGAGACAGGGAGAGAAAGTGGGAGAGAGAGCGGGTGAGAGAGAGAGAGAAAAGGGGGGCAGAGAGACAGAGAGTCAGTAAGAGAGACAGAGAAAGAGACAGACAGAGAGAGATTGAAAGACTGGGAGAGAAAGAGAGAAAATGAGACAAAGTGAGTGAGAGAAAGAGAGCGAGAGAGAGAGACAGGGAGAGAAATATAGCGAGAGAGAGATTGAGAAAGGGGGAGGAGAGAGAGAAAGAGGACAGTTGGTAAAAAGAAAGAGAGAGAAAGAGTTCTTTAATGAAAAGAGGCAGAGTGATGGACGACATCACATACTCTTGTACACAAGTGGATGACAGAGAACAGGACAGCAATTACGGTGTCCATATTAGGACATTGTCTGACATCAGCCAAGTTTGAAAACTGATCCAATCAAATCAAATGTATTGGTCACATATACATGTTTAGCAGATGTTATTGCGGGTGTGGCGAAATGCTTGTACCCACGACCCTGAGTCTCATGCTCTACCGACTGACAGTGAGAGATGCCTGCATGCCTCCGATGTCCTAATATGTACACCATACAGTCGGTCTACTAACATGTGTCGAGAGTTGCAGAGCACACAGTAAACCTTGCTAAGGTGTATTCATTAGAGCACACAGTTGCAAAATGTATCTATTCCTCTCAAAATGTTTGTGAGCGTAATGTTTACTGTTCTTTTGCAACTGCAACACCAGAACGTTCAGTACCTTTCCATTTGATACTACCCTGGCCTTGGTCTGATAGGAGGATACTACCCTGGCCTTGGTCTGATACGAGGATACTACCCTGGCCTTGGTCTGATAGGAGGATACTACCCTGGCCTTGTTCTGATAGGAGGATACTACCCTGGCCTTGGTCTGATACGAGGATACTACCCTGGCCTTGGTCTGATAGGAGGATACTACCCTGGCCTTGTTCTGATAGGAGGATACTACCCTGGCCTTGTTCTGATAGGAGGATACTACCCTGGCCTTGTTCTGATAGGAGGATACTACCCTGGCCTTGGTCTGATAGGAGGATACTACCCTGGCCTTGGTCTGATAGGAGGATACTACCCTGGCCTTGGTCTGATAGGAGGATACAACCCTGGCCTTGGTCTGATAGGAGGATACTACCCTGGCCTTGGTCTGATAGGAGGATACTACCCTGGCCTTGGTCTGATAGGAGGATACTACCCTGGCCTTGGTCTGATAGGAGGATACTACCCTGGCCTTGGTCTGATAGGAGGATACTACCCTGGCCTTGGTCTGATAGGAGGATACTACCCTGGCCTTGGTCTGATAGGAGGATACAACCCTGGCCTTGGTCTGATAGGAGGATACTACCCTGGCCTTGGTCTGATAGGAGGATACTACCCAGGCCTTGGTCTGATAGGAGGATACTACCCTGGCCTTGGTCTGATAGGAGAATTCTACCCTTCTAGGAGAGTAGAAGGGAGGTAAATTTAAAAAAGGGAGCTCACCATAGAAATATAATCTATAGAATGTTTCTTCCCATTCAAGTCAATGATTCATATTTCTATAGATTGTATTTCTATAGATCGTATTTCTATAGATTGTATTTCTATAGATAGTATTGCTATGGATCGTACTTCTATAGATTGTATTTCTATAGATCCATGAGAATGAAAAAAATACAGGATCTTTCAGTAGATTTTTGTAAAATAAGGATGTAACACAAGGACATCCTGGCCTTGGCCTACCTTGTCCCAAATGGCATCCTATTCCTGATATAGTACACTACTTTAGTCCAGAGCCCTATTCCCTATATAGTGCACTACTTTAGTCCAGATCCCTATTCCCTATATAGTGCACTACTATAGCCCAAAGCCCTATTCCCTATATAGTGCACTACTTTAGAACAGGGCCCTATTCCCTATATAGTGCACTACTTTAGACCAGAGCCCTATTCCCTATATAGTGCACTACTTTAGACCAGAGCCCTATTCCCTATATAGTGCACTACTTTATACCAGAGCTCTATGAGCCTTCTGCTCAAAAGTAGTGCACTATAGGGTTCCACTATAGGGTTCCAAAATGGCACCCTATTCCCTATATAGTACACTGCTTTTTACAAGAACCCAATGAAAAGCAGTGCACTATATAGGGAATAAGGTGCCATTTTGGATTTAAGATCCAGACAAATACTTCTACAGCAAACTGGTGTGGCATGCTCCTGTGTGCCTCAGTTGGTAGATAGAGCATGTTGTTTATAACGCCAGGCTTGTGGGCTTGATTCCCACAGGGGGGCCAGTATGGAGAAGGGGGGGTGGAGGTATGGAATGTATACACTCACTCACGTTCTAGATAAGAGCGTCTGCTAAATTACTTAAATGGAAAATGGAAAAACGAGTCCCATCTCACGCTGCAATCTCTGTCTCTCACTGACTTCTAGTGGTGACAACTGTAAACTGCAGCTACAGTCTTACTGGTCGAGTTTGCGGGAAATATCGGCTATGAAATCCGTGCTCGGAAATGCACACAGAAAAGTATTGCGCAGCGGACTAATATAGACTATGTTCTGTTCCGTATATGAAGGAGAGCCGGAGAGGCGAAGATGAGGAAAACCGGAAGTCAACTTTGATTTTTTTTTTTAAACATGTTTCTTGCCCATGATATATTTCTCAGAGGTATTGACCTCGCAGTAAGCTTTTTTCGAGTAACTTTCATTGTTATGCCGAAACATGAGTCAGCAGCCGCGGTACAATCAGTCGGAAATGGACAGCTCATGGTGCTGAAAGTAGGCATCATTCATTTCAATCGTCTTCATAATAATTATTAATTAACTTTACTAACAACAGGATGGCTTTGTGTTGGAGCTAATTTCTTCCTATTTAAGAAATGAGGTAGGCCTACCTGTTTGACAAATTAAATTAGACTGTTATATACATAGGATTTGTCAGTCAATTCCTCCACCCACCACGCACTCTTTAAATAGTCTACCTGCACGTTCAATCTCATCACAGACAACTTCAGCATTCTGGCTAATTAGCTATTTTGCAACTACTTAGCATGTTAGCTAACTCTTCCCCCTAAACCCTAAACTTAACCTTTTAACCGTATCCCTAACCTTAACCCCTAACGGGATGATGGACATCCGCAAACTAATACAACCCAGACAAAACGCAACATATCATACAAAATCGATTGTCTTGGATTTATGTAAAGAATAATTGATTAGATGATAAATGTAATAGTCACGTCTGAGCTCCAACATGCAAGTCAAAGAGAAACAAAACCAACACATTTAATAGTAAAGAATATAAATAAAATATAAATAAAATATATACATTTTGACACTAACAATGGTGAATATATATACATATTAACACTGTAACAATGGTAAATATATATACATATTAACACTGTAACTATGGTAAATATATATATACATATTAACACTGTAACAATGGTAAATATATATACATATTAACACTGTAACTATGGTAAATATATATATACATATTAACACTGTAACAATGGTAAATATATATACATATTAACACTAACAATGGTAAATATATACATATTGGTAAATATATACATATTAACACTGTAACAATGGTAAATATATACATATTAACACTAACAATGGTAAATATATACATATTAACACTGTAACAATGGTAAATATATACATATTAACACTGTAACAATGGTAAATATATATATACATATTAACACTGTAACAATGGTAAATATATATACATGTTAACACTAACAATGGTAAATATATACATATTAACACTAACAATGGTAAATATATACATATTAACACTGTAACAATGGTAAATATATATATACATATTAACACTGTAACAATGGTAAATATATACATACTTTCCTGAGACACCTGGTGTTTTGTAGGTGTCCTGCAGGGCAGGCAGAGTGCACCCAATGGTGTGTTTGGCTGAGCGTACCACCCTCTGTAGCGCCTTGCGATCCTCAGCGGTGGAGTTGCCGTACCAGACGGTGATGCAGCCCGACAGTATGCTCTCAGCGGTGCTCCTGTAGAACACTGAGGACTCTCTGGGACGGACCGAATTTCTTCAGTATCGTGAGGTTGAAGTGTCGCTCTCGTGGCTTCTTCACCACGGTGTCCGTGTGGTTTGACCATTTGAGCTGCTCTAAGATCTGTACGCCGAAGAAGTTGACGTTTTTCTCAGACCCATATTAAATACATTATCAGAGCATATTATGTAACAAAAAAACTATCAAAAATATCTCTAGCTTTGATAACAAAATAGATCAGTTGGTGTAGGATTTGCATATAATTAGCATTTTTTATTTTACTGGGCTGATGGTACCTGCATTTGATTGTCATGGTGCTTTCAATACAAAAAACGAGGTCAAATCACGAGAACCGACTTGGAACTCCACGTCATTCAAGTTGTTTTGAACATGGCCTTTAGTCGCAGCGCAGAAACATAGAGAGCAGCTGCTCTCTCCTTCCTTTCCTCCGGTGAGACTCACCAGGGAGAGGGGACACCGTCTTCCACCTGCTCTCTCCTTCCTTTCCTCCGGTGAGACTGACCAGAGAGAGGGGACACCGTCTTCCACCTGCTCTCTCCTTCCTTTCCTCCGGTGAGACTGACCAGAGAGAGGGGACACCGTCTTCCACCTGCTCTCTCCTTCCTTTCCTCCGGTGAGACTGACCAGAGAGAGGGGACACCGTCTTCCACCTGCTCTCTCCTTCCTTTCCTCCGGTGAGACTGACCAGAGAGAGGGGACACCGTCTTCCACCTGCTCTCTCCTTCCTTTCCTCCGGTGAGACTGACCAGAGAGAGGGGACACCGTCTTCCACCTGGTTCCTCCTTCCTTTCCTCCGGTGAGACTGACCAGAGAGAGGGGACACCGTCTTCCACCTGGTTCCTCCTTCCTTTCCTCCGGTGAGACTGACCAGAGAGAGGGGACACCGTCTTCCACCTGGTTCCTCCTTCCTTTCCTCCGGTGAGACTGACCAGAGAGAGGGGACACCGTCTTCCACCTGGTTCCTCCTTCCTTTCCTCCGGTGAGACTGACCAGAGAGAGGGGACACCGTCTTCCACCTGCTCTCTCCTTCCTTTCCTCCGGTGAGACTGACCAGAGAGAGGGGACACCGTCTTCCACCTGGTTCCTCCTTCCTTTCCTCCGGTGAGACTGACCAGAGAGAGGGGACACCGTCTTCCACCTGGTTCCTCCTTCCTTTCCTCCGGTGAGACTGACCAGAGAGAGGGGACACCGTCTTCCACCTGCTCCCTCCTTCCTTTCCTCCGGTGAGACTGACCAGAGAGGGGACACCGTCTTCCACCTGTTCTCTCCTTCCTTTCCTCCGGTGAGACTGACCAGAGAGAGGGACACCGTCTTCCACCTGCTCTCTCCTTCCTTTCCTCCGGTGAGACTGACCAGAGAGAGGGGACACCGTCTTCCACCTGTTCTCTCCTTCCTTTCCTCCGGTGAGACTGACCAGAGAGAGGGGACACCGTCTTCCACCTGCTCTCTCCTTCCTTTCCTCCGGTGAGACTGACCAGAGAGAGGGGACACCGTCTTCCACCTGTTCTCTCCTTCCTTTCCTCCGGTGAGACTGACCAGAGAGAGGGACACCGTCTTCCACCTGTTCTCTCCTTCCTTTCCTCCGGTGAGACTGACCAGAGAGGGGGACACCGTCTTCCACCTGCTCTCTCCTTCCTTTCCTCCGGTGAGACTGACCAGAGAGAGGGGACACCGTCTTCCACCTTCCACCTGTTCAACCTACCATCACACCTCATCAACCACAGAGAGAGGGTCCTGGGTTTAATGGAAATATCCCGGATCTCCTTCCTTTCCTCCGGTGAGACTGACCAGAGAGAGGGGACACCGTCTTCCACCTGCTCTCTCCTTCCTTTCCTCCGGTGAGACTGACCAGAGAGAGGGGACACCATCTTCCACCTGGTTCCTCCTTCCTTTCCTCCGGTGAGACTGACCAGAGAGAGGGGACACAGTCTTCCACCTGGTTCCTCCTTCCTTTCCTCCGGTGAGACTGACCAGAGAGAGGGGACACCGTCTTCCACACCGATGGCCAAACTCAAGTTGTACTGCGTCTGCCTCATGCACAAATTAATGTTGTTCATATGACCAGAAAAAAATTGAAATATTCCTCGATATTAATAAAGACACGACGAGCTGCTAACAATAATCAAAACGCGGAACTATTGATACTCGTTCGTTGCAGCTGTAGTGAGAGTGGAAGTAGGGAGTAGCTGTGGCCGAGGTCGTGGATGCTGTATGAACGATGATTTGAGCTATCCGATTGGCCAGTGCAGTAGGCAACCTCCAATAAGCCACAGATCTCCCGGTCTGCCGGGCAGGCAGAGTTTTCATTTTCAGAAAACAAAATCGTTTAAAAGGGGAACACTTTGACTACCTGGTGCACACGGCTTCTGAATCAAGTGAATCAAGTGCACCCACCGCCAACAGGGCTGTTGAATCAAGTGCACCTACCACCAACACGGCTTCTGAATCAAGTGCACCTACCACCAACACGGCTTCTGAATCAAGTGCACCCACCGCCAACAGGGCTGTTGAATCAAGTGCACCTACCACCAACAAAGCTGTTGAATCAAGTGCACCTACCACCAACAAAGCTGTTGAATCAAGTGCACCTACCACCAACGGGGCTGTTGAATCAAGTGCACCTACCACCAACAGAGCTGTTGAATCAAGTGCACCTACCACCAACACGGCTGTTGAATCAAGTGCACCTACCACCAACACGACTGTTGAATCAAGTGCACCTACCACCAACAGAGCTGTTGAATCAAGTGCACCTACCACCAACAAAGCTGTTGAATCAAGTGCACCTACCACCAACAGGGCTGTTGAATCAAGTGCACCTACCACCAACAGGGCTGTTGAATCAAGTGCACCTACCACCAACAGAGCTGTTGAATCAAGTGCACCTACCACCAACACGGCTGTGAATCAAGTGCACCTACCACCAACAGGGCTGTTGAATCAAGTGCACCTACCACCAACAGAGCTGTTGAATCAAGTGCACCTACCACCAACAGAGCTGTTGAATCAAGTGCACCTACCACCAACACGGCTGTGAATCAAGTGCACCTACCACCAACAGGAATGTTGAATCAAGTGCACCTACCACCAACAGAGCTGTTGAATCAAGTGCACCTACCACCAACAGAGCTGTTGAATCAAGTGCACCTACCACCAACACGGCTGTGAATCAAGTGCACCTACCACCAACAGGGCTGTTGAATCAAGTGCACCTACCAGCAACAGAGCTGTTGAATCAAGTGCACCTACCACCAACAGAGCTGTTGAATCAAGTGCACCTACCACCAACACGGCTGTTGAATCAAGTGCACCTACCACCAACACGGCTGTGAATCAAGTGCACCTACCACCAACACGGCTGTTGAATCAAGTGCCCCTACCACCAACACGGCTGTTGAATCAAGTGCACCTACCACCAACACGGCTGTGAATCAAGTGCACCTACCACCAACAGAGCTGTTGAATCAAGTGCACCTACCACCAACAGAGCTGTTGAATCAAGTGCACCTACCACCAACAGAGCTGTTGAATCAAGTGCACCTACCACCAACAGAGCTGTTGAATCAAGTGCACCTACCACCAACAGGGCTGTTGAATCAAGTGCACCTACCACCAACAGAGCTGTTGAATCAAGTGCACCTACCACCAACAGAGCTGTTGAATCAAGTGCACCTACCACCAACAGAGCTGTTGAATCAAGTGCACCTACCACCAACAGAGCTGTTGAATCAAGTGCACCTACCACCAACAAAGCTGTTGAATCAAGTGCACCTACCACCAACAAAGCTGTTGAATCAAGTGCACCTACCACCAACAAAGCTGTTGAATCAAGTGCACCTACCACCAACGGGGCTGTTGAATCAAGTGCACCTACCACCAACAGAGCTGTTGAATCAATTGCACCTACCACCAACACGGCTGTTGAATCAAGTGCACCTACCACCAACACGACTGTTGAATCAAGTGCACCTACCACCAACAGAGCTGTTGAATCAAGTGCACCTACCACCAACAAAGCTGTTGAATCAAGTGCACCTACCACCAACGGGGCTGTTGAATCAAGTGCACCTACCACGAACAGAGCTGTTGAATCAAGTGCACCTACCACCAACAGAGCTGGTGAATCAAGTGCACCTACCACCAACACGGCTGCTGAATCAAGTGCACCTACCACCAACACGGCTGTGAATCAAGTGCACCTACCACCAACAGGGCTGTTGAATCAAGTGCACCTACCAGCAACAGAGCTGTTGAATCAAGTGCACCTACCACCAACACGGCTGTGAATCAAGTGCACCTACCACCAACAGGAATGTTGAATCAAGTGCACCTACCACCAACAGAGCTGTTGAATCAAGTGCACCTACCACCAACAGAGCTGTTGAATCAAGTGCACCTACCACCAACAGGAATGTTGAATCAAGTGCACCTACCACCAACAGAGCTGTTGAATCAAGTGCACCTACCACCAACAGGAATGTTGAATCAAGTGCACCTACCACCAACAGAGCTGTTGAATCAAGTGCACCTACCACCAACGGGGCTGTTGAATCAAGTGCACCTACCACCAACAGGGCTGTTGAATCAAGTGCACCTACCACCAACAGGGCTGTTGAATCAAGTGCACCTACCACCAACAGGGCTGTTGAATCAAGTGCACCTACCACCAACGGGGCTGTTGAATCAAGTGCACCTACCACCAACAGAGCTGTTGAATCAAGTGCACCTACCACCAAGAGGGCTGTTGAATCAAGTGCACCTACCACCAACAGGGCTGTTGAATCAAGTACACCTACCACCAATAGAGCTGTTGAATCAAGTGCACCTACCACCAACAGGGCTGTTGAATCAAGTGCACCTACCACCAACAGAGCTGTTGAATCAAGTACACCTACCACCAATAGAGCTGTTGAATCAAGTGCACCTACCCACCAACAGAGCTGTTGAATCAAGTGCACCTACCAGCAACAGAGCTGTTGAATCAAGTGCACCTACCACCAACAGAGCTGTTGAATCAAGTGCACCTACCACCAACACGGCTGTTGAATCAAGTGCACCTACCACCAACACGACTGTTGAATCAAGTGCACCTACCACCAACACTACTGTTGAATCAAGTGCACCTACCACCAACAAAGCTGTTGAATCAAGTGCACCTACCACCAACGGGGCTGTTGAATCAAGTGCACCTACCACCAACAGGGCTGTTGAATCAAGTGCACCTACCACCAACACGGCTGTTGAATCAAGTGCACCTACCACCAACAGAGCTGTTGAATCAAGTGCACCTACCACCAACAGAGCTGTTGAATCAAGTGCACCTACCACCAACAAAGCTGTTGAATCAAGTGCACCTACCACCAACGGGGCTGTTGAATCAAGTGCACCTACCACGAACATGGCTGTGAATCAAGTGCACCTACCACCAACAGGGCTGTTGAATCAAGTGCACCTACCACCAACAGAGCTGTTGAATCAAGTGCACCTACCACCAACAGAGCTGTTGAATCAAGTGCACCTACCACCAACAGAGCTGTTGAATCAAGTACACCTACCACCAATAGAGCTGTTGAATCAAGTGCACCTACCACCAACAGGGCTGTTGAATCAAGTGCACCTACCACCAACGGGGCTGTTGAATCAAGTGCACCTACCACCAACAGAGCTGTTGAATCAAGTACACCTACCACCAATAGAGCTGTTGAATCAAGTGCACCTACCACCAACAGAGCTGTTGAATCAAGTACACCTACCACCAATAGAGCTGTTGAATCAAGTGCACCTACCACCAACAGAGCTGTTGAATCAAGTGCACCTACCACCAATAGAGCTGTTGAATCAAGTGCACCTACCACCAACAGAGCTGTTGAATCAAGTGCACCTACCAGCAACAGAGCTGTTGAATCAAGTGCACCTACCACCAACAGAGCTGTTGAATCAAGTGCACCTACCACCAACAAAGCTGTTGAATCAAGTGCACCTACCACCAACGGGGCTGTTGAATCAAGTGCACCTACCACCAACAAAGCTGTTGAATCAAGTGCACCTACCACCAACGGGGCTGTTGAATCAAGTGCACCTACCACCAACAAAGCTGTTGAATCAATTGCCCTACCACCAAATCACCTACCACCAACATGTGTGAATCAAGTGCACCTACCACCAACAGGGCTGTTGAATCACACCTGGCTGTGAATCAAGTGCACCTACCACCAACAGGGCTGTTGAATCAAGTGCACCTACCACCAACAGAGCTGTTGAATCAAGTGCATCCACCAACAGAGCTGTTGAATCACCTACCACCAACAGAGCTGTTGAATCAAGTGCACCTACCACCAACAGAGCTGTTGAATCAAGTGCACCTACCACCAACAGGGCTGTTGAATCAAGTGCACCTACCACCAACAGAGCTGTTGAATCAAGTGCACCTACCACCAACAGCACAACACCAATAATAACCAAAAAGGAAATTAAACCTTTATCTCTGTTTTTTCTACTGAAATGTTTGGTGATCGCCTAGAGATGCCCAGAAGATTGACCAGTCAATCGGGATCAACCGGTGAGTGACCGCTGGTATACAGGGAATACAGGAGGGGTCTGAGGACGCACCCTTGTGGTGCCCCGTGTTGAGAATCAGTGTTGAGGAGGAAGTGTTGCCTACCTTCACCACCTGGGGGTAGCCTGCCAAGACTCAGTTGCATAGGGAGGAGTTCAGACCCAGGGCCGTGAGCTTTGTGGTGAGCTTAGAGGGAACTGGGGTATTGAAAGGCCCGAGTTGTAGTCAATAAACAGCATCCTCACATATGCATTATTTTTTTGTCCAGATGGGAGAGGGTTGTGTGCAGTACCATGGCGATTGTTTCGTCTGTCGTGGATCTGTCAGGGCGGTAGGTGAATTGAAGAGGGCCGAGTGATGTCGGGGGATGTCGGGTGATGTCGGGTGAGGGAGGAGGTAATATGGTCTTTGACTAGTCTCTCCAAGCACTTCATGATGATGGAGGTGAGTGCTATGGGTCGATAGTCATTCAGTTCACTTACTTTCCCCTTCTTCGGCACAGGGACGATAGAGGACATCTTGAAGCAGATGGGAATAGTGGCCTGAGATAGAGAGAGAGATTAAAAATGTCTGAAAACATAACAACCAGCTGGTCTGCACATACTCTGAGGGCGGGGCTCAGGATGCCGTCTGAGCCGGCAGCCTTGCGAGGGTTAACATGTGTGAACGATTTACACACGTCCTCCGTGGAGACCGTAAGTACATAGACCTCGTTGTCCTCTGGTGCTTTCCATTGATCAAGAAGATGTTTAAACCCAGAGAGCTTTTAGGGAAAAACTTGTGACCTTCTCTCGTTGGGTTAAACCACAGAAGAAGAGTAGCCAGCAGTTAAAGCTTAACTTTGTCTGCGTCGGTAGTCCTACTCTGTCTGGGGTGGAAAGGTAGGCCTACTCTGTCTGGGGTGGAAAGGTAGGTCTACTCTGTCTGGGGTGGAAAGGTAGGGCCTACTCTGTCTGGGGTGGAAAGGTAGGCCTACTCTGTCTGGGGTGAAAAGGTAGGCCCTACTCTGTCTGGGGTGGAGAGGTAGGCCCTACTATGTCTGGGTTGGAAAGGTAGGCCTACTCTGTCTGGGGTGGAAAGGTAGGCCTACTCTGTCTGGGGTGGAAAGGTAGGCCCTACTCTGTCTGGGTTGGAAAGGTAGGCCCTACTCTGTCTGGGGTGGAAAGGTAGGTCTAGTCTGTCTGGGGTGGAAAGGTAGGTCTACTCTGTCTGGGGTGAAAAGGTAGGTCTACTCTGTCTGGGGTGGAAAGGTAGGTCTACTCTGTCTGGGGTGGAAAGGTAGGTCTAGTCTGTCTGGGGTGGAAAGGTAGGTCTACTCTGTCTGGGTTGGAAAGGTAGGCCCTACTCTGTCTGGGTTGGAAAGGTAGGCCTACTCTGTCTGGGGTGGAAAGGTAGGTCTACTCTGTCTGGGGTGGAAAAGTAGGTCTACTCTGTCTGGGGTGGAAAGGTAGGCCCTACTCTGTCTGGGGTGGAAAGGTAGGTCTAGTCTGTCTGGGGTGGAAGGTAGGCCCTACTCTGGTAGGTCTACTCTGTCTGGGGTGGAAAGGTAGGTCTACTCTGTCTGGGGTGGAAAGGTAGGTCTACTCTGTCTGGGGTGGAAAGGTAGGTCTAGTCTGTCTGGGGTGGAAAGGTAGGTCTACTCTGTCTGGGTTGGAAAGGTAGGCCCTACTCTGTCTGGGTTGGAAAGGTAGGCCTACTCTGTCTGGGGTGGAAAGGTAGGTCTACTCTGTCTGGGGTGGAAAAGTAGGTCTACTCTGTCTGGGGTGGAAAGGTAGGTCTAGTCTGTCTGGGGTGGAAAGGTAGGTCTACTCTGCCTGGGGTGAAAAGGTAGGTCTACTCTGTCTGGGGTGGAAAGGTAGGTCTACTCTGTCTGGGGTGGAAAGGTAGGTCCTACTCTGTCTGGGGTGGAAAGGTAGGTCTACTCTGTCTGGGGTGGAGAGGTAGGTCTACTCTGTCTGGGGTGGAAAGGTAGGTCTACTCTGTCTGGGGTGGAAAGGTAGGTCCTACTCTGTCTGGGGTGGAAAGGTAGGCCTACTCTGTCTGGGGTGAAAAGGTAGGCCCTACTCTGTCTGGGGTGGAGAGGTAGGCCCTACTATGTCTGGGTTGGAAAGGTAGGCCTACTCTGTCTGGGTTGGAAAGGTAGGCCCTACTCTGTCTGGGTTGGAAAGGTAGGCCCTACTCTGTCTGGGTTGGAAAGGTAGGCCCTACTCTATCTGGGTTGGAAAGGTAGGCCCTACTCTGTCTGGGTTGGAAAGGTAGGCCCTACTCTGTCTGGGGTGGAAAGGTAGGCCCTACTCTGTCTGGGTTGGAAAGGTAGGTCTAGTCTGTCTGGGGTGGAAAGGTAGGTCTAGTCTGTCTGGGGTGGAAAGGTAGGTCTAGTCTGTCTGGGGTGGAAAGGTAGGTCTACTCTGTCTGGGGTGAAAAGGTAGGTCTACTCTGTCTGGGTTGGACTACGAGCCCACTAAGAAAGCCAAGGTGGTAAGTTCTGTTCAGTTCTGTCATGTTCGGACCCATTGGATGAAAGGTTTCCTCAGGCAGAGCTACAGAGCTACCAGAGCTACCTGCTACAGAGGTAGAGATGGGGGTCATTGTATTGTTTAGGCCTTTGGAAGTGCGGTTTTGGGACACTCCTTCCATGGCCTCTAACTGCTCTTAAACGCTAGTAAAACTAAATGCGTGCTCTTCAACCGATCGTTGCCCGCACCTGCCCGCCCTAGCATCACTACTCTGGACGGTTCTGATTTAGAATATGTAGACAACTACAAATGCCTAGGTGTCTGGTTAAACTGTAAACTTTCCTTCCAGACTCATATTAAGCATCTCCAATCCAAAATTAAATCTAGAATTGGCTTCCTATTTCGCAACAAAGCCTCCTTCACTCATGCTGCCAAACATACCCTCGTAAAACTGACTATCCTGACGATCCTTGACTTCGGCGATGTCATTTACAAAATAGCCTCCAACACTCTTACTCATAAAACTGAATGCAGTCTATCACAGTGCCATCCGTTTTGTTACCAAAGCCCCATATACTACCCACCACTGCGACCTGTATACTTTAGTTCGGCTGGTCCTCACTACATATTCGCCGCCAAACCCACTGGCTCCAGGTCATCTATAAGCCTTTGCTAGGTAAAGCTCCACATTATCTCAGCTCACTGGTCACCATAGCAACACCCACCAGTAGCACGCACTCCAGCAGGTATATCTCACTGGTCATCCAGTGGCCGCCTTTCCTTCCAGTTCTCTGCTGCCAATGACTGGAACGAATTGCAAAAATCACTGAAGTTGGAGACTTATATCTCCCTCATTAACTTCAAGCATCGGCTGTCAGAGCAGCTCACAGACCACTGCACCTGTACACAGCCCATCTGTAAATTGCCCATCCAACCAACTACCTACCTCATCCCCATATTTGTTTTTGTGTTTTTCTGCTCTTTTGCACAGCAATATTTCTACTTGCACATCTTCATCTGCACATCTATCACTCCTGTGTTAATTGCTCAATTGTAATTACTTCGCTAATATGGCCTATTTATGGCCTTTACCTCCTTACTCCATTTGCACACTCTGTCTATAGACTTTTCTACTGTGTTGTTGACTGAACGGTTGTTTATGTGTAACTCTGTGTTGTTGTTTTTGTTGCACTGCTTTGCTTTATCTTGGCCAGGTCACAGTTTTAAATGAGAACTTGTTCTCAACTGGTCTACCGGGTTAAATAAAGCTGTTCTCAACTGGCCTACCTGGTTAAATAAAGGTGTTCTCAACTGGCCTACCTGGTTAAATAAAGGTGTTCTCAACTGGCCTACCTGGTTAAATAAAGGTGTTCTCAACTGGCCTACCTGGTTAAATAAAGGTGTTCTCAACTGGCCTACCTGGTTAAATAAAGGTGTTCTCAACTGGCCTACCTGGTTAAATAAAGGTGTTCTCAACTGGCCTACCTGGTTAAATAAAGGTGTTCTCAACTGGCCTACCTGGTTAAATACAGGTGAAATAAAACTTTAAAAATGAATAAAAATAGGCAAGGTGCAGTAGATGGTATAAAATACAGTATATAAATATGAGATGAGTAACGCAAGCTATGTAAACATTATTAAAGTGACTCTGATCCATTTATGAAAGTGGCCAATGATTTCGAGTCTATATGTAGGCAGCAGCCTCTCTGTTGATGGCCTTGAGATAGAAGCTGTTTTTCAGTCTCTCTGTACCATCTTTGATGCACCTGTATGGACCTAGCCTTCTGGATGATAGCATGTACAATGTGCTGTAACAGTATCCACACTTTAATCTTATTTGTGTGTCCTTAGGCTTTAAACACCTCTTCCACGGCAGCATTCCATGGCAGCATTCCACGGCAGCATTCCACGACAGCGTTCCACGGCAGCATTCCATGGCAGCGTTCCACGGCAGCATTCCACGGCAGCATTCCACGGCAGCATTCCATGGCAGCATTCCACGGCAGCATTCCATGGCAGCGTTCCACGACAGCGTTCCACGGCAGCGTTCCACGGCAGCATTTCACGGCAGCATTTCACGGCAGCGTTCCACGGCAGCGTTCCACGACAGCGTTCCACGGCAGCGTTCCCGTTCCACGGCAGCATTTCACGGCAGCATTCCACGGCAGCGCCATCTTCTCCAAGTGCTTTACAGATACTCCTACATTTATGATCTTATTATCTCATGGAAGCTGCACTGAAATGTAGTTTTATGTATTGTAAAATGCTATAGTGAAAGTGTACCATTGTGACACATGTGCTTCATCGTATCCAATCTACACTGTATAGGTAGCTGGCAGAAGAGGCATGGAGCTGTGGGGAAGCCTGCAGGCAGCTGGGAGGAGAAGAAAACCCAGGAAGGGGAGCTGGGAACGCAGGCAGGCCTGTTTGGAGAGCTGGGAGAAGAAGCAAACCCAGGATGGGGAGCTGGGAACGCAGGCAGGCCTGTTCGGAGAGCTGGGAGAAGAAGCAAACCCAGGAAGGGGAGCTGGGAACGCAGGCAGGCCTGTTCGGAGAGCTGGGAGAAGAAGCAAACCCAGGAAGGGGAGCTGGGAACGCAGGCAGGCCTGTTCGGAGAGCTGGGAGAAGAAGCAAACCCAGGAAGGGGAGCTGGGAACGCAGGCAGGCCTGTTCGGAGAGCTGGGAGAAGAAGCAAACCCAGGAAGGGGAGCTGGGAACGCAGGCAGGCCTGTTCGGAGAGCTGGGAGAGGAAGCATACCCAGAGAGGGAGCTGGGAATGCAGGCAGGCCTGTTCGGAGAGCTGGGAGAGGAAGCATACCCAGAGAGGGAGGTGGGAACGCAGGCAGGCCTGTTCGGAGAGCTGGGAGAGGGAGAAGAGCTATGAAAGCTGGGAGAGGAGGACCCACAACCCACTCGAGCCAACACCGTGCCCTGATGCCTACTTCAACCTGGTCCTACTGTCTGTGGAGAACAGGGTGAGACATGAGAGACACACAATCTGTGCGCGACGACTACTGTGAGCTGGTCAAATAGGCAGTGAAGTAGAACAAAGACACACACTGCCTGAGGAACGTTGTGACATCAGCTGATGTAAAAAGGGATTTAAAAATACATTTGATTGATTGACTGATTGATTGATTCTGTCATGTTTTTCTCCTCCTGAACAGGCCTCTGGTCTGAAGCTCTACAGACAAAAATGATCATCCCAAATGACATCCTATTCCCTTTGTAGTGCACTACTTTTGACCAGAGACTCCTATTCCCTCTTAAGGACCGTTAAAAGTAGTGCACTACTGTACAAAAGGGAATGAGACAGAGACAAAATCATTAGTCTAACAGACCGCGTCCTTTATTATAGATCACTAACTCATCCCACTTTCCAATTGAATCCTAACCACTCGGTGTAGAACTGTAGAACAGTTCAGGCCTCTGGTCTTAATAACAACAACAACAACTAGAGAATGATCTACTTGTCAGGCAGCGTTCTACTTGTCAGGCAGCGTTCTACTTGTCAGGCAGCGTTCTACTGTCAGGCAGCGTTCTACTTGTCAGGCAGCGTTCTACTTGTCAGGCAGCGTTCTACTTGTCAGACAGCGCAGCGTTCTACTTGTCAGGCAGCGTTCTACTGTCAGGCAGCGTTCTACTGTCAGGCAGCGTTCTACTTGTCAGGCAGCGTTCTACTGTCAGGCAGCGTTCTTGTCAGACAGCGCAGCGTTGTCAGGCAGCGTTCTACTTGTCAGGCAGCGTTCTACTTGTCAGGCAGCGTTCTACTTGTCAGACAGCGCAGCGTTCTACTTGTCAGGCAGCGTTCTACTTGTCAGGCAGCGTTCTACTGTCAGGCAGCGTTCTACTGTCAGGCAGCGTTCTACTTGTCAGGCAGCGTTCTACTGTCAGGCAGTGTTCTACTTGTCAGGCAGCGTTCTACTGTCAGGAAGCGTTCTACTTGTCAGGCAGCGTTCTACTTGTCAGGCAGCGTTCTACTGTCAGGCAGCGTTCTACTTGTCAGGCAGCGTTCTACTTGTCAGGCAGCGTTCTACTGTCAGGCAGCGTTCTACTTGTCAGGTAGCGTTCTACTGTCAGGCAGCGTTCTACTGTCAGGCAGCGTTCTACTTGTCAGGCAGCGTTCTACTTGTCAGGCAGCGTTCTACTTGTCAGGCAGCGTTCTACTGTCAGGCAGCGTTCTACTGTCAGGCAGTGTTCTACTTGTCAGGCAGCGTTCTACTTGTCAGGCAGTGTTCTACTTGTCAGGCAGCGTTCTACTTGTCAGGCAGCGTTCTACTGTCAGGCAGCGTTCTACTGTCAGGCAGCTTTCTACTTGTCAGGCAGCGTTCTACTTGTCAGGCAGCGTTCTACTGTCAGGCAGTGTTCTACTTGTCAGGCAGCGTTCTACTGTCAGGCAGCGTTCTACTTGTCAGGCAGCGTTCTACTTGGCAGCGTTCTACTTGTCAGGCAGCGTTCTACTTGTCAGGTAGCGTTCTACTTGTCAGGCAGCGTTCTACTTGTCAGGCAGCGTTCTACTTGTCAGGTAGCGTTCTACTGTCAGGCAGCGTTCTACTTGTCAGGCAGCGTTCTACTGTCAGGCAGCGTTCTACTTGTCAGGCAGCGTTCTACTGTCAGGCAGCGTTCTACTTGTCAGGCAGCGTTCTACTTGTCAGGCAGCGTTCTACTTGTCGGGCAGCGTTCTACTGTCAGGCAGCGTTCTACTTGTCAGGCAGCATTCTACTGTCAGGCAGCGTTCTACTTGTCAGGCAGCGTTCTACTTGTCAGGCAGCGTTCTACTTGTCAGGCAGCGTTCTACTTGTCAGGCAGCTTTCTACTTGTCAGGCAGCGTTCTACTGTTCTCACAGGGTGTGAAATAGCTAGTGGTTTGATCGGGTCAGACTGACTGTGACGCAGAGTCACACACACGCACACACAGACACAGACACAGACACCCACCACTAGGACACATTGCATAATCAGCAGCATTACGTCACAGTGAGAGGTCAGCTTCAGTAGAGCTGTGAGATTGGACGTCACAATCAGCGTGAAAGAGACAGTGTGTGTGTGTGTGTGTGTGTGTGTGTGTGTGTGTGTGTGTGTGTGTGTGTGTGTGTGTGTGTGTGTGTGTGTGTGTGTGTGTGTGTGTGTGTGTGTGTGTGTGTGTGTGTGTGTGTGTGTGTGTGTGTGACATTGACTGGGCTACTACAGAAGTCGGATCTTAACTTGATCACTCTTTGGTCACTGAGAATTTTCCTGCTTGCTTCCTGCTTGCTTCCTGCTTGCTTCCTGGAAATTCAAATGAGCCTAGTGAATGGAGCCCTGTAATAGAGCAGTTCTGTTTCTCTGCAGTCGAGTCATTGGGATCAGGGCTTGCTATCAAAATAATTGTATCTTTTGCTCACTCAAACGCTAGGCCTCGTTCCTATTACTGCAACATTCAAATGTAGACAAATACAGCACCTTGCAAAAGTATTCATCCCTCATGGCGTTCTTCCTATTTTGTTGCTTTACAACCTGTAATTTAAATGGATTTTTATTTGGATTTCATGTAACGGACATACACAAAATAGTAACAACAATAAATAGTCCAAATTAGTGAAGTGAAATGAAAAAAATTACTAAAAGTGGTGTGTGTATATGTATTCACCCCCTCTGAATATGTATTCACCCCCTTTGCTATGAAGCCCCTAAATAAGATCTGGTGCAACCAATTACCTTCAGAAGTCACATAATTAATTAAATAAAGTCCACCTGTGTGTAATCTAAGTGTCACATGATCTGTCACATGATCTCAGTACATATACACCTGTTCTGAAAGGCCCCAGAGTCTGCAACACCATTAAGCAAGGGGCACCACCAAACAAGTGGTACCATGAAGACCAAGGAGCTCTCCAAACAGGTCAGGGACAAAGTTGTGGAGAAGTACAGATCAGGGTTGGGTTATAAAACAATATCAGAAACTTTGAACATCCCACGGAGCACCATTAAATCCATTATTAAAAAATGGAAAGAATATGGCACCACAACAAACCTGCCAAGAGAGGGCCACCCACCAAAACTCACGGACCAGGCAAGGAGGGCATTAAACAGAGAGGCAACAAAGAGACAAAAGATAACCCTGAAGGAGCTGCAAAGCTCCACAGCGGAGATTGGAGTATCTGTCCATAGGACCACTTTAAGACGTACACTTCACAGCTGGGCTTTATGGAAGATAAGCAAACACGTTTTGTGTTCGGGAGACGCCCTAAACATATGCAAGAAGGTACTCTGGTCAGATGAGACAAAAATTTAGCTTTTTGGCCATCAAGGAAAATGCTATGTCTGGCAGAAACCCAACACCTTTCATCACCCTGAGAACACCATCCCACAGAATGATGCTGCCACCACCATGCTTCACTGTGGAGATGGGGTTCTCAGGGTGATGAGAGGTGTTGCGTTTTTTCATTAACTGGTCAGAATAGATGTAATGATGGCATTAAATACAGGGAAATTCTTCAGGGAAACCTGTTTGAGTCTCCCAGAGATTTGAGACTGGAACGGAGGTTCACCTTCCAGCAAGACAAGGGCCCTAAGTATACTTCTAAAGCAACACTCGAGTGGTTTAAGGGGAAACATTTAAATGTCTTGGAATGGCCTAGTCAAGGCCCAGACCTCAATCCAATTGAGAATCTGTGGTATGACTTTAAATTGCCCAACATCAGAGGAACCCATCCAACTTGAAGGAGCTGGAGAATTTTTGCCTTGAAGAATGGGCAAAAATCCCAGTGGCTAGATGACCCAAGCTTATAGAGACGTACCCCAAGAGACTTGCAGCTGTAATTGCTGCAAAAGGTGGCTCTACAAATGATTGACTTTGGGGGGGTGAATAGTTATGCACACTCAAGTTTTCCATTTTTTGGTCTTATTTCTTGTTTGTTTCACAATAATAAAATAAAAACATTTTGCATCTTCAAAGTGGTAGGCATGTTGTGTAAATCAAATTATATAAACCCCCCCCAAAAATCTATTTTAATTCCAGGTTGTAAGTCAACAAAATAGGAAAAATGCCAAGGGGGGTGAATACTTTCGCAAGCCACTGTACATGATGTATATCTGAAATGCAGCCATAAACATCAACAACTGTAGTTTTATATCTTAATATCTTAATACCACCCCCCCAAAAAAAAAAAATATATATAAATATATATAAATATAAATAAATATATATAAATATAAATAAATATATATAAATATAAATAAATATATATAAATATAAATATATATAAATATATAAAATATAAATATATATAAATATAAATAAATATAAATAAATATAAATATAAATAAATATAAATAAATAAATATAAATAAATATAAATATAAATATATATAAATATATATAAATATAAATAAATATAAATATAAATATATATAAATATATATAAATATAAATAAATATAAATATAAATATATATAAATATATATAAATATAAATATATATAAATATATATAAATATAAATATAAATATATATAAATATATATAAATATATATAAATATAAATATATATAAATATATATAAATATAAATATATATAAATATATATAAATATAAATATATATAAATATATATAAATATATATAAATATAAATATAAATAAATATATATAAATATATATAAATATAAATATATATAAATATATATAAATATAAATATATATATAAATATATATAAATATATATAAATATAAATATATATAAATATATATAAATATAAATATATATAAATATATATAAATATAAATATATATAAATATATATAAATATATATAAATATATATAAATATAAATATATATAAATATATATAAATATATATAAATATAAATATATATAAATATATATAAATATAAATATAAATATATATATTTTAAATGAATTCCGCATGGCTTTAAACGTACTCTTGAAACGTGTAACAGTGGAATGCACAAGGTGTGATTTTGAAATCGGCTAGTGCATCATCACTTCCTCTTGTCATGTCCGTCATTACAGAGAGCTGTTTATAACTTGGACAAGATCAACGAGCCCATGTCAGCTAACGTTATTTTGGTTTAAATGTTTTTTAGCCCATATATATTGTTGTAATTGTTTTGTCACTCAAATATCCCATAAATACACATTAGACATAACAAAAAATGTGTAGAATTGTAGGTTATAAGCTTTAAAACGGCTAAATTCTCTCCCCCATCTGTGTGAACAGTGCTTGTTACCATAGAAATAGTTTTGACGTGGCAACTGCAGGGTAGGGGGCGAGGGCGGGGGATGAACGCAGTGCCCTTTTTGGGTGTATGCTGGAGGGGGTCCCATGGTCTTACATTAGCCAATCCAATTCACTATTGTGATAACCCATAATAAGCTACAGTGTATCCCATGGCTGAGTTGATCAGCTGATTTGAGCCATCAGTTGATTGACAGATCAATCTGATGACAGATTTGATTGACAGATCAGTAGGCCTACTGTAGAACGATCCACGTTTTATAGTTAGGCTTTGTATAATTTGTCACGACAGGCACTAAAAGATTTTACGATGGATAGCCTATGGCAGCAATAGAGGTCTTTGGTGTGGATTGAAAGCCTCTATTGTGTGGCTTTAATATTTCCTTTTGTAAAGCTGGCAAGATGTATATGCATTTGAGCCTATCCAAAGACGATTTCATTGTGTTGAGACACTTTTCTTTGATGTGTACATTATCAGACTATTCGTTTTACTTCTTGAAAACATTTAAATAAATCAAATGAACCTGTGGAGCTAATGTGGGCTCAGTCTTGTCACCATATTGCCCAGCAATGGGCGCAAACTCATAACGCTTATAGCAGAAGCGAGAAGGGTCAGCGGGCAGGTTGTAGGGCGGCCGGCCGTCACCTCAGTTCACTGGAGAGAGGGGAGAAAGAGGTCAGCCCTGTGAGCAGCGCTGTCGTTTGACTTAGCAAACGAGCGCTACCTCAGTTCACAGGCCCTAGCAGCTTAGAGCGCTGCCTACGGCAGTTCACAGGCCTAGCAACTTAGGCGCTGCACTACGGCAGTTCACAGGCCCTAGCAGCTTAGAGCGCTGCCCTACGGCAGTTCACAGGCCCTAGCAGCTTAGAGCGCTGCCCTACGGCAGTTCACAGGCCCTAGCAGCTTAGAGCGCTGCACTACGGCAGTTCACAGGCCCTAGCAGCTTAGAGCGCTGCCCTACGGCAGTTCACAGGCCCTAGCAGCTTAGAGCGCTGCCCTACCTCAGTTCACAGGCCCTAGCAGCTTAGAGCGCTGCGCTACCTCAGTTCACAGGCCCTAGCAGCGTAGAGCGCTGTGCTACGGTAGTTTACAGGCCCTAGCAGCTTAGAGCACTACGCTACGGCAGTTCACAGGCCCTACCTCAGTTCACAGGCCCTAGCAGCTTAGAGCGCTGTGCTACGGCAGTTCACAGGCCCTACCTCAGTTCACAGGCCCTAGCAGCTTAGAGCGCTGTGCTACGGCAGTTCACAGGCCCTACCTCAGTTCAGATTTGATTGACAGGCCCTAGCAGCAGGCGCTGTGCACAGGCCCTAGCAGCTTAGAGCGCTGTGCTACGGCAGTTCACAGGCCCTAGCAGCTTAGAGCACTACGCTACGGCAGTTCACAGGCCCTAGCAGCTTAGAGCACTGTGCTACGGCAGTTCACAGGCCCTAGCAGCTTAGAGCGCTGCACTACGGCAGTTCACAGGCCCTAGCAGCTTAGAGCGCTGCGCTACGGCAGTTCACAGGCCCTAGCAGCTTAGAGCGCTGCGCTACGGCAGTTCACAGGCCCTAGCAGCTTAGAGCACTGCGCTACGGCAGTTCACAGGCCCTAGCAGCTTAGAGCGCTGCGCTACGGCAGTTCACAGGCCCTAGCAGCTTAGAGCGCTGCACTACGGCAGTTCACAGGCCCTAGCAGCTTAGAGCGCTGCGCTACGGCAGTTCACAGGCCCTAGCAGCTTAGAGCGCTACGCTACGGCAGTTCACAGGCCCTAGCAGCTTAGAGCGCTACGCTACGGCAGTTCACAGGCCCTAGCAGCTTAGAACGCTGCACTACGGCAGTTCACACACACATAATAATAACATGCCTCATAATAATAACATGCCTTATAATAATAACATGCCTCATAATAATAACATGCCTCATAATAATAACATAATAATAACATGCCTCATAATAATAACATGCCTCATAATAATAACATGCCTCATAATAATAACATAATAATAACATGCCTCATAATAATAACATGCCTCATAATAACACGCCCCATAATAATAACATAATAATAACATGCCTCATAATAATAACATGCCTCATAATAATAACATGCCTCATAATAACACGCCTCATAATAATAACATGCCTCATAATAATAACATAATAATAACATGCCTCATAATAATAACATAATAATAACATGCCTCATAATAATAACATGCCTCATAATAACATGCCTCATAATAATAACATAATAATAACATGCCTCATAATAATAACATGCCTCATAATAACATGCCTCATAATAATAACATAATAATAACATGCCTCATAATAATAACATGCCTCATAATAACACGCCCCATAATAATAACATAATAATAACATGCCTCATAATAATAACATGCCTCATAATAATAACATGCCTCATAATAACATGCCTCATAATAATAACATGCCTCATAATAATAACATAATAATAACATGCCTCATAATAATAACATGCCTCATAATAACACGCCTCATAATAATAACATGCCTCATAATAATAACATAATAATAACATGCCTCATAATAACATGCCTCATAATAATAACACACCTCATAATAATAACATGCCTCATAATAATAACATAATAATAACATGCCTCATAATAATAACATGACTCATAATAATAACATGCCTCATAATAACATGCCTCATAATAATAACATGCCTCATAATAACATGCCTCATAATAATAACATGCCTCATAATAACATGCCTCATAATAATAACATAATAATAACATGCCTCATAATAATAACATGCCTCATAATAATAACACGCCTCATAATAATAACATGCCTCATAATAATAACATGCCTCATAATAACACGCCTCATAATAATAACATGCCTCATAATAATAACACGCCTCATAATAATAACATGCCTCATAATAATAACATGCCTCATAATAACACGCCTCATAATAATAACATAATAATAACATGCCTCATAATAATAACATAATAATAACATGCCTCATAATAATAACACACCTCATAATAATAACATAATAATAACATGCCTCATAATAACATGCCTCATAATAATAACATGCCTTATAATAATAACATGCCTCATAATAATAACATGCCTCATAATAATAACATGCCTCATAATAACATGCCTCATAATAACATGCCTCATAATAACATGCCTCATAATAATAACATGCCTCATAATAATAATATGCCTCATAATAATAACATGCCTCATAATAACATGCCTCATAATAACATGCCTCATAATAATAACATAATAATAACATGCCTCATAATAATAACATGCCTCATAATAACATGCCTCATAATAACATGCCTCATAATAATAACATGCCTCATAATAATAATATGCCTCATAATAATAACATGCCTCATAATAATAACACACCTCATAATAATAACATAATAATAACATGCCTCATAATAACATGCCTCATAATAATAACATGCCTCATAATAACATGCCTCATAATAACATGCCTCATAATAATAACATGCCTCATAATAATAATATGCCTCATAATAATAACATGCCTCATAATAATAACATGCCTCATAATAACATGCCTCATAATAATAACATGCCTCATAATAATAACATGCCTCATAATAACATGCCTCATAATAACATGCCTCATAATAATAACATGCCTCATAATAACATGCCTCATAATAATAACATGCCTCATAATAACATGCCTCATAATAATAACATGCCTCATAATAATAACATGCCTCATAATAACATGCCTCATAATAACATGCCTCATAATAATAACATACCTCATAATAATAACATGCCTCATAATAACATGCCTCATAATAACATGCCTCATAATAATAACATAATAATAAAACGCCTCATAATAACATGCCTCATAATAACATGCCTCATAATAACATGCCTCATAATAATAACATGCCTCATAATAATAACATGCCTCATAATAACATGCCTCATAATATAACATACCTCATAATAACATGCCTCATAATAATAACATGCCTCATAATAATAACATGCCTCATAATAATAACATGCCTTATAATAATAACATGCCTCATAATAATAACATGCCTCATAATAACACACCTCATAATATCACGACTCATAATAATAACATGCCTCATAATAATAACATGCCTCATAATAACACGCCTCATAATAATAACACGCCTCATAATAATAACATGCCTCATAAAAATAACATACCTCATAATAATAACATGCCTCATAATAATAACATGCCTCATAATAATAACATGCCTCATAATAATAACACGCCTCATAATAATAACATGCCTCATAAAAATAACATGCCTCATAATAACACGCCTCATAATAATAACATGCCTCATAATAATAACATGCCTCATAATAATAACATGCCTCATAATAATAACACGCCTCATAATAATAACATGCCTCATAATAATAACACGCCTCATAATAATAACACGCCTCATAATAACACGCCTCATAATAATAACACGCCTCATAATAATAACACGCCTCATAATAATAACATGCCTCATAATAATAACATGCCTCATAATAACATGCCTCATAATAATAACACACCTCATAATAATAACATGCCTCATAATAATAACATGACTCATAATAATAACATGCCTCATAATAACACGCCTCATAATAATAACATGCCTCATAATAACACGCCTCATAATAATAACACGCCTCATAATAATAACACGCCTCATAATAATAACATGCCTCATAATAATAACACGCCTCATAATAATAACACGCCTCATAATAACACGCCTCATAAAAATAACACGCCTCATAATAATAACACGCCTCATAATAATAACATGCCTCATAATAACACGCCTCATAAAAATAACATGCCTCATAATAACACGCCTCATAATAATAACACGCCTCATAATAATAACATGCCTCATAATAACACGCCTCATAATAATAATATGCCTCATAATAACACGCCTCATAATAACATGCCTCATAATAACACGCCTCATAATAATAACATGCCTCATAATAACACGCCTCATAATAACATGCCTCATAATAACACGCCTCATAATAATAACACGCCTCATAATAATAACATACCTCATAATAACATGCCTCACCAATTTGTAAGTCGCTCTGGATAAGAGCGTCTGCTAAATGACTTAAATGTAAATGTAATAATAATAACATAATAATAACATGCCTCATAATAATAACATGCCTCATAATAATAACATGCCTCATAATAATAACATAATAATAACATGCCTCATAATAATAACATGCCTCATAATAACATGCCTCATAATAACATGCCTCATAATAATAACATGCCTCATAATAATAACATGCCTTATAATAATAACATGCCTCATAATAACATACCTCATAATAACATGCCTCATAATAATAACATGCCTCATAATAATAACATACCTCATAATAACATGCCTCATAATAATAACATGCCTCATAATAACGTAAGGACCAGGCAGGATCCACAGAAATATAATGAGGATATATAATATGTCCACATATTATAACCAAGACCCACAGCCTGGGGCCACAGAGGGATGGCCAAGACCCACAGCCTGGGGCCACAGAGGGATGGCCAAGACCCACAGCCTGGGACCACAGAGGGATGGCCAAGACCCACAGCCTGGGACCACAGAGGGATGGCCAAGACTCACAGCCTGGGACCAGAGAGGGATGGCTAAGACCAACATCCTGGGGTCACAGAGGGATGGCCAAGACCCACAGCCTGGGGCCTCAGAGGGATGGCCAAGACCCACAGCCTGGGGCCACAGAGGGATGGCCAAGACCCACAGCCTGGGGCCACAGAGGGATGGCCAAGACCCACAGCCCGGGACCACAGAGGGATGGCCAAGACTCACAGCCTGGGACCACAGAGGGATGGCCAAGACCAACATCCTGGGAACACAGAGGGATGGCCAAGACCCACAGCCTGGGACCACAGAGGGATGGCCAAGACCCACAGCCTGGGGCCACAGAGGGATGGCCAAGACCCACAGCCCGGGACCACAGAGGGATGGCCAAGACTCACAGCCTGGGACCACAGAGGGATGGCCAAGACCCACAGCCCGGGACCACAGAGGGATGGCCAAGACCCACAGCCTGGGGCCTCAGAGGGATGGCCAAGACCCACAGCCTGGGACCACAGAGGGATGGCCAAGACCCACAGCCTGGGACCACAGAGGGATGGCCAAGACCCACAGCCTGGGGCCTCAGAGGGATGGCCAAGACCCACAGCCTGGGGCCTCAGAGGGATGGCCAAGACCCACAGCCTGGGACCACAGAGGGATGGCCAAGACCCACAGCCTGGGGCCACAGAGGGATGGCCAAGACTCACAGCCCGGGACCACAGAGGGATGGCCAAGACTCACAGCCCGGGACCACAGAGGGATTGCCAAGACCCACAGCCTGGGGCCACAGAGGGATGGCCAAGACCCACAGCCTGGGACCACAGAGGGATTGCCAAGACCCACAGCCTGGGGCCACAGAGGGATGGCCAAGACCCACAGCCTGGGGCCTCAGAGGGATGGCCAAGACCCACAGCCTGGGGCCACAGAGGGAAATCAATCAATATTTATAGCACCATTGTCGTGGTTATTCCTGCAGTCTGCGTTTCCCTTGTTGTTATGAAATATTAATTCCACTGTGTCCCTGTATCGTCCAGCTGAGAAGTAAGCTGAATCCCCAGGGGCTAATATTATTGAGCTTTGTGTTGTAACACACATCGTTTCTGCATGCACTGCAGACAGCTACACTGGTCCCCCAATACTATTAAAGACACATCGTTTCTGCATGCACTGCAGACAGCTACACTGGTCCCCCAATACTATTAAAGACACATCGTTTCTGCATGCACTGCAGACAGCTACACTGGTCCCCCAATACTATTAAAGACACACAGCACTTCACGATCAGAGCCAGATGCAGACATCGATCAGCTAGGAGGGAATCAGATGTTCAACATTTTGATGCCATATTTATAATTGTATAAAATATCAGTTGATGTCGGAAGTTTACGTACACTTTAGGTTGGAGTCATTAAAACTCGTTTTTCAACCACTCCACACATTTCTTGTTAACAAACTATAGTTTTGGCCAGTCGATTAGGACATCTACTTTGTGCATGACACATGTCCTTTTTCAATAATTGTTAACAGACAGATTATTTCACTTATAATTCACTTTATCACAATTCCAGTGGGTCAGAAGTTTTACATACACTAAGTTGGCTGTGCCTTTAAACAGCTTGGAAAATTCCAGAACATTATGTCATGGCTTTAGAAGCTTCTGACTATTTGACATAATTTGAGTCAATTGGAGGTGTTGAGATAAATTGAGATAAAACACACACACACACACACACACTTTGCCTTATCTTGGCCAGGTCGCAGTTGTAAATGAGAACTTGCTTACCAACTAGCCTGGATAAATAAAGGTGAAATAAATCAATAATAAATAAACACACACGTGTGAGACGCCACATCTTCATAGCTTTTATCAATGTCACAAAACTTGTCTTTTAGCAATGTGCGGTGCTGAATGCATTTATAAACATCGGTGAGAATGGGTGGGAATCCAGTGGAACCAGGTCCCCAAAATATTCCACCCATGTCTGTTGTAAAAAAAAGCTAGGTTTAGTCCTAAAACTAGTCCGTATTCAGGCCTGGGGAATCATGGGAAAATTGGAACTGCTGTCTTCCAGACAACTTAATGATTGTTTACGTTCCAGGAGAGAACCACAGTCCCGTAGGTCCCGTAGGGACACACGCGCACGCACACACACACACACACACACACACACACACACACACACACACACACACACGCACGCGCACACACTCCAGAAGATACCACAAACTAATGCGTCTACACACACATACACACACACACACACACACACACAGGAATTTATGCACACACAAACGTGCACACACACACACACACTCCAGAAGATACCACAAACTAATGCGTCTACACACACATACACACACACACACACACACACACACAGGCATTTATGCACACACAAACGTGCACACACACACACACTCCAGGTGAACACACAAACTGATCTCTCTGATTGGCAGAAATTCAAAAAAGGTTGATGAAAAACCACTTATTCCGTTGATTTCAAGCTTTTCTGATGCAATTTTTGTGCACGAATTGGTCTTCGTTTCTGTTTTGTGTGACTGTATTTGTGAGAAAAAGAGAGCGAGAGAGAGACAGAGAGAGAGACACAGAGAGAGAGATGTAGAGGGAGAGAGATTAAGAGAGACAGACAGAGAATGTTACGGCTGTCGTCGGAATGAGACCAAGTTGCAGCGTGGTAGGCGTACATTTTGCATTTATTAAATGAACAACCAAAAAAAACAAGAACGATAAACGACACGTAAAGTATTGTTAAACCAGCAACTAACAAAAACAAGATCCCACAACAGAAAGTGGGAAAAAGGGCTGCCTAAGTATGATCCCCAATCAGAGACAACGATAGACAGCTGCCTCTGATTGGGAACCACACTCGGCAAAAAACAAGGAAATGGACACCATAGAATGCCCAACCCAAATCACACCCTGACCTAACCAAATAGAGACATAAAACGGCTCTCTAAGATCAGGGCGTGACAGAGAAGGAGGGGAAGGGAGCAAGAGAGATGCAGAGAGAACATTCTGTTCCACTGTCTGTTCCACTGTTTATTCCTCTATAGACATTCTGTTCCACTGTTTATTCCTCTATCGACATTCTGTTCCACTGTTTATTCCTCTATAGACATTCTGTTCCACTGTCTGTTCCACTGTTTATTCATCTATAGACATTCTAACTGTCTGTTCCACTGTTTATTTCTCTATAGACATTCTAACTGTTCCACTGTCTGTTCCTCTATAGACATTCTAACTGTCTGTTCCTCTATAGACATTCTGTTCCATTGTCTGTTCCTCTATAGACATTCTGTTTCACTGTCTGTTCCTCTATAGACGTTCTAACTGTCTGTTCCTCTATAGACGTTCTAATTCTCTGTTCCTCTATAGACATTCTAACTGTTCCACTGTCTGTTTCTCTATAGACGTTCTAACTGTTCCACTGTCTGTTCCTCTATAGACGTTCTAACTGTTCACCCACACAGACAGCATCGTGAAGAAGGCGCAGCAGCGCCTCTTCAACCTCAGGAGGCTGAAGAAATTCGGCTTGTCACCAAAAGCACTCACAAACTTCTACAGATGCACAATCGAGAGCATCCTGTCGGGCTGTATCACCGCCTGGTACGGCAACTGCTCCGCCCACAACCGTAAGGCTCTCCAGAGGGTAGTGAGGTCTGCACAACGCATCACCGGGGGCAAACTACCTGCCCTCCAGGACACCTACACCACCCGATGTTACAGGAAGGCCATAAAGATCATCAAGGACAACAGCCACCCGAGCCACTGCCTGTTCACCCCGCTATCATCCAGAAGGCGAGGTCAGTACAGGTGCATCAAAGCTGGGACCGAGAGACTGAAAAACAGCTTCTATCTCAAGTCCATCAGACTGTTAAACAGCCACCACTAACATTGAGTGGCTGCTGCCAACACACTGACACTGACTCAACTCCAGCCACTTTAATAATGGGAATTGATGGGAAATTATGTAAAATATATCACTAGCCACTTTAAACAATGCTACCTAATATAATGTTTACATACCCTACATTATTCATCTCATATGCATACGTATATACTGTACTCTATATCATCTACTGCATCCTTATGTAATACATGTATCACTAGCCACTTTAACTATGCCACTTTGTTTACATACTCATCTCATATGTATATACTGTACTCGATACCATCTACTGTATCTTGCCTATGCTGCTCTGTACCATCACTCATTCATATATCTTTATGTACATATTCTTTATCCCCTTACACTGTGTATAAGACAGTAGTTTTGGAATTGTTAGTTAGATTACTTGTTGGTTATTACTGCATTGTCGAAACTAGAAGCACAAGCATTTCGCTACACTCGCATTAACATCTGCTAACCATGTGTATGTGACAAATAAAATTTGATTTGATTTGATTTGATTAACTGTCTGTTCCTCTATAGACATTCTAACTGTTCCACTGTCTGTTCCTCTATAGACATTCTAACTGTCTGTTCCTCTATAGACATTCTAACTGTTCCACTGTCTGTTCCTCTATAGACATTCTGTTCCACTGTTTGTTCCTCTATAGACATTCTAACTGTCTGTTCCTCTATAGACATTCTAACTGTCTGTTCCTCTATAGACATTCTAACTGTCTGTTCCTCTATAGACATTCTAACTGTTTGTTCCTCTATAGACATTCTAACTGTCTGTTCCTCTATAGACATTCTAACTGTCTGTTCCTCTATAGACATTCTAACTGTTTGTTCTCCTATAGACATTCTGTTCCACTGTCTGTTCCTCTATAGACATTCTAACTGTTTGTTCTCCTATAGACATTCTGTTCCACTGTCTGTTCCTCTATAGACATTCTAACTGTCTGTTCCTCTATAGACATTCTAATTCTCTGTTCCTCTATAGGCATTATAACTGTAGGTTCTCCTAACATTCTAACTGTTCCACTGTCTGTTCCTCTATAGGCATTCTAACTGTTCCACTGTCTGTTCCTCTATAGGCATTCTAACTGTTCCACTGTCTGTTCCTCTATAGGCATTCTAACTGTCTGTTCCTCTATAGGCATTATAACTGTAGGTTCTCCTATAGATGTTCTGTTCCACTGTCTGTTCCTCTATAGACATTCTGTTCCGCCATTTGTTCCTCTATATACATTCTAACTGTCTGTTCCTCTATAGACATTCTAACTGTCTGTTCCTCTATAGACATTCTTACTGTATGTTCCTCTATAGACATTCTAACTGTCTGTTCCTCTATAGACATTCTAACTGTTCCACTGTCTGTTCCTCTATAGACATTCTAACTGTCTGTTCCTCTATAGACATTCTTACTGTCTGTTCCTCTATAGACATTCTAACTGTCTGTTCCTCTATAGACATTCTAATTCTCTGTTCCTCTATAGACATTCTAACTGTTCCACTGTCTGTTCCTCTATAGGCATTCTAACTGTTCCACTGTCTGTTCCTCTATAGGCATTCTAACTGAGCCACTGTCTGTTCCTCTATAGGCATTCTAACTGTCTGTTCCTCTATAGGCATTATAACTGTAGGTTCTCCTATAGATGTTCTGTTCCACTGTCTGTTCCTCTATAGACATTCTGTTCCGCCATTTGTTCCTCTATATACATTCTAACTGTCTGTTCCTCTATAGACATTCTAACTGTCTGTTCCTCTATAGACATTCTTACTGTCTGTTCCTCTATAGACATTCTAACTGTCTGTTCCTCTATAGACATTCTAACTGTCTGTTCCTCTATAGACATTCTTACTGTCTGTTCCTCTATAGACATTCTAACTCTTTGTCCCTCTATAGACATTCTAACTGTTCCACTGTCTGTTCCCTTAAAGGCATTCTAATTATGGCATCTTCAAAAGGTTCCTAGAAGGCATTGTTATCTGTGGGAGGCATTGGAAGGATCACACGGAGCATGAGCAGTACGTCGGCAATGTCCTTGCAGGGTTACGACAGTTGGTCACTCCCCTCAGGGTCGCAGGACTTCAACCGGAGGATCAGTGACATCACACATGACATCGAGGCCCTGGGGTTCCAACGTGAATGCGGGGGAGGGGAGGAGAGGAGGTAAGAATATGGTTAATGTTAAGGTTTGGGTTAGTGATAAGGTTAGTGTTCAGGTTAGTGTTAAGGGTTAGTGATAAGGTTAGTGTTCAGGTTAGTGTTGAGGGTTAGTGTTCAGGTTAGTGTTAAGGTTAGAGTTAAGGGTTACTGTTCAGGTTAGTGTTAAGGGTTAGTGTTAAGGTTAGAGATAAGGGTTAGAGTTAAGGGTTAGTGTTAAGGTTCGTGTTAAGGGTTAGTGTTAAGGTTAGTGTTAAGGGTTAGTGTTGAGGGTTAGTGTTAAGGGTTAGTGCTAAGGTTAGAGTTAAGGGTTAGTGTTCAGGTTAGTGTTAAGGGTTAGTGTTCAGGTTAGTGTTAAGGGTTAGTGTTAAGGTTAGAGTTAAGGGTTAGTGTTCAGGTTAGTGTTAAGGGTTAGTGTTAAGGTTAGAGTTAAGGGTTAGTGTTAAGGTTAGAGTTAAGGGTTAGAGTTAAGGGTTAGTGTTAAGGTTAGTGTTAAGGGTTAGTGTTAAGGTTAGTGTTAAGGGTTAGGGTTAGGGTTAGGGTTAGGGTAGTGAGGTGAGGCATGTAGTGAGGCACCTAATAAGCGGTAAACATTCCTTTGTCCCTCTCTCCTTTAGCTATGAGTCAGATCACAGAGAATGTAGACGCTCGGTTTTCCGGTGTCCCCTTGACTGGCCTTTGGAGACAGAGAGGAAGGAAGGAAGGAAGGAAGGAAGGAAGGAAGGAAGGAAGGAAGGAAGGAAGGAAGGAAGGAAGGAAGGAAGGAAGGAAGGAAGGAAGGAAGGAAGGAAGAGAAAGAGAGAGAGAGAGAGAGAGAGAGAGAGAGAGAGAGAGAGAGAGAGGGGACAGAGAGAGAGAGGGGAGAGAGAGAGAGAGGGACAGAGAGAGGGGAGAGAGAGGGAGAGAGAGAGAGAGGGGACAGAGAGAGGGAGAGAGAGAGGGAGAGAGAGAGAGAGAGAGGGAACAGAGAGAGAGAGAGAGAGAGGGGACAGAGAGAGAGAGGGGAGAGAGAGAGAGAGAGAGAGGGAACAGAGAGAGAGAGAGAGAGGGGACAGAGAGAGAGAGGGGAGAGAGAGAGAGAGAGGGAACAGAGAGAGAGAGGGGAGAGAGAGGATCAGTGAAAGAGACAGGGGATGCAACAGAGAGAGACGAGAGAGACAGCACGGGGAGGACAGTGATATTCAGAGAGACAACAGTCCTATATAGTGCACTACTTTTAGTGTTTGTGTTTGGTTTTACTATCCTTGTGGGTACCAGAAGTCTTCACAAGGATAGTAAAACAAAATGGGGACATTTTGCAAGGTCCCCATAAAAAAAAGGCTGTTTTAAGCATTAGGTTAGGTTAAGGTTTGGGTTAGGGAAAACATGATTTTGAATTGGAATCAATTATTTGGTCCCCACAAGGATAGTAAAACAAACGTGTGTGTGTGTGTGTGTGTGTGCGTGTGTGTGTGTGTGTTGTCAGAGGACAACGTATCATTGCAGAAAATCATCAGCAGGGGATTTTGAGGATTATTTATTCACTGGTCATCATTATACCTCATCTACTAATGTAGCCATAATATCTGTCACAGATGTCTCAGCGGTCTTTGCTAACTGAAAATTGTAAACGTCAAAAATAAATGTGTCCTTATTGTTAATAACACAATATTATTATAGAGTTAGAGTATTATTGAGAAAATAGGTTGTATTGTGAAATGTACTGTAATAGCCTAATAGACTACTGAGCTGCCGTTCATTATTCGTGTCCATCTGACGTCTAGTAAATTGATATTTTCTCAAATTGTTAGAATGTTTTCGACTTAAGGCGTTCAGAAAAAAAGAAGAAAAAAATCCATTTAAAACCTTTAAAAAAAAATCCAATCTTGCCCGACCTCAGCTTTCTCCACCGTCCATCTGTTTTAATGTTATTTAGATTAGGCCCTCTCGTCCAATAGAAAGCACAGGGGGCGTGGACAGGTCCTGTTGCGCGAGTGGAACGCGGTGAGATACTTCCTCATTAGAGAATGGCGGCTGCCGCCTGCACTACCGTTAACAACGCTGCCGTTAACAACACTACCAACCCGCTGAAACAACACCGGAGGAAAAATAGAGATACGCGGCGGAGACAAGCAGCTCTCTTTTTCCTTAGTAACATTTCACTAGATGGACGGCCAGTACAACAGACATACCATGGAAACCGAGACAGCGAGTTGCTGGGGGGCGATATCGGGGCGACAGTGGCCGGGATGTTAACCGTGTCTAGCTATGGGACCTTCACTAACCTACCAACGTCTGTGAGCTGCGGGACCGTTGGGAACGTTTGCGCCGTTCCGGGACTCGGAGTTATCACTGTCCCTCCTATCCTCGTTCTGCCTTCGGACTCGTTCAATGATGGGACAACGGAGGTATTTCTGGAGAGGCGAGGGGGATCGTTTTCCTCGCAGGGAAACCTCCTCTCTCCCTCGGGTCTCCTTCCTACTCCCCTCGGACGGCGGAAGTCCTCCACGTTGCTGTCGGTCCAGAGTTGTAATTCGGTGACTTCGGAATCGGGACGGAGGTGAGTTTAGTGCCTTGTATTTCGTGTCCTGGAGGCAGAGGTTTTTAGTGCTGTGTATCAGGGATCGTTTGTAATGACACCTCAGTCCTTCCTGTCTGTATCCATCGGCTTGTCATTTCAACTGTACCCACGTTTGTGAGTCTTGATACGTTGTAGCGTTGATACACGATACATTTTAACCACACAACAACCATCCGTTGTTTACATTATATATTCTCTCGACTGGCTACTTTGTAGAGAGAGAGGCACCTATAACAAGCAGCTAGACAGGCCATTTTACTAAGTTCAGTTAGACTGGACTGAATGTGTCGTTTTACACACAGACATCAATCAACTGGTTATTGTCTCATCCCGACTTGCTGTAATACTTTGCTATTATATGAACCAGGTAAATGAGTGTTTTCACGTACAGTGCATACGGGAAGTTGTCCACATTGTGTTACTTTACAGCCTTATTCTAAAATTGATTAAGTTCTTTTCCCCCCTCATCAATCTACACACAAAACCCTATAATGACAAAACAAAAACAGGGGTTTAGATTTTTTTTTGCATATATATATATATATATATATATATATATATATATATATATATATATATATATATATAACTGATCACATTTACATAAGTATTCAGACCTTTTACTCAGTACTTTGTTGACGCACCTTTGGCAGCGATTACAGCCTCGAGTCGTCTTGGGTATGACGCTACAAGCTTGGCACACCTCTATTTGGGGAGTTTCTCCCATTCTTCTCTGCAGATCCTCTCAAGCTCTGTCAAGTTGTTTGGGGAGTGTTGCTGCACAGCTATTTTCAGGTCTCTCCAGAGTTGTTTGATCGGGTTCAAGTCCAGGCTCTAGCTGGGCCACTCAAGGACATTCAGAGACTTGTCTGAAGCCACTCATGCGTTGTCTTGGCTGTGTCCTGAGGGTCGTTATCCTATTGGAAGGTATACTTTCGCCCCACTGTGAGGTCCTGAGTGCTCTGGAGCTGGTTTTCATCAAGGATCTCTCTGTACTTTGCTCTGTTCATCTTTCCCTCGATCCTGACTAGTCTCCCAGTCCCTGCTGCTGCAAAACATCCCCACAGCATGATGCTGCCACCACCATGCTTCACCGTAGGGATGGTGCCAGGTTTCCTCCAGACATGACACTTGGCATTCAGACCAAAGAGTACAATCTTGGTTTCATCACACCATAGAATCTTGTTTCTCATGGTCTGGGTGCTTTTTGGCAAACTCCTAGCGGGCTGTCATGTGCCTTTTACTGAGGAGTGGCTTCTGTCTGGCCACTCTACCATAAAGGCCTGATTGGTGGAGTGCTGCAGAGATGGTTGTCCTTCTGGAAGGTTCTCACATTTCCACAGAGGAACTCAGGAACTCTGTCAGAGTGACCATTGGGTTCTTGGTCACTTCCCTGACCAAGGCCCTTCTCCCCCGATTGCTCAGTTTGGCCGGGTTGCCAGTTCTAGGAAGAGTCTTGGTATTTTCCAAACTTCTTCCATTTAAGAATGATGGAGGCCACTGTGTTCTTGGGGCCTTCAATGCTGGATAAATGTTTTGGTACCCTTCCCCAGATCTGTGCCTCGACACAATCCTGTCTCGGTGCTCTAAGGACAATTACTTCAACCTCATGGCTTGGTTTTTGCTCTGACATGCACTGTCAACTGTGGGACCTTTTTATATAGACAGGTGTGTGTGCCTTTCCAAATCATGTCCAATCAATTGACTTTACCACAGGTGGACTTCAATCAAGTTGTAGAAACAAGGATGATCAATGGGAACAGGATGCACCTGAGCTCCATTTACATTCTCATAGCGAAGCTTCTGAATACTTTATGTGAATAAAGTTATTTCTGTTTTTATTTATATATATGTATAACATTTCCCAACGTGTTTTTGCTTTGTCGTTATGGGTTATTGTGTGTAGATTGCTGCTGATAATTGTTTTATTTAATCCGTTTTAGAATGAGGCTGCAACGTAACAAAATGTGGAAAAAGTCAAGGGATCTGAATACTTTTTGAAGGCGCTGTATAATCCTCTTTAAATGAACCGATTCCTCAACGTAGCCACCCTTTGCCTTGATGACAGCTTTGCACACTGGCGTTCTCTCTAAGTCCTCTTTAAATGAACCGATTCTTCAACGTAGCCACCCTTTGCCTTGATGACAGCTTTGCACACTGGCGTTCTCTCTAAGTCCTCTTTAAATGAACCGATTCTTCAACGTAGCCACCCTTTGCCTTGATGACAGCTTTGCACACTGGCGTTCTCTCTAAGTCCTCTTTAAATGAACCGATTCCTCAATGTAGCCACCCTTTGCCTTGATGACAGCTTTGCACACTGGCGTTCTCTCTAAGTCCTCTTTAAATGAACCGATTCTTCAACGTAGCCACCCTTTGCCTTGATGACAGCTTTGCACACTGGCGTTCTCTCTAAGTCCTCTTTTTAAAGTGAACCAGTGGTAGTATATTTACAATTTAAGGAAAATTTCACATCTTTATGAAAAGGTAAACAATGAAAATCACTTTGTAACAAAAACAACGACCATTCATATATCATTCAACAGTAAAGTGAACTCTAGGGGTAAAAGAAAAGTCAAAAGAACTCAGTTCCCTTTGAATGAGGACTCAACTCTTTTGCCAGATCACTTCACCTGTTTTGTGGTCCGAGTCCTATTTGCATTCACATTGCTTTGTATAGAAAGGTACCAAGATCTTTTCCCAACATTCACTCAATGCATTCTGGGGTTTTACCATGTGCAGGATGAGCCATTCCATCAGAATGTTGTCATCACACTGATAGATATATATACTTATATTTTGGAAGTTAAAAGATTGCATTTAGTTAAAATATGAGACAATAATTGTAAACAAAAGATACTATTAACGTGTACATATTATTGGTAACAGAATAAATAGCAGAAGAATAACTGCACAGAAATAGAGAATTTTACACCCAGCATAGGCTACTTCCCCTATAATTAACCAATAAGACATGAGGGGATGTGGTATATGGCCGATATACCACAGCTTAAGCACGACGCAACGCGGAGTGCCTGGATACAGCCCTTAGCCGTTGTATATTGGCCATATACCACAAACCCCTGAGGTGCCTTATTGCTATTATAAACTGTTTACCAACGTAATTAGAGCACTAAAAAATATATATGTTTTGTCATACCCGTGGTATACGGTCTGATATACCACAGTTGTCAGCCAATCAGCATTCAGGGTTCGAACCACCCAGTTTATAATAGGGTACAAAATCTCTGTTGTCTTCTCACACTATATAAACACCTTACGAAGCTCTCTTAGCCTATAGATCACAACTTGCAAACAAATAATCTGAACAAAAAAAACTGCTGGAATTTATCTGCATCCTTGACAATCGCTAATCAATATCCAAAAACACCACGTTTTTGTCTTCTCTCTATTGTGACACCAGTGTGAGGGGTTATAACAGTAGTCTAGTGTGAGGGGTTATAACAGTAGTCTAGGGGTTATAACAGTAGTCTAGTGTGAGGGGTTATAACAGTAGTCTAGGGGTGATAACAGTAGTCTAGTGTGAGGGGTTATAACAGTAGTCTAGTGTGAGGGGTTATAACAGTAGTCTAGTGTGAGGGGTTATAACAGTAGTCTAGTGTGAGGGGTTATAACAGTAGTCTAGTGTGAGGGGTTATAACAGTAGTCTAGTGTGAGGGGTTATAACAGTAGTCTAGTGTGAGGGGTTATAACAGTAGTCTAGTGTGAGGGGTTATAACAGTAGTCTAGTGTGAGGGGTTATAACAGTAGTCTAGTGTGAGGGGTTATAACAGTAGTCTAGTGTGAGGGGTTATAACAGTAGTCTAGTGTGAGGGGTTATGACAGTAGTCTAGTGTGAGGGGTTATGACAGTAGTCTAGGGGTTATAACAGTAGTCTAGTGTGAGGGGTTATAACAGTAGTCTAGTGTGAGGGGTGATAACAGTAGTCTAGTGTGAGGGGTTATAACAGTAGTCTAGTGTGAGGGGTTATAACAGTAGTCTAGTGGGAGGGGTTATAACAGTAGTCTAGTGGGAGGGGTTATAACAGTAGTCTAGTGGGAGGGGTTATAACAGTAGTCTAGTGTGGGAGGGGTTATAACAGTAGTCTAGTGTGAGGGGTGATAACAGTAGTCTAGTGTGAGGGGTGATAACAGTAGTCTAGTGTGAGGGGTTATAACAGTAGTCTAGTGTGAGGGGTTATAACAGTAGTCTAGTGTGAGGGGTGATAACAGTAGTCTAGTGTGAGGGGTGATAACAGTAGTCTAGTGTGAGGGGTTATAACAGTAGTCTAGTGTGAGGGGTTATGACAGTAGTCTAGTGGGAGGGGTTATGACAGTAGTCTAGTGTGAGGGGTTATAACAGTAGTCTAGTGTGAGGGGTTATAACAGTAGTCTAGTGTGAGGGGTGATAACAGTAGTCTAGTGTGGGGGGTGATAACAGTAGTCTAGTGTGAGGGGTTATAACAGTAGTCTAGTGTGAGGGGTTATAACAGTAGTCTAGTGTGAGGGGTTATAACAGTAGTCTAGGGGTTATAACAGTAGTCTAGTGTGAGGGGTGATAACAGTAGTCTAGTGTGAGGGGTTATAACAGTAGTCTAGTGTGAGGGGTTATAACAGTAGTCTAGTGTGAGGGGTTATAACAGTAGTCTAGGGGTTATAACAGTAGTCTAGGGGTTATAACAGTAGTCTAGTGTGAGGGGTGATAACAGTAGTCTAGTGTGAGGGGTTATAACAGTAGTCTAGTGTGAGGGGTTATAACAGTAGTCTAGTGTGAGGGGTTATAACAGTAGTCTAGGGGTTATAACAGTAGTCTAGTGTGAGGGGTGATAACAGTAGTCTAGTGTGAGGGGTTATAACAGTAGTCTAGTGTGAGGGGTGATAACAGTAGTCTAGTGTGAGGGGTTATGACAGTAGTCTAGTGTGAGGGGTTATGACAGTAGTCTAGTGTGAGGGGTTATAACAGTAGTCTAGTGTGAGGGGTTATAACAGTAGTCTAGTGTGAGGGGTTATGACAGTAGTCTAGTGTGAGGGGTTATAACAGTAGTCTAGTGTGAGGGGTTATAACAGTAGTCTAGTGTGAGGGGTTATAACAGTAGTCTAGTGTGAGGGGTTATAACAGTAGTCTAGTGTGAGGGGTTATAACAGTAGTCTAGTGTGAGGGGTTATAACAGTAGTCTAGTGTGAGGGGTTATAACAGTAGTCTAGGGGTTATAACAGTAGTCTAGTGTGAGGGGTTATAACAGTAGTCTAGTGGGAGGGGTTATAACAGTAGTCTAGTGTGAGGGGTTATAACAGTAGTCTAGTGTGAGGGGTTATAACAGTAGTCTAGTGTGAGGGGTTATAACAGTAGTCTAGTGTGAGGGGTTATAACAGTAGTCTAGTGTGAGGGGTTATAACAGTAGTCTAGTGTGAGGGGTTATAACAGTAGTCTAGTGTGAGGGGTTATAACAGTAGTCTAGTGTGAGGGGTTATAACAGTAGTCTAGTGTGAGGGGTTATAACAGTAGTCTAGGGGTTATAACAGTAGTCTAGTGTGAGGGGTTATAACAGTAGTCTAGGGGTTATAACAGTAGTCTAGGGGTTATAACAGTAGTCTAGTGTGAGGGGTTATAACAGTAGTCTAGTGTGAGGGGTTATAACAGTAGTCTAGGGGTTATAACAGTAGTCTAGGGGTTATAACAGTAGTCTAGTGTGAGGGGTTATAACAGTAGTCTAGTGTGAGGGGTTATAACAGTAGTCAGTAGTCTAGGGGTTATAACAGTAGTCTAGGGGAGGGTATAACAGTAGTCTAGTGTGAGGGGTTATAACAGTAGTCTAGTGTGAGGGGTTATAACAGTAGTCTAGGGGTTATAACAGTAGTCTAGTGTGAGGGGTTATAACAGTAGTCTAGGGGTTATAACAGTAGTCTAGTGTGAGGGGTTATAACAGTAGTCTAGTGTGAGGGGTTATAACAGTAGTCTAGTATTAAGGGTTATAACAGTAGTCTAGTGTGAGGGGTTATAACAGTAGTCTAGGGGTTATAACAGTAGTCTAGTGTGAGGGGTTATAACAGTAGTCTAGTGTGAGGGGTTATAACAGTAGTCTAGTATTAAGGGTTATAACAGTAGTCTAGTGGGAGGGGTTATACCAGTAGTCTAGTGGGAGGGGTTATACCAGTAGTCTAGTGGGAGGGGTTATAACAGTAGTCTAGTGGGAGGGGTTCTAACAGTAGTCTAGTGTGAGGGGTTATAACAGTAGTCTAGTGTGAGGGGTTATAACAGTAGTCTAGTGTGAGGGGTTATAACAGTAGTCTAGTGTGAGGGGTGATAACAGTAGTCTAGTGTGGGGGGTGATAACAGTAGTCTAGTGTGAGGGGTTATAACAGTAGTCTAGTGTGAGGGGTTATAACAGTAGTCTAGTGTGAGGGGTTATAACAGTAGTCTAGTGTGAGGGGTTATAACAGTAGTCTAGTGTGAGGGGTTATAACAGTAGTCTAGGGGTTATAACAGTAGTCTAGTGTGAGGGGTGATAACAGTAGTCTAGTGTGAGGGGTTATAACAGTAGTCTAGGGGTTATAACAGTAGTCTAGGGGTTATAACAGTAGTCTAGGGGTTATAACAGTAGTCTAGGGGTTATAACAGTAGTCTAGGGGTTATAACAGTAGTCTAGTGTGAGGGGTGATAACAGTAGTCTAGTGTGAGGGGTTATGACAGTAGTCTAGTGTGAGGGGTTATGACAGTAGTCTAGTGTGAGGGGTTATGACAGTAGTCTAGTGTGAGGGGTTATAACAGTAGTCTAGTGTGAGGGGTTATAACAGTAGTCTAGTGTATGGTGCAGGAATCACAAGGGAACCTGGAGAGCGTTATGTTCACATTGCCCTAAAAAAGGGAACCTCTTTAGATGGTCTGTTTGGTTCACTTCGGGGCCTCTTTTGAGGGGTCTGAGTTCCTTCGTTGTGGGTGCTCTGCACAAAAAATACAGCAAACCGCACTGAATTCACAAACATTCTCTGAAAGGAACCAAGTGTGAAAACACTACTCAAAGAAGCCTTGTTGTGATTGGGCAATACACTATAGGATACTTGTATTTCAATTTCGTTGACCAAAAGGTGGTCAATTACTTCCCCAAAATAAAATAAACAACCAAGTCAACTGCAGTTTCCTCTGTCCACACACACACACACACACACACACACACACACACACACAAAGACTTCTACTGTAGCCTATGTGTATAGCTAGTGTACAGAGCAGTGGATGATTTGTGATACGACAGGCACACACTGTGTGTTTACATCATGGGTTAGATCCCCTGTTTTACACTACTCATGTACTGGATCTGCCCGAGCAGGACAAGTTACCAGTCAATCAACTGCAGTTTTCTCCACACAACGCTCCTGTATTTGGATAGCCTATAATACGCACCATACGGCACCCTATTCCCTAGACAGTGCACTACTTTGACATGGGGTTCTCTGGTGAAAAGTAGGGCACTACTTTGACATAGGGTTCTCTGGTTAAAAGTAGGGCACTACTTTGACATGGGGTTCTCTGGTTAAAAGTAGTGCACTACTTTGACATAGGGTTCTCTGGTTAAAAGTAGTGCACTACTTTGACATAGGGTTCTCTGGTTAAAAGTAGTGCACTACTTTGACATGGGGTTCTCTGGTTAAAAGTAGTGCACTACTTTGACATAGGGTTCTCTGGTTAAAAGTAGGGCACTACTTTGACATGGGGTTCTCTGGTTAAAAGTAGGGGCACTACTTTGACATAGGGTTCTCTGGTTAAAAGTAGTGCACTACTTTGACATAGGGTTCTCTGGATTAAAGTAGTGCCCTATGAAGGGAACAGGGTGCCATTTGGGATGCTGGATGTCTATACCACAAAGGGTGGGGGGGGGGGGGGGGCTGTGGTGGATTGCCTGTTCGTTTTAAAATAGGCACAAGTTACTACTTGCAGTGTGTGATTAGCATAGCAGTGTTAATGGCAGCCTACTCATACACCCATCTAGACGCATAGCAGTGTTAATGGCAGCCTACTCATACACCCATCTAGACGCATAGCAGTGTTAATGGCAGCCTACTCATACACCCATCTAGACGCATAGCAGTGTTAATGGCAGCCTACTCATACACCCATCTAGACGCATAGCAGTGTTAATGGCAGCCTACTCATACACCCATCTAGACGCATAGCAGTGTTAATGGCAGCCTACTCATACACCCATCTAGACGCATAGCAGTGTTAATGGCAGCCTACTCATACACCCATCTAGACGCATAGCAGTGTTAATGGCAGCCTACTCATACACCCATCTAGACGCATAGCAGTGTTAATGGCAGCCTACTCATACACCCATCTAGACGCATAGCAGTGTTAATGGCAGCCTACTCATACACCCATCTAGACGCATAGCAGTGTTAATGGCAGCCTACTCATACACCCATCTAGACGTTGAGGCGGAAATGTTTGGTGGCGTCTACAGTTTGTGGGGGCTTTTATAATGTGCCAACTTCAGACTTTCCGTGCAAGGGTTTTGTCAGGTGACTTGTCTCACTGCATCACCGTTAGGTAGGATAGATTGTTTGCAATATAATATGTGTTTTGATGTATTTAGGACTATTTTTCTTTCTCAATGAATGTCGACGAGTAAACATCATTGAAAATGGTCCAAAAATACATCAAAACACATTATATTGCATACCTGTTACGTTTTAAGGGTCCTGTCTAATTCTTTCTGCAAGCGGTTCAGTTGCCAGTGCAAACAGGAGGGAGTGGCATGAGGACATCCCTGTCTTGTGTCTCTTTCTTAACGCAATTTTATCAGATAACGTATCATTTTTGGATATTGTTGCTTTAGGATATTTTTATATCATATTTGAATTGCGATTTATTATTTCATTTGGAAAACTTTTCAAAGTTTTTAATAGAAAACACCATTCAAGACAGTCATGAGCCTTTTCGTCATCAACAGCCGTTATTGATACATCTAGATCTTTTTTAATTTTTTTAGCATATTGTATTAAATTGAAACATGTTCTTGAATTTGTTTCTAAGTGACTAGTTTTAATAAACCGTGTTTGGATTAATATGTATCAAGTCTTGGAGAACTTTTTCCATTCTGTTGCATGTGAACTTTGTTATTTTATTCAATTTATGGGTCTGTAATCAGCAGGGGACTCTCCAGATTTTCCCGATTTTTTTTAAATATAACTGAAATAACGGTTTGATACATGGAACTAGGAAGTACTGAATTGAGTGACTTGTGTTGTCATTTGAGTAAGTACGGGACGTTACTTTGTCCCAAAATGTTGAAATATAATTTTATAGAAAAGCCGTCCATTCCTGGTGCTTTTCACCGTGCGAATGTTTTAACTGACTAGTATTTATTTTTGGGCGATCTCTGTTTTTAGTGATCTAATTTTTTTTGTCTGCTCATAGCTCCTTCAGGATAGTGGAGTCTAAGAAGGCATGGTCGGGTCAGTCCCACTGTTGTGTCATTCTAATTTTTTTTGTCTGCTCATAGCTCCTTCAGGATAGTGGAGTCTAAGAAGGCATGGTCGGGTCAGTCCCACTGTTGTGTCATTCTAATTTGTATAGATTTTCATAGATTTTAAAATTGTCATTAATCTCATGGTTGTTTCTAATGTGTTTTTGTATCTTGATGTATTAAAATTATAACTGGTTTGACGGGTATTCGTTATGTAAGGGCTGTTAGATGTTTACCAGGTTTAGTAACCATTAAGTAGTACGCTTTATGTGAGGACTGTTTACCAGGTTTAGTAACCATTAAGTAGTACGCTTTATGTGAGGGCTGTTCGATGTTTAGTAACCATTAAGTAATACGCTTTATGTGAGGACTGTTAGATGTTTAGTAACCATTAAGTAGTACGCTTTATGTGAGGGCTGTTTACCAGGTTTAGTAAACATTAAGTAGTATGCTTTATGTGAGGGCTGTTCGATGTTTAGTAACCAGTAAGTGGTAAGCTTTATGTGAGTTTAACCTGTAGTTGTTGGCTCTCTTCATTCAGTAAAATATATTCCTAATTAAGTTCAGAAATTGTATTTTCTTCTTTACCTTGCAAAGATTATTTATGGGCTTTTTTTCCTAAAATAGTGATTTATTTTTCTTTTAATGTTAATTTCTAAACTCGATTGAAAGTTTGCTGTATGTTGTTAGTCAACCAACTGGGTCACAGTGTGGTTGTTAACCTGCATGTATAGAGTCAACACACACACAAAACATGATGTCAATCTCACTATGTTAGAACAGAGACAACAAACGCAGCAGGCTTGGGGTTAATTCAATTCAGCAAGTTACTCTGGCCTGAACCGTGTTCCATACATTACCCTGGCCTGAACCGTGTTCCATACATTACCCTGGCCTGAACCGTGTTCCATACATTACCCTGGCCTGAACCGTGTTCCATACATTACCCTGGCCTGAACCGTGTTCCATACATTACCCTGGCCTGAACCGTGTTCCATACATTACCCTGGCCTGAACCGTGTTCCATACATTACCCTGGCCTGAACCGTGTTCCATACATTACCCTGGCCTGAACCGTGTTCCATACATTACCCTGGCCTGAACCGTGTCCCATACATTACTCTGGCCTGAACCGTGTTCCATACATTACTCTGGCCTGAAACGTGTTCCATACATTACCCTGGCCTGAACCGTGTTCCATTATTACCCTGGCCTGAACCGTGTTCCGTATACATTACCCTGGCCTGAACCGTGTTCCGTATACATTACCCTGGCCTGAACCGTGTTCCGTATACATTACCCTGGCCTGAACCGTGTTCCGTATACATTACCCTGGCCTGAACCGTGTTCCGTATACATTACCCTGGCCTGAACCGTGTTCCGTATACATTACCCTGGCCTGAACCGTGTTCCGTATACATTACCCTGGCCTGACCGTGTTCCGTATACATTACCCTGGCCTGAACCGTGTTCCGTATACATTACCTTTGCTTGTCACACACTGTCGATGCTAGTAGCTTAACGCTTATTGAGACTGCCGATGCTAGTAGCTTAACGCTTATTGAGACTGCCGATGCTAGTAGCTTAACGCTTATTGAGACTGTCGATGCTAGTAGCTTAACGCTTATTGAGACTGTCGATGCTAGTATCTTCACGCTTATTGAGACTGTCGATGCTAGTAGCTTAACGCTTATTGAGACTGTCGATGCTAGTAGCTTAACGCTTATTGAGACTGTCGATGCTAGTAGCTTAACGCTTATTGAGACTGTCGATGCTAGTAGCTTAACGCTTATTGAGACTGTCGATGCTAGTAGCTTAACGCTTATTGAGACTGTCGATGCTAGTAGCTTAACGCTTATTGAGACTGTCGATGCTAGTAGCTTAACGCTTATTGAGACTGCCGATGCTAGTAGCTTAACGCTTATTGAGACTGCCGATGCTAGTAGCTTAACGCTTATTGAGACTGCCGATGCTAGTAGCTTAACGCTTATTGAGACTGCCGATGCTAATAGCTTAACGCTTATTGAGACTGCCGATGCTAGTAGCTTAACGCTTATTGAGACTGTCGATGCTAGTAGCTTAACGCTTATTGAGACTGTCGATGCTAGTAGCTTAACGCTTAATGTTTATTGAGACTGTCGATGCTAGTATCTTCATGCTTATTGAGACTGCCGATGCTAGTAGCTTAACGTTCACTCTTCAAGGGTAGACAGAGGGCTAGTAGCCATAGCAAGCTGTTTTTGTAAGTAACAAATTTGTTCTTTATTGACCTGCCTGGTAAAATGAAATGTGTTGTTGCTCATACAAGACAGGTGAGACAGAGATGAACACACAGACCACAGCACAGGCTGCTCTGTGAGAACAAGCCCTACGCTGGAATCTGAATGACATCATCAGTCTAAGGGGGCCAGAGGAAAGGGTTGTTGTTCTGTCTTGTGAAACTTTCACATCTGAAAATGGTCTTAGCTAGGCTTATAACAAGGAACTGAAACAAACCACTCCCTACAGCACGATGATGTCACACTGTAAAAGTAGCATGACCAGCTAGGACTGTGTGTTGGGGGTGGGACCAGGACTGTGTGTTGGGGGTGGGGCTAGGACTGTGTGTTGGGGGTGGGGCCCGGACTGTGTGTTGGGGGTGGGGCCCGGACTGTGTGTTGGGGTGGGGCCCGGACTGTGTGTTGGGGTGGGGCCCGGACTGTGTGTTGGGGGTGGGGCCCGGACTGTGTGTTGGGGGTGGGGCCCGGACTGTGTGTTGGGGGTGGGGCCAGGACTGTGTGTTGGGGGTGGGGCCAGGACTGTGTGTTGGGGGTGGGGCCAGGACTGTGTGTTGACTGTCCTCTGACCTCTGCTCTACCCCCCTCTCTTCCCACTGAGCCAAATGCATGAGGTCCTGTATAAACACAGTCTCAGGCTCTAGCCTGCGTAATGTCTATCTGCTAACAGCCATTCCAGGACAGATAACATGCATGGTCCGTTTTTCTCCAAATACAGGCCTGTCTGTCCAATAGCCCACCTGTCTGTATCATTGACTAGCTGTCTGTCTATCCCATTGATCACCTGTCTGTCTGACCCATTGACCACCTGTCTGTCTGTCCAATAGACCACTTGTCTGTCTGACCCATTGACCACCTGTCTGTCTCACCCATTGACCAGCTGTCTGTCTGACCCATTGACCAGCTGTCTGTCTGTCCAATAGACCACTTGTCTGTCTGACCCATTGACCAGCTGTCTGTCTGACCAATAGACCACCTGTCTGTCTGACCAATAGACCACCTGTCTGTCTGACCCATTGACCACCTGTCTGTCTGACCCATTGACCAGCTGTCTGTCTGACCCATTGACCAGCTGTCTGTCTGACCCATTGACCAGCTGTCTGTCTGACCCATTGACCAGCTGTCTGTCTGACCCATTGACCACCTGTCTGTCTGACCCATTGACCACCTGTCTGTCTGACCCATTGACCACCTGTCTGTCTGACCCATTGACCACCTGTCTGTCTGACCAATAGACCACCTGTCTGTCTGACCCATTGACCAGCTGTCTGTCTGACCCATTGACCAGCTGTCTGTCTGACCCATTGACCAACTGTCTGACCCATTGACCACCTGTCTGTCTGACCAATAGACCACCTGTCTGTCTGACCCATTGACCACCTGTCTGTCTGACCCATTGACCAACTGTCTGACCATTGACCACCTGTCTGTCTGACCCATTGACCACCTGTCTGTCTGTCCAATAGACCACCTGTCTGTCTGACCCATTGACCACCTGTCTGTCTGACCCATTGACCACCTGGCGTTTGGAACAAAAACAAAACATTCTAGACTATATAACAGATTTGATCTGAAATTAGATGATGCATTTGTCCCAAATGGTATCTTATATAGTGCACTAGTTTTGACCAGGGCCCCTACGGAATAGGGTGTCATTTGTAATGCACCCCTACATGTTGTGGTATTCTCATGACCGTAGCCAGATGTTCATGTAAGGTATGTTCCAAATGGCACCCTGTTCTCTATTTAGTGTCCCAAAATGGCACCCTGTTCTCTATTTAGTGTCCCAAAATGGCACCCTGTTCTCTATTTAGTGTCCCAAAATGGCACCCGGTTCTCTATTTAGTGTCCCAAAATGGCACCCGGTTCTCTATTTAGTGTCCCAAAATGGCACCCGGTTCTCTATTTAGTGTCCCAAAATGGCACCCTGTTCTCTATTTAGTGTCCCAAAATGGCACCCGGTTCTCTATATAGTGCACTACCTTTGAACAGGGCCTGTCATGCCAAATAGTTTCCCCCCTGCCAAAAAGTGTCACAATGGGATTCCATGAGTTCTAGCTTCTGTTGCTAGGGATGTTGCTAGAACTTGCAAAATTCTGACCGGATTACGTGATGAATCAAAGCCTCCGTTGCTATGCTGGTTGCTTGGATCTATTTCACTTCATAAGCGCTCGCTCAGTTCGCACAAAATTATTACCTCAGAATTGCTCCCCAAGGACGGTGTTTTTGAGGATGACAACCTGCTGCTTCAGAGGACAAAAAAGACTGGAAAGAGAACACTCTTTAACCTTACCATATATTTGTCTTTATATAAGAACACTTGTTAAATAGGAAGAAATAATGTAGGCTGTATATAGATTGACGTTGCTAGCTACTGTACTTATTTACCTCAGCCTGTCTGGTCATTTAGCCAGCCAGCCAGACAGTTTTATTTAGCTAACCTTAGCTAGCTAGCTAGCTACTGTAACTGTTATTGTAGATTTCTATATGTATATATCTTGCATTTCAATGGCAACCCTCTGAGATTTTCTTTTAACTTTCCAACCAGGCGAAGTACAATGAAGACACCACTGATCTCGACAAGAGGCGCAACGTTAAGCAGTGCTATTTAGATAACTGGACGGATTTAGCTATGTACAACCAATTTCCATCTAGCTAGTTGGTCGTCTACATGTTGCTAGCTGTACATATAGTTCAATGGGAGGACGGCTCGTAATAATGTCTGGAATGGAATGGTATCAAACGAGTGGTCACCATAACACATGATAGGTAAGTGTCCCAATTCAAATTTTGCCCTGACAAGTTGTTTTTGTGATGGTTATTTTATTTGACCACAGCAGAGTTAAATATTCTAGAATGTGTGTGTGTGTTTCAGTATCTTTACAAATATGAAAATGTGTATACTGTTTGACACAGACGTGGGTAACAAAATAATCTTCTCTCTAACACTTTAAATGTTAGGGGTTGACCTCATTCACTAAATCCAGGAACAGCTGGTGTCTGATGGCGACCGATCACTTTACCAAGTGGATGGAGGCAATACCCATTTAAGGTCAGTACAGGAAGAGTGCTTAACTCTAAATTCCCTTTTGTAAACCCGTTTTAAAAAGGGTGCTCGGAACCGGTTAGATTCTGGGTTAAACTTGGAACGTTGTTTTACTCAGCAGTATAGTATCTGAGGAGTGATGGAGACTGTTTTTTTATTTTTATTTTTTACATCAGATGTTAACAGTTATCTGTAGGAGCCAGATGGCTTTGGAATGTGCTGGGTGGATGGGAGGAAGTCACAGGATTGGTTTAGGGGAAGTGGATGGACATCTGTGGATTAGGCAAATGAGGGGGTTGAGGTCAGGTCAGGTCAGATCCCCCCCCTTAAGGGTGAAATTATGGTTTATTATCGTATTACTTTTGTCTTCCTGTGGAACCATAAGATGTAAGGGTTGGAGAGAAGGAGGAGTGTCTTAAGTGGAGTATATGTAGTTGTGGAAACATGTTTTGTCTGAATGACGCTGTATTGATCCTCTGGGAAGAATAAAATTGGTTTAAGCTTTCATAATGTCCGAGGAGTTTTTTTTACTCTGAGAATTAGAACCAAACATAGATGTTATTTTTGTGTGATACACATCAAGGATAAGACCGCCTCCAAGGCGATGGTGGACATTGTTCATGCATTTTTTTTTGTTGTAAGAAATGTATTTGTAATGTGAAATATAATTGCATTTATTCCTGTTATCAATCAAGGTGAGACTGAACATGGATGGACAAGGTGCAGGAGAAACGTAAGGAGAGCTACCGGAGCAGAATCAAGAAGTGCTATGACATCCGGGTGAATTTTTATTTTACCTTTATTTAACCAGGCAAGTCAGTTAAGAACAAATTTCTTATTTTCAATGACTGCCTAGGAACAGTGGGTTAACTGCCTGTTCAGGGGCAGAACGACAGATTTGTACCTTGTCAGCTCGGGGGTTTGAACTTGCAACCTTCCGGTTACTATTCCAATGCTCTAACCACTAGGCTACCCTGCCGCTAGTTGTAGTTTCCCCTAACACTGATATTTTTCTCTTCGTCTTCCAAGGATTCCCTCGGTGGAAGCCAACAATCTTCTCCAGTTGGGACAATCAACCACTGATTGCACTGAAACCTTACATTTCGGTGAAGCCCATGAGACAGAGTATGTTAAGCTTTGATTGACATTTTGAGAAATGCAAGAAATTGTCGTTATGTTGAGCTTATAAAAATGTACCTCTTCAAATGTACCTCCACATGACTTTAGGACCATCAACTGTCTGAGCCCCCCAGGGGCTTAATACTTATTTTCCACCATCATTTGCAAATAAATTCATTAAAAGTCCTACAATGTGATTTTCTGGATTTTTTTTCCCTAATTTTGTCTGTCATAGTTGAAGTGTACCTATGATGAAAATTACAGGCCTCTCTCATCTTTTTAAGTGGGAGAACTTGCACAATTGGTGACTGACTAAATACTTATCCCCGTGTGTGTGTGTGTGTGTGTGTGTGTGTGTGTGTGTGTGTGTGTGTGTGTGTGTGTGTGGTGTGTATATTCAACCACAAGGGTATACTAATCAGCTATGTGAGATAGAACAAAAGGAAGCGTAATAGGGGGACTACTGCAATTCTATTGTGTCAAAGCAAATTATTCGGGTTTATTTTTCTGAAACGTAGTAATGTTTTAAGACGTGGATTTCATGTTGTAAAGTTAACAAGGTTTTATTTATTTTTTATTTTACCTTTATTTAACAGTTCAGGGGCAGAGTGACAGATTTGTACCTTGTCAGCTCGGGGGTTTGAACGTGCAACCTTCTGGTTACTAGTCCAACGCTCTAACCACTAGGCTACTCTGCCGCCTCTACGCTCTAACCACTAGGCTACCTGCCGCCCCTACTCTCTAACCACTAGGCTACCCTGCCGCCTCTACACTCTAACCACTAGGCTACCCTGCCGCCTCTACACTCTAACCACTAGGCTACCCTGCCGCCCCTACACTCTAACCACTAGGCTACCCTGCCGCCTCTACACTCTAACCACTAGGCTACCCTGCCGCCCCGTAATGTTTTAATTTTATTTGTAAAAAAAAAATGGTTTAAACCGAGAAGATTGTCGTGAAAAATAGGCCTTGTTTTCATAGTGTTAGCAGTTGATGTTACTCTTCAATAACGCAGACCCCAAAGCAAATCATAGGGAGAAAAATAGGTTTATTCAAAGAGGACAAATCATGGATATTATGCTGAGAGGTAGATGTTCATTCTCCCCTGTCCTCAGTGAGTCTCCACAGAACGAAGAGACAGGATGTAGTTTTATAACCCAACCCTAGTCGTTGGTAGACCAATTAGAATGCCTTGCAATAAAATTGGGCCAATGGCCAAATAACAAGTATCCTGTTTCAGGCTCAATGCCTAGACAAATTCTTCCCATGTCTCTGACTCGTTGATTGTTAATTCCCTCTCGATCGTTAGTCCTCTGCTTTTGTGTATTTATCTTCTAAATGTTCTTACACTAGAGATGATGAAAAGAATGTCATTTAGGTTGTAATGATCACCAAAATTCTAATCGTTAGGTCGTCTCACTGTTGATATAGCAACGGACGCTAATAGTTAATCAAATCCCATTGTGATGCGGAGAGGGACACTTTTTGCCCAGGGGACATTATTAAGCATGACAGGCCCATTGGGAATAGGGTGCCATCTGAGACACCTGGAGTTATCAGTCTGCACTTTTCTAAATGGGATAATGTATCTAAATGAAATGGGATAATGCATGTAAATTAAATGGGATAATGTATTTCGATGAAATGGGATAATGCATCTAAATTAAATAAGATAATGTATCTAAATTAAATGAGAATGCATGTGAATGAAATGGGATAATGTATTTCGATGAAATGGGATGTTGTTAAATTAAATGGGATAATGTATCTAAATTAAATTGGATAATGTATTGCCATGAAATGGGATAATGTATCTAAATTAAATGAAAATAATGCATGTCAATGAAATGGGATAATGTATTTAAATTGATGTCAGCCAACCTTCGACCGCCAAGAGGAAATGTTAAGATTGGGATTGTTAATCTGTGATTTAAAGTCATTGCGCAATGCTAATACAAAACAACGTATTGTAATTTTCGTTGGTGGTTGGGTTTCAATTTGTATCAGTCAGTCAGTCGGCTCGGCGGTGTCCCAATCCACTAGGCTGCCTAGTGCTATAGTCCTAACAGCACTGCTGTAGGGGCATTTAAGCTAAAGCCCCAGGCGGTGACGTCACACAGCCGCTGATTGATGGCTGGCAGCCCCAGAAACCTTAAACGGAGATCAGCACACTGATCCTGATTACAAACAACAGAGAGACCGACCACCGAGAGGAGGGATGAGGGGGACAGAGACGGACGGAGGGAGGGGATAGAAAGAGAGAATTCGAAAAACAAATCCAATTTTGATAAACTCTCATATCTACTGGGTGAAATACCACAGTGTTACATCACAGCAGCAAGATTTGTGACCTGTTGCCACAAGGGCAACCAGTGAAGAACAAACACCATTGTAAATACAACCCATATTTATGCTTATTTATTTTCCCTTGTGTCCTTTAACCATTTGTACATTATTAAAACACTGTATATATATATATATATATATAATATGACATTTGTAATGTCTTTATTGTTTTGAAACTTCTGTATGTGTAATGTTTACTGTAAATTTTTGTTTATTTCACTTATGTATATTATCTACCTCACTTGCTTTGGCAATGTTAACATATGTTTCCCATGCCAATAAAGCCCCTTGAATTGAATTGAATAGATGGAGGGGATATATAGAGGGGGAGGGGATATATAGAGGGGGAGGGGAGGGGATAGATAGAGGGGGGGGATAGATAGAGGGGGGATAGATAGAGGGGGAGGGGATAGATAGAGGGGGAGGGGATATATAGAGGAGGGGAGGGGATATATAGAGGGGGGAGGGATAGAACACAGCAGAGGGAGAATATCCTGTCCTCAAGGTTATACCTACAGTGCATTCAAAAAGTATTCATACCTCTGGACTTTTTCAACATTTTGTTACGTTATCGCCTTATTCTAAAATTCATTGAATTGTTTTTCTTATCAATCTACACACAATATCCCATAATAACAAAGTTTTTTAGAAATGTTTGCAAATGCATTAAAAAAAATCTTAAGTACAGTCGTGGCCAAAAGTTTTGAGAATGACACAAATATTAATTTTCACAAAGTCTGCTCCTCTGTTGGTAGAATTTTTTATTTTTACTATGGAATACTGAAGTATAATTACAAGCATTTCATAAGTACCAAAGGCTTTTATTAACAATTACATGAAGTTGATGCAAAGAGTCAATATTTGCAGTGTTGACCCTTCTTTTTCAAGACCTCTGCAAACTGCCCTGGCATGCTGTCAATTAACTTCTGGGCCACATCCTGACTGATGGCAGCCCATTCCTGCAAAATCAATGCTTGGAGTTTGTCAGAATGTGTGTTTTTGTTTGTCCACCCGCCTCTTGAGGATTGACCACAAGTTCTCAATGGGATTAAGGTCTGGGGAGTTTCCTGGCCATGGACCCAAAATATTGATTTTTGTTCCCCGAGCCACTTATGGCAAGGTGCTCCACCATGCTGGAAAAGCCATTGTTCGTCACCAAACTGTTCCTGGATGGTTGGGAGAAGTTGCTCTCGGAGGATGTGTTGGTACCATTCTTTATTCATGGCTGTGTTCTTAGGCAAAATTGTGAGTGAGCCCCATGAATGGTCTCAGGATGCTTTACTGTTGGCATGACACAGGACTGATGGTAGCGCTCACCTTGTCTTCTCCGGACAAGCTTTTTTCTGATGCCCCAAACAATCGGAAAGTGGATTCATCAGTGAAAATGACTTTACCCCAGTCCTCAGCAGTCCTATCCCTGTACCTTTTGCAGAATATCAGTCTGTCCCTGATGTTTTTCCTGGAGAGAAGTGGCTTCTTTGCTGCCCTTCTTGACACCAGGCCATCCTTCAAAAGTCTTTGCCTCACTGTGCGTGCAGATGCACTCACACCTGTCTGCTGCCATTCCTGAGCAAGCTCTGTACTGGTGGTGCCCCGATCCCGCAGCTGAATCAACTTTAGGAGACGGTCCTGGCGCATGCTGGACTTTCTTGGGTGCCCTGAAGCCTTCTTCACAACAATTGAACCGCTCTTCTTGAAGTTCTTGATGATCCAATAAATGGTTGATTTAGGTGCAATCTTACTGGCAGAATATCCTTGCCTGTGAAGCCCTTTTTGTGCAAAGCAATGATGACTGCACGTGTTTCCTTGCAGGTAACCATGGTTGACAGAGGAAGAACCATGATTTCCAAGCACCACCCCCTTTTGAAGCTTCCAGTCTGTTATTTGAACTCAATCAGCATGACAGAGTGATCTCCAGCCTTGTCCTCATCAACACTCACACCTGTGTTAATGAGAGAATCACTGACATGATGTCAGCTGGTCCTTTTGTGGCAGGGCTGAAATGCAGTGGAAATGTTAGTTGGTGATTCAGTTCATTTGCATGGCAAAGAGGGACTTTGCAATTAATCTGATCACTTTTCATAACATTCTGGAGTATATGCAAATTGCCATCATAAAAACTGAGGCAGCAGACTTTGTGAAAATTAATATTTGTGTCATTCTCAAAACTTTTGGCCATGACTGTATTCAGATCCTTTGCTATGAGACTCGAAAGTGAACTCCGGTGCATCCTGTTTCCATTGATCATCCTTGAGATGTTTCTTCAACTTGATTGGAGTCCACCTGGGGTAAATTCAATTGATTGGACATAATTTGGAAAGGCACACACCTGTCTATATAAGGTCCCACAGTTGACAGTGCATGTCAGAGCAAAAACCAAGCCATGAGGTCGAAGGAACTGTCCTTAGAGCGCTAAGACAGGATTGTGTCAAGGTACAGATCTGGGGAAGGGTACCAAAACATTTCTGCAGCATTGAACGTTCCCAAGAACACAGTTGTCTTCATAATTGTTAAATGGGAGAAGGGGGAGAAGGGCCTTGCTCAGGGAGGTGACCAAGCTCCAAAGTTTCTCTGTGGAGATGGAAGAACCTTCCAGAAGGACAACCATCTCTGCAGCACTCCACCAATCAGGCCTTTATGGTAGAGTGGCCAGACTGAAGCCACTCAAGACTATGAGAAACACTATTCTCTGGTCTGATGAAACCAATATTGAACTCTTTAGTCTGAATGCCAAGCATCATGTCTGGAGGAAACATGGCACCATCCCTACTGTGAAGCATGGTGGTGGCAGCATCATGCTGTGGGGACGTTTTTCAGTGGCAGGGCTTGTCGGGATCTATGGAAAGATGAATGGAGCAAAGTACAGAGATCCTTGATGAAAATCTTTCATCCGTGTGCTTCAGAAATGTCCTTTTTTAATTAACAAGAGGCTGAATGTATCTTACCGGAGAAAGCATCAGAGCGAACGAAACAACTCCTGCTCTTTCTCAGTAGGTGTAGTCCATCTATCCGATGTTGTCTGGTCAAAAAGAGTATGACATTGTTGTCGTCCGTTCTATTGAATGCAAGGGAAGCCAGCAAGTATTTGGTAAAAAAAAAACTTGATACATTTTTTTAAAAATAAAATAATAGCCAATTAGCTTTGAGCTAAACTGAGTGAGCTCAGCTGTGAACGGCCCTGGCGTACCAAAAACATCAGAAACCATCACATCAGACACGAAACATCAGAAAATTCAAGTTGTTTTCTGTCAATGATGTTTGGTGTCTGATGTGATATCAGACACCAAACATCATTGACAGAAAACAACTTGAATTGTTGCATCTCGTTGTCATTGTTCTCCGGTAGCTATCTAGCTAAAATTGTCCCTTTCCTAAATTAGCCATGGATGAAGACAGGGGAGATGTAGCCAATGATTATAACGGTGATTCTGATCCAACTATTAAGTCACACATTGTTGTGCGCCTGGCCTGAGAGGATATGAGTTTAATATGTAGCTAGATGTAGAAACGTTAGGCTAATGTTATCCAGCCGGCCTGGCGCGTCGTTGCACATGAAAGGAAGTTACGCTAGCGAGCAAGCATTTTAGCCAGGTAGCCTAGCACAGAAAAAACTACGCGTGTACTATATGACAGCGTCATAGACCGTTTAGGCCAGATGAAAGGAAGTTACGCTAGCGAGCAAGCATTTTAACCAGGTAGCCTAGCAGAGCAAAAACTAAGCGTGTACAGAGTCATAGACCGCTTAGGCCACATGAAAGGAAGTTATGCTAGCGAGCAAGCATTTTAGCCAGGTAGCCTAGCACAGCAAAAACTAAGCGTGTACTGTATGACAGAGTCATAGACCGTTTAGGCCACATGAAAGGAAGTTACGCTAGCGATCAAGCATTTTAACCAGGTAGCCTAGCACAGCAAAAACTAAGCATGTACAGAGTCATAGACCGCTTAGGCCACATGAAAGGAAGTTACGCTAGCCAGCAAGCATTTTAGCCAGGTAGCCTAGCAGAGCAAAAACTAAGCGTGTACAGAGTCATAGACCATTTAGGCCACATGAAAGGAAGTTACGCTAGCGAGCAAGCATTTTAGCCAGGTAGCCTAGCACAGCAAAAACTAAGTGTGTACTGTATGACAGAGTCATAGACCGTTTAGGCCACATGAAAGGAAGTTACGCTAGCCAGCAAGCATTTTAGCCAGGTAGCCTAGCACAGCAAAAACTAAGCGTGTACTGTATGACAGAGTCATAGACCATTTAGGCCACATGAAAGAGGAAGGTGGCATTGGAGTTTCTCAACAAGTAGGATGAGTCAACATGTTGTTTTCTACTTGCACACAGAAATCAGTATCATGGACAGCCACATCCTATTTAGTTTATTGTTGATTGGAATAAATCGTTTTTGATATCTTTTAGTTGTCACTGTATTAGACAAAGCAGAGGTGATTTGATGAAGTTGAAATGGTGCTGGAATAGTGGAGGCAGCTCCTGTTGTTGACATGGTGCTGGAATAGTGGAGGCAGCTCCTGTGGTTGACATGGTGCTGGAATAGTGGAGGCAGCTCCTGTTGTTGAAATGGTGCTGGAACAGTGGAGGCAGCTCCTGTTGTTGACATGGTGCTGGAATAGTGGAGGCAGCTCCTGTTGTTGACATGGTGCTGGAATAGTGGAGGCAGCTCCTGTGGTTGGCATGGTGCTGGAATAGTGGAGGCAGCTCCTGTGGTTGGCATGGTGCTGGAATAGTGGAGGCAGCTCCTGTGGTTGACATGGTGCTGGAATAGTGGAGGCAGCTCCTGTTGTTGAAATGGTGCTGGAATAGTGGAGGCAGCTCCTGTTGTTGAAATGGTGCTGGAATAGTGGAGGCAGCTCCTGTTGTTGACATGGTGCTGGAATAGTGGAGGCAGCTCCTGTTGTTGAAATGGTGCTGGAATAGTGGAGGCAGCTCCTGTTGTTGAAATGGTGCTGGATTAGTGGAGGCAGCTCCTGTTGTTGAAATGGTGCTGGAATAGTGGAGGCAGCTCCTGTTGTTGAAATGGTGCTGGAATAGTGGAGGCAGCTCCTGTTTACTCTGCGACCTGCAGTATATCTCAGTGGTTATAAATCACTTTGACGTTATGGGGTATTGTGAGTATTGTGTGTAAATTCAGACTGTAACACTAAATTAAATGTGGAAAATGTCAAGGGGTGTGAATATTTTCTGAAGGTACTGACTGCCTAACTTTAAAGATGGAAAATTAATGAAACATTTATCTATGCCTTCATTTCAAAAAAATTTTGGGGAAAAATATAGACTCAACTTTCATTTGACAGCCAATTTTGATGTGCTGTTATGAACTTCACATGTTGGTGCTCAAGGGACTTTTTCTACATAAATGCCCATCTGCAAAATAACACACAACACATTGGGCACTGTCTGCATAGCTGCATGTATAACAGACATACCACACAACATAGGGTTCCCGGGAGATCACATGTGTGTTTTGAAGTTGGGAGAGATCCTCTGAGAACGCCTGCGGAATGTGCTGGAATGTTCCATTTCTGTCTGTCTGTGGAAAATACTTGTTCTTCTGCTGACTAGTGTGTTTGTTAACCAACCCATACAAGTAGAATAGAGGTAGGTGTGTGTGTGTGCGTGTGCATGTGCGTGTGTGCGCGTGTGGTAAGGTGATAGAATGCGACTATCTACCACCCAATCAGCTGAGCTGAAAACTCGCCTCAACCCAACTGAACTGACCTTTTTTGGGTTACCGTTTTCATGTGTGATTTTTATCCTATGAATTGTCTGCTAGAAAGGAATACAGTGTGAAAAACAGCCCGATAGAATAGTGGTTTTTAAAAGTGTGGTATTGGAGTTAGATTAAAGCGGACACAAGAAAAGATCAACCAGGGAAGAACAAACACCATTGTAAATACAACCCATATTTAGGTTTATTTAATTTCCCTTTTGTACTTTAACTATTTGCACATCATATGGCATTTGAAATGTCTTTATTCTTTTGTAAGTGTAATGTTTACTGTTAATTTGTATTGTTTATTTCACTTTTATCTATTTCACTTGCTTTGACAACGTAAACATATGTTTCCCATGGAGGCAGGGAGGGAGGGAGGGAGGGGAGAGACAGGGAGGCAGGTAGGGAGGGAGGGAGGCAGGGAGGGAGGGAGGCAGGTAGGGAGGGAGGCAGGTAGGGAGGGAGGGAGGTAGGGAGGGAGGGAGGGAGGGAGGCAGGTAGGTAGGGAGGGAGGCAGGCAGGTAGGGAGGGAGGGAGGCAGGCAGGAGGGAGGCAGGGACGCAGGCAGGGAGGGAGACGGGAGGGAGGGGGGAGGGAGACGGGAAGGGGGACGGGGAGGGAGGGACGCAGGCAGGGAGGGACGCAGGCAGGGAGGGAGGCAGGGAGGGAGGCAGGGAGGGAGACAGGGAGGGAGGCAGGCAGGCAGGCAGGGAGGGAGACAGGGAGGGAGGCAGGGAGGGAGAGGCAGGGAGGAAGGCAGGGAGGGAGGGAGGGAGGCAGGGAGGGAGGCGGGGACGCAGGCAGGGAGGGAGACAGGGAGGAAGGCGGGGAGGGAGGCGGGGAGGAGACGGGAGGAAGGCGGGGAGGGAGGCAGGGAGGGAGACAGGGAGGGAGGCAGGGAGGGAGACAGGCAGGGAGGGAGGGAGGGATGCAGGGAGACAGGGAGGCAGGGAGGGAGACAGGGAGGGAGAATTCTACTCAAATCCCAGACACCTCACAAGTCCTTTAAAGTCCACCTAACAGATTGAATTCCCCCCCTCAGGGAACACACACACATGGTGGTCACAGGTTTCATTGTTATTGTTGGATAAAAATGCACAAAAAAGTTATAATAATTATGAATATATTTATAAATTTACAGAGAGAGCGCAGCCTATGCTGCTTGCTATCACGGCTGCCATGGTAACTGAGGGGACTATGATGAGTAATTACTGTTGAGACTGGAAACTGTGAATTACACTCTGAGTTGGGGGATCCTTGGCTCTTGACTGCTGTGTTGCCATGTTTCATGACTCTTCTCTCTCTCTCTCTCTCTCTCTCTCTCTCTCTGCCCCACAGTCGGACTCGTAACCTGTTGGGCTCCCCCAGACATCACCCTGTGAAGAAGGTCCACTTCATCAAGAACATGAGACAATACGACACACGAGGCAGCAGGTAAGTCTTATAACACTGACTGAAACACTTCCTGTCTACCAGAATACTGACTGAAGCTCTTCCTCAGTATCTCAGAACACTGACTGAATCCCTTCCTCGTTCTCTCAGAACACTGACTGAAACACTTCCTTGTTCTCTCAGAACACTGACTGAAACACTTCCTCGCCTCTCAGAACACTGACTGAAACACTTCCTCGTTCTCTCAGAACACTGACTGAAACACTTCCTGTCTACCAGAATACTGACTGAAGCCCTTCCTCAGTATCTCAGAACACTGACTGAATCCCTTCCTCGTTCTTTCAGAACACTGACTGAAACACTTCCTCGTTCTCTCAGAACACTGACTGAATCCCTTCCTCGTTCTTTCAGAACACTGACTGAAACACTTCCTCGTTCTCTCAGAACACTGACTGAAACACTTCCTCGTTCTCTCAGAACACTGACTGAAACACTTCCTCGTTCTCTCAGAACACTGACTGAAACACTTCCTGTCTACCAGAATACTGACTGAAGCCCTTCCTCAGTATCTCAGAACACTGACTGAATCCCTTCCTCGTCCTTTCAGAACACTGACTGAATCCCTTCCTCGCCTTTCAGAACACTGACTGAAACACTTCCTCGTTCTCCCAGAACACTTCCTTTCTTCATTTTTTTGCAGAACAGAACTGTAGATGAGGAATATACAGTATGTAGTAACTCTGGACTCCTGACCGCGGTCTTAATGCAAGGCTACAAGCCAACTGAAAGTAGCCCAGAGGTTAGAGAGGTGGGCCAGTAACTGGAAAATGTAAAGCCAGTCCACAGATGAACTCCTCATTCAGAGGACCTTTATTATTATTTGTATTATATGATCACCTGAACACCTGTTGGAACTTGGCTCTGCTCTGTCTCTGTTGTTCTAGTGCTGGGGCTATTATTAAATCATTCTAGTGGGTCAGAGAGCATCACAAGGCTGTTGTTATGAGTGTAGACTGGTCCTTTAATACAATAGTAACAGAACACTCAGTCATCCGACAGAACACTCAGTCATCCGACAGAACACTCAGTCATCCGACAGAACACTCGGTGGTCACCCGACAGAACACTCAGTCATCCGACAGAACACTCAGTCATCCGACAGAACACTCAGTCATCCGACAGAACACTCAGTCATCCGACAGAACACTCGGTGGTCACCCGACAGAACACTCAGTCATCCGACAGAACACTCGGTGGTCACCCGACAGAACACTCAGTCATCCGACAGAACACTCAGTCATCCGACAGAACACTCAGTCATCCGACAGAACACTCAGTCATCCGACAGAACACTCAGTCATCCGACAGAACACTCAGTCATCCGACAGAACACTCAGTCACCCTACAGAACACTGTCATCCGACAGAACACTCAGTCATCCGACAGAACACTCGGTGGTCACCCGACAGAGCACTCCGTCACCCGACAGAGCACTCAGTCATCCACACAGGTCTTGAGTTATGCTATGTCACGTACTGGCTATCTGTACTGCCAGACTGCCTGTTCCCTTGTCCCCTTGTCCCCAGGGCACTCTACGAACACACCACACACACACACACACACACACACACACACACACACACACACACACAGTCATCTGGCTCCAAGCCAGCTGAGAAACAAGAGAGCTATGTTTACCCTGTGCCCGTTATAAACCCACCAGGACTCACTGGCATTGTTTTTACTTTTCCACTAGACTCTTTCCCATGTGGTGAAGGTTTTCTACTCGACTCTTTCCCATGTAGTGAAGTTTTCCACTCGACTCTTTCCCATGTGGTGAAGGTTTTCCACTCGACTCTTTCCCATGTGGTGAAGGTTTTCCACTCGACTCTTTCCCATGTGGTGAAGGTTTTCCACTCGACTCTTTCCCATGTGGTGAAGGTTTTCCACTCGACTCTTTCCCATGTGGTGAAGGTTTTCCACTCGACTCTTTCCCATGTGGTGAAGGTTTTCCACTCGACTCTTTCCCATGTGGTGAAGGTTTTCCACTAGACTCTTTCCCATGTGGTGGTTTTCCACTTGACTCTTTCCCATGTGGTGAAGGTTTTCTACTTGACTCTTTCCCATGTGGTGAAGGTTTTCTACTTGACTCTTTCCCATGTGGTGAAGGTTTTCTACTCGACTCTTTCCCATGAGGTGAAGGTTTTCCACTAGACTCTTTTCCATGTGGTGAAGATTTTCCACTAGACTCTTTCCCATGCATGCTGGGCCTGGCAGTGAGGGTTTTCCACTTGACTCTTTCCCATGTGGTGAAGGTTTTCCACTAGACTCTTTCTCATGCATGCTGGGCCTGGCAGTGAGGGTTTTCCACTTGAGATTGTGAGATCTGAGATAGAGGCCACAGCCATAAGGGTCCTGCTCAAAAGTAGTGCACTAAATAGGGAAAACAGAGACAGTTTCAACACGATCTTAGTTTCCTTTTGACATTCGGCATATTATAGATGAATGTGTATTATTGACAGATTAATTCTGCATGTTTACAAGGTTCAAAAAAAGAAACAACTCAAAGGGTGAAGGTTAGGTCTTCATTCTGAGTGGTGAAGGTTAGGTCTTCATTCTGAGTGGTGAAGATTAGGTCTTCATTCTGAGTGGTGAAGGTTAGGTGTTCATTCTGAGTGGTGAAGGTTAGGTCTTCATTCTGAGTGGTGAAGGTTAGGTCTTCATTCTGAGTGGTGAAGGTTAGGTCTTCATTCTGAGTGGTGAAGGTTAGGTGTTCATTCTGAGTGGTGAAGGTTAGGTCTTCATTCTGAGTGGTGAAGGTTAGGTCTTCATTCTGAGTGGTGAAGGTTATGGTTTGGGGAAGGCTTAAAACTAACAAAAAAAAAGCATCAGATTTAGTGCACTATTTTTGGACAGGACTATAGCAGCTCTGGGAATATGGTATGAAGTAGAAGCTCTGGGAGTATGGTATGAAGTAGCAGCTCTAGGAATATGGTATGAAGTAGCATTGCTGGGAATATGGTGTGAAGTAGCAGCTCTGGGAATATGGTGTGAAGTAGCAGCTCTGGCTCTGTGAATATGGTGTGAAGTAGCAGCTCTGGGAATATGGTGTGAAGTAGCAGCTTTGGTTTATATGATATGAAGTAGCAGCTCTGGGAATATGGTGTGAAGTAGCAGCTCTGGGAATATGGTGTGAAATAGCAGCTCTGGGAATATGGTGTGAAGTAGCAGCTCTGGGAATATGGTGTGAAGTAGCAGCTCTGGCTCTGTGAATATGGTGTGAAGTAGCAGCTCTGGCTCTGGGGATATGGTGTGAAGTAGCAGCTTTGGTTTATATGATATGAAGTAGCAGCTCTGGGAATATGGTGTGAAGTAGCAGCTCTGGGAATATGGTATGAATTAGCAGCTCTGGGAATATGGTGTGAAGTAGCAGCTCTGGGAATATGGTGTGAAGTAGCAGCTCTGGGAATATGGTGTGAAGTAGCAGCTCTGGGAATATGGTGTGAAGTAGCAGCTCTGGGAATATGGTGTGAAGTAGCAGCTCTGGGAATGTGGTGTGAAGTAGCAGCTCTGGGAATATGGTGTGAAGTAGCAGCTCTGGCTCTGGGAATATGGTGTGAAGTAGCAGCTCTGGCTCTGGGGATATGGTGTGAAGTAGCAGCTCTGGGAATATGGTGTGAAGTAGCAGCTCTGGGAATATGGTGTGAAGTAGCAGCTCTGGGAATATGGTGTGAAGTAGCAGCTCTGGGAATATGGTGTGAAGTAGCAGCTCTGGGAATATGGTGTGAAGTAGCAGCTCTGGGAATATGGTGTGAAGTAGCAGCTCTTGGAATATGGTGTGAAGTAGCAGCTCTGGGAATATGGTGTGAAGTAGCAGCTCTGGGAATATGGTATGAAGTAGCAGCTCTGGCTCTGGGAATATGGTGTGAAGTATCAGCTCTGGGAATATGGTGTGAAGTAGCAGCTCTGGGAATATGGTGTGAAGTAGCAGCTCTGGGAATATGGTGTGAAGTAGCAGCTCTGGGAATATGGTGTGAAGTAGCAGCTCTGGGAATATGGTGTGAAGTAGCAGCTCTGGGAATATGGTGTGAAGTAGAAGCTCTGGGAATATGGTGTGAAGTAGCAGCTCTTGGAATATGGTGTGAAGTAGCAGCTCTGGGAATATGGTGTGAAGTAGCAGCTCTGGGAATATGGTATGAAGTAGCAGCTCTGGCTCTGGGAATATGGTGTGAAGTATCAGCTCTGGGAATATGGTGTGAAGTAGCAGCTCTGGCTCTGGGAATATGGTGTGAAGTAGCAGCTCTGGGAATATGGTGTGAAGTAGCAGCTCTGGGAATATGGTATGAAGTAGCAGCTCTGGCTCTGGGAATATGGTATGAAGTAGCAGCTCTGGCTCTGGGAATATGCTGTGAAGTAGCAGCTCTGGGAATATGCTGTGAAGTAGCAGCTCTGTGAATGTGGTATGAAGTAGCAGCTCTGGGAATGTGGTATGAAGTAGCAGCTCTGGGAATGTGGTATGAAGTAGCAGCTCTGGGAATGTGGTATGAAGTAGCAGCTCTGGGAATGTGGTATGAAGTAGCAGCTCTGGGAATGTGGTGTGAAGTAGCAGCTCTGGGAATGTGGTATGAAGTAGCAGCTCTGGGAATATGGTGTGAAGTAGCAGCTCTGGCTCTGGGAATATGGTGTGAAGTAGCAGCTCTGGGAATATGGTATGAAGTAGCAGCTCTGGCTCTGGGAATATGGTGTGAAGTAGCAGCTCTGGGAATATGGTGTGAAGTAGCAACTCTGGTAACGTGGTATGAAGTAGTAGCTCTGGGAATATGGTGTGAAGTAGCAGCTCTGGCTCTGGGAATATGGTATGAAGTAACAGCTCTGGGAATATGGTGTGAAATAGCAGCTCTGGGAATATGGTGTGAAGTAGCAGCTCTGGGAATATGGTGTGAAGTAGCAGCTCTGCCTCTGGGGATATGGTGTGAAGTAGCAGCTTTGGTTTATATGATATGAAGTAGCAGCTCTGTGAAGTAGCAGCTCTGTGAATATGGTGTGAAGTAGCAGCTCTGTGAATATGGTGTGAAGTAGCAGCCCTGTGAATATGGTGTGAAGTAGCAGCCCTGTGAATATGGTGTGAAGTAGCAGCTCTGGCTCTGGGAATATGGTGTGAAGTAGCAGCTCTGGGAATATGGTGTGAAGTAGCAGCTCTGGGAATATGGTGTGAAGTAGCAGCTCTGGGAATATGGTGAAGTAGCAGCTCTGGGAATATGGTGAAGTAGCAGCTCTGGGAATATGGTGTGAAGCAGCTCTGGGAATATGGTGTGAAGTAGCAGCTCTGGGAATATGGTGAAGTAGCAGCTCTGGGAAGATGGTGTGAAGTAGCAGCTCTGGCTCTGGGAATATGGTATGAAGTAGCAGCTCTGGGAATATGCTGTGAAGTAGCAGCTCTGGGAATTTGCTGTGAAGTAGGAGCTCTGGGAATGTGGTATGAAGTAGCAGCTCTGGGAATGTGGCGTGAAGTAGCAGCTCTGGGAATGTGGCGTGAAGTAGCAGCTCTGGGAATGTGGCGTGAAGTAGCAGCTCTGGGAATGTGGCGTGAAGTAGCAGCTCTGGGAATGTGGTATGAAGTAGCAGCTCTGGGAATATGGTGTGAAGTAGCAGCTCTGGCTCTGGGAATATGGTGTGAAGTAGCAGCTCTGGGAATATGGTGTGAAGTAGCAGCTCTGGGAATATAGTGTGAAGTAGCAGCTCTGGGAATATAGTGTGAAGTAGCAGCTCTGGGAATATGGTATGAAGTAGCAGCTCTGGCTCTGGGAATATGGTGTGAAGTAGCAGCTCTGGGAATATGGTGTGAAGTAGCAGCTCTGGGAATGTGGTATGAAGCAGCAGCTCTGGGAATGTGGTATGAAGCAGCAGCTCTGGGAATATGGTGTGAAGTAGCAGCTCTGGCTCTGGGAATATGGTGTGAAGTAGCAGCTCTGGGAATATGGTGTGAAGTAGCAGCTCTGGGAATATGGTGTGAAGTAGAAGCTCTGGGAATATGGTGTGAAGTAGCAGCTCTGGGAATATGGTGTGAAGTAGCAGCTCTGGGAATATGGTGTGAAGTAGCAGCTTTGGTTTATATGATATGAAGTAGCAGCTCTGTGAAGTAGCAGCTCTGTGAATATGGTGTGAAGTAGCAGCTCTGTGAATATGGTGTGAAGTAGCAGCCCTGTGAATATGGTGTGAAGTAGCAGCCCTGTGAATATGGTGTGAAGTAGCAGCTCTGGCTCTGGGAATATGGTGTGAAGTAGCAGCTCTGGGAATATGGTGTGAAGTAGCAGCTCTGGGAATATGGTGTGAAGTAGCAGCTCTGGGAATATGGTGTGAAGTAGCAGCTCTGGGAATATGGTGTGAAGTAGCAGCTCTGGGAATATGGTGTGAAGTAGCAGCTCTGGGAATATGGTGTGAAGTAGCAGCTCTGGGAAGATGGTGTGAAGTAGCAGCTCTGGCTCTGGGAATATGGTATGAAGTAGCAGCTCTGGGAATTTGCTGTGAAGTAGCAGCTCTGGGAATGTGGTATGAAGTAGCAGCTCTGGGAATGTGGCGTGAAGTAGCAGCTCTGGGAATGTGGCGTGAAGTAGCAGCTCTGGGAATGTGGCGTGAAGTAGCAGCTCTGGGAATGTGGCGTGAAGTAGCAGCTCTGGGAATGTGGTATGAAGTAGCAGCTCTGGGAATATGGTGTGAAGTAGCAGCTCTGGCTCTGGGAATATGGTGTGAAGTAGCAGCTCTGGGAATATGGTGTGAAGTAGCAGCTCTGGGAATATAGTGTGAAGTAGCAGCTCTGGGAATATAGTGTGAAGTAGCAGCTCTGGGAATATGGTATGAAGTAGCAGCTCTGGCTCTGGGAATATGGTGTGAAGTAGCAGCTCCTGGAATATGGTGTGAAGTAGCAGCTCTGGGAATGTGGTATGAAGCAGCAGCTCTGGGAATATGGTGTGAAGTAGCAGCTCTGGCTCTGGGAATATGGTGTGAAGTAGCAGCTCTGGGAATATGGTGTGAAGTAGCAGCTCTGGGAATATGGTGTGAAGTAGCAGCTCTGGGAATATAGTGTGAAGTAGCAGCTCTGGGAATATGGTATGAAGTAGCAGCTCTGGCTCTGGGAATATGGTGTGAAGTAGCAGCTCTGGGAATATGGTGTGAAGTAGCAGCTCTGGCTCTGGGAATATGGTGTGAAGTAGCAGCTCTGGGAATATGGTGTGAAGTAGCAGCTCTGGCTCTGGGAATATGGTGTGAAGTAGCAGCTCTGGCTCTGGGAATATGGTGTGAAGTAGCAGCTCTGGGAATATGGTGTGAAGTAGCAGCTCTGGGAATATGGTGTGAAGTAGCAGCTCTGGGAATATGGTGTGAAGTAGCAGCTCTGGGAATATGGTGTGAAGTAGCAGCTCTGGGAATATGGTGTGAAGTAGCAGCTCTTGGAATATGGTGTGAAGTAGCAGCTCTGGGAATATGGTATGAAGTAGCAGCTCTGGCTCTGGGAATATGGTGTGAAGTAGCAGCTCTGGGAATATGGTGTGAAGTAGCAGCTCTGGCTCTGGGAATATGGTGTGAAGTAGCAGCTCTGGGAATATGGTGTGAAGTAGCAGCTCTGGGAATATGGTGTGAAGTAGCAGCTCTGGGAATATGGTATGAAGTAGCAGCTCTGGTAACGTTAGCCGTTGGCCAGATCTGGTCCTTCAGCTGATACAGGTAGACATGCGAGGGCAGCACAACACACAGCGGCCTTGTTTCCACCTAGGTGTAGGACGTTCGCCTTTTTAATGCAGTTCAGTGGTAGCCTGGAACATCTAGAATGAACTCTACTCACCAGACTATTTCAGTGGTGCTGTGTTGACAAGCAGTGCACAGGTATAAATACTGCCAAAGTTGAGGTTTAGATGCAAGTCCAAAGGTACAATTGCATGTCGTGCCAGACATCTCTCTCTTTCTCTCCCTCCCTAACGTTTTGTTACTGTTGTTTTGTCTCTCTCCAGGATCGTGTTGATCTGTGCCAAGCGTTCTCTGTGTGCAGCCTTCTCAGTGTTACCCTATGGAGAGAGCTTTCACATCAGGTACAGTACAGCGTATTCTCTTCACACTACGCTGAGGCAGTGTGTCTCGTTCTGTACTGTGCTGCTTCCGCACACCATTAAATAGCACAAACTCCGCTGTTCAGTCACATGATCACACTATTTTATGAGGCACTGAGCATTTCTGTTCATTCACACAATGCTACTGGTAGCTGGTGGTATAGACTGCAAAACGATGCTAAGTACCGTATGAACATCCATAATGCATTGCATCCTGTGACTGAGTCATGAATGCACCCAGACACGGTTTTGTCCTGTCATCTATCCTGGAGTCCAGCTGTGTGTCACCCCTCAGCTCTCTGTCCCCCCCCCTGGGGTCACCATGTGTCCCTGTGTGTCACCCATTCCCACGTTCCTGGAGTCACAGACCTGCAAGCTAGGCCGTCGTCCCCTTCCCCTCATCAGTCCTTCTCACCCCTCAGCTCTCTGTCCCCCCCCTGGGGTCACCATGTGTCCCTGTGTGTCACCCATTCCCACGTTCCTGGAGTCACAGACCTGCAAGCTAGGCCGTCGTCCTCTCCCCTCCCCCTCATCAGTCCTTCTCACCCCTCAGCTCTCTGTCCCCCTGGGGTCACCATGTGTCCCTGTGTCTCACCCATTCTCACCCCTCAGCTCTCTGTCCCCCCCCTGGGGTCACCATGTGTCCCTGTGTCTCACCCATTCTCACCCCTCAGCTCTCTGTCCCCCCCTGGGGTCACCATGTGTCCCTGTGTCTCACCCCCTCAGCTCTCTGTCCCCCCCGGGGTCACCATGTGTCCCTGTGTCTCACCCATTCTCACCCCTCAGCTCTCTGTCCCCTCCTGGGGTATCACATGTGTCCCTGTGTGTCACCCCTCTCCTCTCTCTCCTTAAACCCTTGCCCCTCCTCACCACTCTCCTCTCTCTCCTTAACCCCTCGCTCACATAGCTATCGCACAAAGCTACCTCACAAAGCTACCTCACAAAGCTACCTCACATAGCTACAGCACAGAGCTATCGCACAAAGCTACCTCACATAGCTATCGCACAAAGCTACCTCACATAACAATTGCACATAGCTACCTCACATAACAATTGCACATAGCTACCTCACATAGCTACCTCACATAGCTCTCGCACAAAGCTATCGCACATAGCTCTCGCACAAAGCTACCTCACATAGCTACCGCACAAAGCTACCTCACATAGCTCTCGACAAAGCTATCGCACAAAGCTATCGCACAAAGCTATCGCACATAGCTACCGCACAAAGCTACCTCACATAGCTCTTGCACAAAGCTATCGCACAAAGCTATCGCACAAAGCTCTCGCACAAAGCTATCGCACAATGCTACCTCACATAGCTACCGCACAAAGCTACCTCACATAGCTCTCGCACATAGCTCTCGCACAAAGCTATCGCACATAGCTACCGCACAAAGCTACCTCACATAGCTCTCGCACATAGCTCTCGCACAAAGCTATCGCACATAGCTACCGCACAAAGCTACCTCACATAGCTCTCGCACATAGCTCTCGCACATAGCTCTCGCACATAGCTCTCGCACAAAGCTATCGCACAAAGCTATCGCACAAAGCTGCAAGAAATCCAAATTGTCTTCCGTCTTTTTTTCTCTCTCTTTTTTTCTGTCTCTGTTTCCCAATGAAACATTCTGGGAACCTTTTAAAGAACAGATTAAATGTGTTCTGGGAACCTTTTTAAAGAACAGATTAAATGTGTTCTGGGAACCTTTTTAAAGAGCAGATTAAATGTGTTCTGGGAACCTTTTTAAAGAGCAGATTAAATGTGTTCTGGGAACCTTTTTAAAGAGCAGATTAAATGTGTTCTGGGAACCTTTTTAAAGAGCAGATTAAATGTGTTCTGGGAACCTTTAAAGAGCAGATTAAATGTGTTCTGGGAACCTTTTTAAAGAGCAGATTAAATGTGTTCTGGGAACCTTTTTAAAGAGCAGATTAAATGTGTTCTGGGAACCTTTTTAAAGAGCAGATTAAATGTGTTCTGGGAACCTTTTTAAAGAGCAGATTAAATGTGTTCTGGGAACCTTTTTAAAGAGCAGATTAAATGTGTTCTGGGAACCTTTTTAAAGAGCAGATTAAATGTGTTCTGGGAACCTTTTAAAGAACAGATTAAATGTGTTCTGGGAACCTTTAAAAGAACAGATTAAATGTGTTCTGGGAACGTTCTTGTAACATCAGGTGAATGTTTTATACAAACATTCTATAATCATCAGCACGACTGGACAGTTTTTGTGTCGTGAGAACGTTTGCCACAACCTACCCGAATGTTCTTACCAATTATGGTTTGCTGGGTAGGGAATGCTCTACGCTTGTCTGCAAGGACTCTTAAAAGCATCTGTCAGTTTAAAGAAAGAGCAGACACCTCAAACAGCCTCTATTGCCTGCGTGCATGTCTCAGTCTGCTAAGGAGAGTGGGACAGAGGATTGTCTTGAATTGGCTGTGCTGTACAGTAGGTGTCACTTCTATATAGAGCAGATACACTGCTAACCACAAACGGCAGCTACGTTATCTACTGAGAGCATTCTGAGCTTAGTAGGGCTGTGTTCCAAATGGTACCCTATATTCCCTATGGGCCCTGGTCAAAGGTAGTGCACTATAAAGTGAATAGGGTGCCATTTGGGACCCCCCCCCTAGGTCTCTCTTCGTGGTGTGTTATCAGCTGCCTCAGCCTTCCTGTCTCATCCTCGCTCTATTTATTTTTACCTTTAGGCATGTCCGTTAAGAACAAATTCTTATTTTCAATGACAGCCTACCGGGGAACAGTGGGGTTAACTGCCTTGTTCAGGGGGAAGAACAACAGATTTTCACCTTGTCAGCTCGGGGGATTCGATCTTGCAACCTTTCAGTTACTAGTCCAACGCTCTAACCACTAGGCTACCTGCCTCTAACCACTAGGCTACCTGCCTCTAACCACTAGGCTACCTGCCTCTAACCACTAGGCTACCTGCCTCTAACCACTAGGCCACCTGCCTCTAACCACTAGGCCACCTGCCTCTAACCACTAGGCCACCTGCCTCTAACCACTAGGCTACCTTCCTCTAACCACTAGGCCACCTGCCTCTAACCACTAGGCCACCTGCCTCTAACCACTAGGCCACCTGCCTCTAACCACTAGGCTACCTTCCTCTAACCACTACGCCACCTGCCTCTAACCACTAGGTTACCTGCCTCTAACCACTAGGTTACCTGCCTCTAACCACTAGGTTACCTGCCTCTAACCACTAGGCTACCTGCCTCTAACCACTAGGCTACCTGCCTCTAACCACTAGGCTACCTGCCTCTAACCACTAGGCCACCTGCCTCTAACCACTAGGCCACCTGCCTCTAACCACTAGGCCACCTGCCTCTAACCACTAGGCCACCTGCCTCTAACCACTAGGCTACCTTCCTCTAACCACTACGCCACCTGCCTCTAACCACTAGGTTACCTGCCTCTAACCACTAGGTTACCTGCCTCTAACCACTAGGTTACCTGCCTCTAACCACTAGGCTACCTGCCTCTAACCACTAGGCTACCTGCCTCTAACCACTAGGCTACCTGCCTCTAACCACTAGGCTACCTGCCTCTAACCACTAGACTACCTGCTCTAACCACTAGGCTACCTGCTCTAACCACTAGGCTACCTACCTCTAACCACTAGACTACCTTCCTCTAACCACTAGGCTACCTGCCACCCCTACACTCTAACCACTAGGCTACCTGCCTCTAACCACTAGGCTACCTGCCTCTAACCACTAGGCTACCTGCCTCTAACCACTAGGCTACCTGCCTCTAACCACTAGACTACCTGCTCTAACCACTAGGCTACCTGCTCTAACCACTAGGATACCTACCTCTAACCACTAGGCTACCTGCCACCCCTACACTCTAACCACTAGGCTACCTGCCTCTAACCACTAGACTACCTGCTCTAACCACTAGGCTACCTCCCTCTAACCACTAGGCTACCTGCCTCTAACCACTAGGCTACCTGCCACCCCTCTCCTTTATACTTAAACCCTCGCCCCCCTTTGTCCTGTACACCTTTAGTACTTTTACACTGCCACAGATCAGTCAAAGTGCACTACCATGTGGCTGTTCCTCTAGTAGGGTCTGGTGCCTGGTAGTATCTACTACACTACCATGGCTGTTCCTTTAGTAGGGTCTAGTGCCTGCTAGTATCTACTACAATACCATGTGGCTGTTCCTCTAGTAGGGCCTAGTGCCTGCTAGTATCTACTACACGACCATGTGGCTGTTCCTCTAGTAGGGCCTAGTGCCTGCTAGTATCTACTACACTACCATGGCTGTTCCTTTAGTAGGGTCTAGTGCCTGCTAGTATCTACTACACTACCATGGCTGTTCCTCTAGTAGGGCCTAGTGCCTGCTAGTATCTACTACAATACCATGGCTGTTCCTCTAGTAGGGCCTAGTGCCTGCTAGTATCTACTACAATACCATGGCTGTTCCTCTAGTAGGGCCTAGTGCCTGCTAGTATCTACTACACTACCATGTGGCTGTTCCTTTAGTAGGGCCTAGTGCCTGCTAGTATCTACTACACTACCATGTGGCTGTTCCTTTAGTAGGGTCTAGTGCCTGCTAGTATCTACTACACTACCATGTGGCTGTTCCTCTAGTAGGGCCTAGTGCCTGCTAGTATCTACTACACTACCATGTGGCTGTTCCTCTAGTAGGGCCTAGTGCCTGCTAGTATCTACTACACTACCATGTGGCTGTTCCTTTAGTAGGGCCTAGTGCCTGCTAGTATCTACTACACTACCATGTGGCTGTTCCTTTAGTAGGGCCTAGTGCCTGCTAGTATCTACTACACTACCATGTGCTGTTCCTTTAGTAGGGCTAGTGCCTGCTAGTATCTACTACACTACCATGTGGCTGTTCCTCTAGTAGGGCCTAGTGCCTGCTAGTATCTACTACACTACCATGTGGCTGTTCCTCTAGTAGGGCCTAGTGCCTGCTAGTATCTACTACACTACCATGTGGCTGTTCCTTTAGTAGGGCCTAGTGCCTGCTAGTATCTACTACACTACCATGGCTGTTCCTTTAGTAGGGTCTAGTGCCTGCTAGTATCTACTACACTACCATGGCTGTTCCTCTAGTAGGGCCTAGTGCCTGCTAGTATCTACTACAATACCATGGCTGTTCCTCTAGTAGGGCCTAGTGCCTGCTAGTATCTACTACAATACCATGGCTGTTCCTCTAGTAGGGCCTAGTGCCTGCTAGTATCTACTACACTACCATGGCTGTTCCTTTAGTAGGGTCTAGTGCCTGCTAGTATCTACTACAATACCATGGCTGTTCCTCTAGTAGGGCCTAGTGCCTGCTAGTATCTACTACAATACCATGGCTGTTCCTCTAGTAGGGCCTAGTGCCTGCTAGTATCTACTACACTACCATGTGGCTGTTCCTTTAGTAGGGTCTAGTGCCTGCTAGTATCTACTACAATACAATGGCTGTTCCTCTAGTAGGGCCTAGTGCCTGCTAGTATCTACTACACTACCATGGCTGTTCCTCTAGTAGGGCCTAGTGCCTGCTAGTATCTACTACACTACCATGTGGCTGTTCCTTTAGTAGGGCCTAGTGCCTGTTAGTATCTACTACACTACCATGGCTGTTCCTCTAGTAGGGCCTAGTGCCTGCTAGTATCTACTACACTACCATGTGGCTGTTCCTTTAGTAGGGTCTAGTGCCTGCTAGTATCTACTACAATACCATGGCTGTTCCTCTAGTAGGGCCTAGTGCCTGCTAGTATCTACTACACTACCATGGCTGTTCCTTTAGTAGGGTCTAGTGCCTGCTAGTATCTACTACAATACCATGTGGCTGTTCCTCTAGTAGGGCCTAGTGCCTGCTAGTATCTACTACAATACCATGGCTGTTCCTCTAGTAGGGCCTAGTGCCTGCTAGTATCTACTACACTACCATGGCTGTTCCTCTAGTAGGGCCTAGTGCCTGCTAGTATCTACTACACTACCATGGCTGTTCCTCTAGTAGGGCCTAGTGCCTGCTAGTATCTACTACACTACCATGGCTGTTCCTTTAGTAGGGTCTAGTGCCTGCTAGTATCTACTACAATACCATGGCTGTTCCTCTAGTAGGGCCTAGTGCCTGCTAGTATCTACTACAATACCATGTGGCTGTTCCTCTAGTAGGGCCTAGTGCCTGCTAGTATCTACTACACAATACCATGGCTGTTCCTCTAGTAGGGTCTAGTGCCTGCTAGTATCTACTACACTACCATGGCTGTTCCTCTAGTAGGGCCTAGTGCCTGCTAGTATCTACTACACTACCATGACTGTTCCTCTAGTAGGGCCTAGTGCCTGCTAGTATCTACTACACTACCATGGCTGTTCCTTTAGTAGGGCCTAGTGCCTGCTAGTATCTACTACAATACCATGTGGCTGTTCCTCTAGTAGGGCCTAGTGCCTGCTAGTATCTACTACAATACCATGGCTGTTCCTCTAGTAGGGCCTAGTGCCTGCTAGTATCTACTACACTACCATGGGCTGTTCCTCTAGTAGGGCCTAGTGCCTGCTAGTATCTACTACACTACCATGGCTGTTCCTCTAGTAGGGCCTAGTGCCTGCTAGTATCTACTACACTACCATGTGGCTGTTCCTTTAGTAGGGCCTAGTGCCTGCTAGTATCTACTACACTACCATGGCTGTTCCTTTAGTAGGGTCTAGTGCCTGCTATTATCTACTACACTACCATGTGGCTGTTCCTCTAGTAGGGTCTAGTGCCTGCTAGTATCTACTACACGACCATGGCTGTTCCTCTAGTAGGGTCTAGTGCCTGCTAGTATCTACTACACTACCATGGCTGTTCCTTTAGTAGGGTCTAGTGCCTGCTAGTATCTACTACACGACCATGGCTGTTCCTCTAGTAGGGCCTAGTGCCTGCTAGTATCTACTACACTACCATGTGGCTGTTCCTTTAGTAGGGTCTAGTGCCTGCTAGTATCTACTACACTACCATGGCTGTTCCTTTAGTAGGGTCTAGTGCCTGCTAGTATCTACTACACTACCATGGCTGTTCCTCTAGTAGGGCCTAGTGCCTGCTAGTATCTACTACAATACCATGGCTGTTCCTCTAGTAGGGCCTAGTGCCTGCTAGTATCTACTACAATACCATGGCTGTTCCTCTAGTAGGGCCTAGTGCCTGCTAGTATCTACTACACTACCATGTGGCTGTTCCTTTAGTAGGGCCTAGTGCCTGCTAGTATCTACTACACTACCATGTGGCTGTTCCTTTAGTAGGGCCTAGTGCCTGCTAGTATCTACTACACTACCATGGCTGTTCCTCTAGTAGGGCCTAGTGCCTGCTAGTATCTACTACACTACCATGGCTGTTCCTCTAGTAGGGCCTAGTGCCTGCTAGTATCTACTACACTACCATGTGGCTGTTCCTTTAGTAGGGCCTAGTGCCTGTTAGTATCTACTACACTACCATGGCTGTTCCTTAGTAGGGCCTAGTGCCTGCTAGTATCTACTACACTACCATGGCTGTTCCTCTAGTAGGGCCTAGTGCCTGCTAGTATCTACTACACTACCATGGCTGTTCCTTTAGTAGGGTCTAGTGCCTGCTAGTATCTACTACAATACCATGTGGCTGTTCCTCTAGTAGGGCCTAGTGCCTGCTAGTATCTACTACAATACCATGGCTGTTCCTCTAGTAGGGCCTAGTGCCTGCTAGTATCTACTACACTACCATGGCTGTTCCTCTAGTAGGGCCTAGTGCCTGCTAGTATCTACTACACTACCATGGCTGTTCCTCTAGTAGGGCCTAGTGCCTGCTAGTATCTACTACACTACCATGGCTGTTCCTTTAGTAGGGTCTAGTGCCTGCTAGTATCTACTACAATACCATGGCTGTTCCTCTAGTAGGGCCTAGTGCCTGCTAGTATCTACTACAATACCATGTGGCTGTTCCTCTAGTAGGGCCTAGTGCCTGCTAGTATCTACTACAATACCATGGCTGTTCCTCTAGTAGGGTCTAGTGCCTGCTAGTATCTACTACACTACCATGGCTGTTCCTCTAGTAGGGCCTAGTGCCTGCTAGTATCTACTACACTACCATGGCTGTTCCTCTAGTAGGGCCTAGTGCCTGCTAGTATCTACTACACTACCATGGCTGTTCCTTTAGTAGGGTCTAGTGCCTGCTAGTATCTACTACAATACCATGGCTGTTCCTCTAGTAGGGCCTAGTGCCTGCTAGTATCTACTACAATACCATGTGGCTGTTCCTCTAGTAGGGCCTAGTGCCTGCTAGTATCTACTACAATACCATGGCTGTTCCTCTAGTAGGGTCTAGTGCCTGCTAGTATCTACTACACTACCATGTGGCTGTTCCTTTAGTAGGGCCTAGTGCCTGCTAGTATCTACTACACTACCATGGCTGTTCCTCTAGTAGGGCCTAGTGCCTGCTAGTATCTACTACACTACCATGTGGCTGTTCCTTTAGTAGGGCCTAGTGCCTGCTAGTATCTACTACACTACCATGGCTGTTCCTTTAGTAGGGTCTAGTGCCTGCTAGTATCTACTACACTACCATGTGGCTGTTCCTCTAGTAGGGTCTAGTGCCTGCTAGTATCTACTACACGACCATGGCTGTTCCTCTAGTAGGGTCTAGTGCCTGCTAGTATCTACTACACTACCATGGCTGTTCCTTTAGTAGGGCCTAGTGCCTGCTAGTATCTACTACACTACCATGTGGCTGTTCCTTTAGTAGGGCCTAGTGCCTGCTAGTATCTACTACACTACCATGTGGCTGTTCCTTTAGTAGGGTCTAGTGCCTGCTAGTATCTACTACACTACCATGTGGCTGTTCCTCTAGTAGGGCCTAGTGCCTGCTAGTATCTACTACACTACCATGTGGCTGTTCCTCTAGTAGGGCCTAGTGCCTGCTAGTATCTACTACACTACCATGTGGCTGTTCCTTTAGTAGGGCCTAGTGCCTGCTAGTATCTACTACACTACCATGGCTGTTCCTTTAGTAGGGTCTAGTGCCTGCTAGTATCTACTACACGACCATGGCTGTTCCTCTAGTAGGGCCTAGTGCCTGCTAGTATCTACTACACTACCATGGCTGTTCCTTTAGTAGGGTCTAGTGCCTGCTAGTATCTACTACACTACCATGGCTGTTCCTTTAGTAGGGTCTAGTGCCTGCTAGTATCTACTACACGACCATGGCTGTTCCTCTAGTAGGGCCTAGTGCCTGCTAGTATCTACTACACTACCATGTGGCTGTTCCTTTAGTAGGGTCTAGTGCCTGCTAGTATCTACTACACTACCATGGCTGTTCCTTTAGTAGGGTCTAGTGCCTGCTAGTATCTACTACACTACCATGGCTGTTCCTCTAGTAGGGCCTAGTGCCTGCTAGTATCTACTACACTACCATGGCTGTTCCTCTAGTAGGGCCTAGTGCCTGCTAGTATCTACTACACTACCATGGCTGTTCCTCTAGTAGGGCCTAGTGCCTGCTAGTATCTACTACACTACCATGGCTGTTCCTCTAGTAGGGCCTAGTGCCTGCTAGTATCTACTACACTACCATGTGGCTGTTCCTTTAGTAGGGCCTAGTGCCTGCTAGTATCTACTACACTACCATGGCTGTTCCTCTAGTAGGGTCTAGTGCCTGCTAGTATCTACTACAATACCATGGCTGTTCCTCTAGTAGGGCCTAGTGCCTGCTAGTATCTACTACAATACCATGGCTGTTCCTCTAGTAGGGTCTAGTGCCTGCTAGTATCTACTACACTACCATGTGGCTGTTCCTTTAGTAGGGCCTAGTGCCTGCTAGTATCTACTACACTACCATGGCTGTTCCTTTAGTAGGGTCTAGTGCCTGCTAGTATCTACTACAATACCATGGCTGTTCCTCTAGTAGGGCCTAGTGCCTGCTAGTATCTACTACACTACCATGTGGCTGTTCCTTTAGTAGGGTCCTAGTGCCTGCTAGTATCTACTACACTACCATGTGGCTGTTCCTTTAGTAGGGTCTAGTGCCTGCTAGTATCTACTACACTACCATGGCTGTTCCTTTAGTAGGGTCTAGTGCCTGCTAGTATCTACTACACTACCATGGCTGTTCCTCTAGTAGGGCCTAGTGCCTGCTAGTATCTACTACAATACCATGGCTGTTCCTCTAGTAGGGCCTAGTGCCTGCTAGTATCTACTACAATACCATGGCTGTTCCTCTAGTAGGGCCTAGTGCCTGCTAGTATCTACTACACTACCATGGCTGTTCCTTTAGTAGGGTCTAGTGCCTGCTAGTATCTACTACAATACCATGGCTGTTCCTCTAGTAGGGCCTAGTGCCTGCTAGTATCTACTACACTACCATGGCTGTTCCTCTAGTAGGGCCTAGTGCCTGCTAGTATCTACTACACTACCATGTGGCTGTTCCTTTAGTAGGGTCTAGTGCCTGCTAGTATCTACTACAATACCATGGCTGTTCCTCTAGTAGGGCCTAGTGCCTGCTAGTATCTACTACACTACCATGGCTGTTCCTCTAGTAGGGCCTAGTGCCTGCTAGTATCTACTACACTACCATGTGGCTGTTCCTTTAGTAGGGCCTAGTGCCTGTTAGTATCTACTACACTACCATGGCTGTTCCTCTAGTAGGGCCTAGTGCCTGCTAGTATCTACTACACTACCATGGCTGTTCCTCTAGTAGGGTCTAGTGCCTGCTAGTATCTACTACACTACCATGGCTGTTCCCCTAGTAGGGCCTAGTGCCTGCTAGTATCTACTACACTACCATGGCTGTTCCTCTAGTAGGGTCTAGTGCCTGCTAGTATCTACTACAATACCATGGCTGTTCCTCTAGTAGGGCCTAGTGCCTGCTAGTATCTACTACAATACCATGGGCTGTTCCTCTAGTAGGGCCTAGTGCCTGCTAGTATCTACTACAATACCATGGCTGTTCCTCTAGTAGGGTCTAGTGCCTGCTAGTATCTACTACACTACCATGGCTGTTCCTCTAGTAGGGCCTAGTGCCTGCTAGTATCTACTACACTACCATGGCTGTTCCTCTAGTAGGGCCTAGTGCCTGCTAGTATCTACTACACTACCATGGCTGTTCCTTTAGTAGGGTCTAGTGCCTGCTAGTATCTACTACAATACCATGGCTGTTCCTCTAGTAGGGCCTAGTGCCTGCTAGTATCTACTACAATACCATGGCTGTTCCTCTAGTAGGGCCTAGTGCCTGCTAGTATCTACTACAATACCATGGCTGTTCCTCTAGTAGGGTCTAGTGCCTGCTAGTATCTACTACACTACCATGTGGCTGTTCCTTTAGTAGGGCCTAGTGCCTGCTAGTATCTACTACACTACCATGGCTGTTCCTCTAGTAGGGCCTAGTGCCTGCTAGTATCTACTACACGACCATGTGGCTGTTCCTCTAGTAGGGCCTAGTGCCTGCTAGTATCTACTACACTACCATGGCTGTTCCTTTAGTAGGGTCTAGTGCCTGCTAGTATCTACTACACTACCATGTGGCTGTTCCTCTAGTAGGGCCTAGTGCCTGCTAGTATCTACTACACTACCATGGCTGTTCCTCTAGTAGGGTCTAGTGCCTGCTAGTATCTACTACACTACCATGTGGCTGTTCCTTTAGTAGGGCCTAGTGCCTGCTAGTATCTACTACACTACCATGTGCTGTTCCTTTAGTAGGGCCTAGTGCCTGCTAGTATCTACTACACTACCATGTGGCTGTTCCTCTTAGTAGGGCCTAGTGCCTGCTAGTATCTACTACACTACCATGGCTGTTCCTTTAGTAGGGCCTAGTGCCTGCTAGTGCCTGCTAGTATCTACTACACTACCATGGCTGTTCCTTTAGTAGGGCCTAGTGCCTGCTAGTATCTACTACACTACCATGGCTGTTCCTTTAGTAGGGTCTAGTGCCTGCTAGTATCTACTACCTACCATGGCTGTTCCTTTAGTAGGGCCTAGTGCCTGCTAGTATCTACTACACTACCATGGCTGTTCCTTTAGTAGGGCCTAGTGCCTGCTAGTATCTACTACACTACCATGGCTGTTCCTTTAGTAGGGTCTAGTGCCTGCTAGTATCTACTACACTACCATGGCTGTTCCTTTAGTAGGGTCTAGTGCCTGCTAGTATCTACTACACTACCATGGCTGTTCCTCTAGTAGGGTCCTAGTGCCTGCTAGTATCTACTACACTACCATGGCTGTTCCTCTAGTAGGGCCTAGTGCCTGCTAGTATCTACTACAATACCATGGCTGTTCCTCTAGTAGGGCCTAGTGCCTGCTAGTATCTACTACAATACCATGGCTGTTCCTCTACACTACCATGGCTGTTCCTCTAGTAGGGCCTAGTGCCTGCTAGTATCTACTACACTACCATGTGGCTGTTCCTTTAGTAGGGCCTAGTGCCTGCTAGTATCTACTACACTACCATGGCTGTTCCTTTAGTAGGGTCTAGTGCCTGCTAGTATCTACTACACTACCATGTGGCTGTTCCTCTAGTAGGGCCTAGTGCCTGCTAGTATCTACTACACTACCATGTGGCTGTTCCTCTAGTAGGGCCTAGTGCCTGCTAGTATCTACTACACTACCATGTGGCTGTTCCTTTAGTAGGGCCTAGTGCCTGCTAGTATCTACTACACTACCATGGCTGTTCCTTTAGTAGGGTCTAGTGCCTGCTAGTATCTACTACACGACCATGGCTGTTCCTCTAGTAGGGCCTAGTGCCTGCTAGTATCTACTACACTACCATGTGGCTGTTCCTTTAGTAGGGTCTAGTGCCTGCTAGTATCTACTACACTACCATGTGGCTGTTCCTTTAGTAGGGTCTAGTGCCTGCTAGTATCTACTACACTACCATGGCTGTTCCTTTAGTAGGGTCTAGTGCCTGCTAGTATCTACTACACTACCATGGCTGTTCCTCTAGTAGGGCCTAGTGCCTGCTAGTATCTACTACAATACCATGGCTGTTCCTCTAGTAGGGCCTAGTGCCTGCTAGTATCTACTACAATACCATGGCTGTTCCTCTAGTAGGGCCTAGTGCCTGCTAGTATCTACTACACTACCATGGCTGTTCCTTTAGTAGGGTCTAGTGCCTGCTAGTATCTACTACAATACCATGGCTGTTCCTCTAGTAGGGCCTAGTGCCTGCTAGTATCTACTACAATACCATGGCTGTTCCTCTAGTAGGGCCTAGTGCCTGCTAGTATCTACTACACTACCATGTGGCTGTTCCTTTAGTAGGGTCTAGTGCCTGCTAGTATCTACTACAATACCATGGCTGTTCCTCTAGTAGGGCCTAGTGCCTGCTAGTATCTACTACACTACCATGGCTGTTCCTCTAGTAGGGCCTAGTGCCTGCTAGTATCTACTACACTACCATGTGGCTGTTCCTCTAGTAGGGCCTAGTGCCTGCTAGTATCTACTACACTACCATGTGGCTGTTCCTTTAGTAGGGCCTAGTGCCTGCTAGTATCTACTACACTACCATGGCTGTTCCTTTAGTAGGGTCTAGTGCCTGCTAGTATCTACTACACGACCATGGCTGTTCCTCTAGTAGGGCCTAGTGCCTGCTAGTATCTACTACACTACCATGTGGCTGTTCCTTTAGTAGGGTCTAGTGCCTGCTAGTATCTACTACACTACCATGTGGCTGTTCCTTTAGTAGGGTCTAGTGCCTGCTAGTATCTACTACACTACCATGGCTGTTCCTTTAGTAGGGTCTAGTGCCTGCTAGTATCTACTACACTACCATGGCTGTTCCTCTAGTAGGGCCTAGTGCCTGCTAGTATCTACTACAATACCATGGCTGTTCCTCTAGTAGGGCCTAGTGCCTGCTAGTATCTACTACACTACCATGGCTGTTCCTCTAGTAGGGTCTAGTGCCTGCTAGTATCTACTACACTACCATGGCTGTTCCTCTAGTAGGGCCTAGTGCCTGCTAGTATCTACTACACTACCATGGCTGTTCCTCTAGTAGGGCCTAGTGCCTGCTAGTATCTACTACACTACCATGGCTGTTCCTCTAGTAGGGCCTAGTGCCTGCTAGTATCTACTACACTACCATGGGCTGTTCCTCTAGTAGGGCCTAGTGCCTGCTAGTATCTACTACACTACCATGTGGCTGTTCCTTTAGTAGGGCCTAGTGCCTGCTAGTATCTACTACACTACCATGGCTGTTCCTCTAGTAGGGTCCTAGTGCCTGCTAGTATCTACTACACTACCATGTGGCTGTTCCTTTAGTAGGGCCTAGTGCCTGCTAGTATCTACTACACTACCATGGCTGTTCCTCTAGTAGGGCCTAGTGCCTGCTAGTATCTACTACACTACCATGTGGCTGTTCCTTTAGTAGGGCCTAGTGCCTGCTAGTATCTACTACACTACCATGGCTGTTCCTTTAGTAGGGTCTAGTGCCTGCTAGTATCTACTACACTACCATGTGGCTGTTCCTTTAGTAGGGTCTAGTGCCTGCTAGTATCTACTACACTACCATGGCTGTTCCTCTAGTAGGGTCTAGTGCCTGCTAGTATCTACTACACTACCATGGCTGTTCCTCTAGTAGGGCCTAGTGCCTGCTAGTATCTACTACACTACCATGTGGCTGTTCCTTTAGTAGGGCCTAGTGCCTGCTAGTATCTACTACACTACCATGTGGCTGTTCCTTTAGTAGGGCTAGTGCCTGCTAGTATCTACTACACTACCATGTGGCTGTTCCTTTAGTAGGGCTAGTGCCTGCTAGTATCTACTACACTACCATGTGCTGTTCCTTTAGTAGGGCCTAGTGCCTGCTAGTATCTACTACACTACCATGTGCTGTTCCTTTAGTAGGGCCTAGTGCCTGCTAGTATCTACTACACTACCATGGCTGTTCCTTTAGTAGGGCCTAGTGCCTGCTAGTATCTACTACACTACCATGTGCTGTTCCTTTAGTAGGGCCTAGTGCCTGCTAGTATCTACTACACTACCATGGCTGTTCCTTTAGTAGGGTCTAGTGCCTGCTAGTATCTACTACACTACCATGGCTGTTCCTCTAGTAGGGCCTAGTGCCTGCTAGTATCTACTACACTACCATGGCTGTTCCTCTAGTAGGGCCTAGTGCCTGCTAGTATCTACTACACTACCATGTGGCTGTTCCTTTAGTAGGGTCTAGTGCCTGCTAGTATCTACTACACTACCATGTGGCTGTTCCTTTAGTAGGGTCTAGTGCCTGCTAGTATCTACTACACTACCATGGCTGTTCCTCTAGTAGGGCCTAGTGCCTGCTAGTATCTACTACACTACCATGGCTGTTCCTCTAGTAGGGCCTAGTGCCTGCTAGTATCTACTACAATACCATGGCTGTTCCTCTAGTAGGGCCTAGTGCCTGCTAGTATCTACTACACTACCATGGCTGTTCCTTTAGTAGGGTCTAGTGCCTGCTAGTATCTACTACAATACCATGGCTGTTCCTCTAGTAGGGCCTAGTGCCTGCTAGTATCTACTACAATACCATGTGGCTGTTCCTCTAGTAGGGCCTAGTGCCTGCTAGTATCTACTACAATACCATGGCTGTTCCTCTAGTAGGGTCTAGTGCCTGCTAGTATCTACTACACTACCATGGCTGTTCCTCTAGTAGGGCCTAGTGCCTGCTAGTATCTACTACACTACCATGGCTGTTCCTCTAGTAGGGCCTAGTGCCTGCTAGTATCTACTACACTACCATGGCTGTTCCTTTAGTAGGGTCTAGTGCCTGCTAGTATCTACTACAATACCATGGCTGTTCCTCTAGTAGGGCCTAGTGCCTGCTAGTATCTACTACAATACCATGGCTGTTCCTCTAGTAGGGTCTAGTGCCTGCTAGTATCTACTACAATACCATGGCTGTTCCTCTAGTAGGGTCTAGTGCCTGCTAGTATCTACTACACTACCATGGCTGTTCCTCTAGTAGGGCCTAGTGCCTGCTAGTATCTACTACACTACCATGGCTGTTCCTCTAGTAGGGCCTAGTGCCTGCTAGTATCTACTACACTACCATGGCTGTTCCTTTAGTAGGGTCTAGTGCCTGCTAGTATCTACTACACTACCATGGCTGTTCCTCTAGTAGGGCCTAGTGCCTGCTAGTATCTACTACAATACCATGTGGCTGTTCCTCTAGTAGGGCCTAGTGCCTGCTAGTATCTACTACACTACCATGGCTGTTCCTCTTAGTAGGGTCTAGTGCCTGCTAGTATCTACTACACTACCATGTGGCTGTTCCTTTAGTAGGGCCTAGTGCCTGCTAGTATCTACTACACTACCATGGCTGTTCCTCTAGTAGGGCCTAGTGCCTGCTAGTATCTACTACACTACCATGTGGCTGTTCCTTTAGTAGGGCCTAGTGCCTGCTAGTATCTACTACACTACCATGGCTGTTCCTTTAGTAGGGTCTAGTGCCTGCTAGTATCTACTACACTACCATGTGGCTGTTCCTCTAGTAGGGTCTAGTGCCTGCTAGTATCTACTACACGACCATAGCTGTTCCTCTAGTAGGGTCTAGTGCCTGCTAGTATCTACTACACTACCATGGCTGTTCCTTTAGTAGGGCCTAGTGCCTGCTAGTATCTACTACACTACCATGTGGCTGTTCCTTTAGTAGGGCCTAGTGCCTGCTAGTATCTACTACACTACCATGGCTGTTCCTCTAGTAGGGCCTAGTGCCTGCTAGTATCTACTACACTACCATGTGGCTGTTCCTTTAGTAGGGCCTAGTGCCTGCTAGTATCTACTACACTACCATGGCTGTTCCTCTAGTAGGGCCTAGTGCCTGCTAGTATCTACTACACTACCATGTGGCTGTTCCTCTAGTAGGGCTAGTGCCTGCTAGTATCTACTACACTACCATGGCTGTTCCTTTAGTAGGGTCTAGTGCCTGCTAGTATCTACTACACTACCATGTGGCTGTTCCTCTAGTAGGGCCTAGTGCCTGCTAGTATCTACTACACTACCATGGCTGTTCCTTTAGTAGGGCCTAGTGCCTGCTAGTATCTACTACACGACCATGGCTGTTCCTTTAGTAGGGTCTAGTGCCTGCTAGTATCTACTACAATACCATGGCTGTTCCTCTAGTAGGGCCTAGTGCCTGCTAGTATCTACTACACTACCATGGCTGTTCCTCTAGTAGGGCCTAGTGCCTGCTAGTATCTACTACACTACCATGGCTGTTCCTTTAGTAGGGCCTAGTGCCTGCTAGTATCTACTACACTACCATGGCTGTTCCTCTAGTAGGGCCTAGTGCCTGCTAGTATCTACTACACTACCATGGCTGTTCCTCTAGTAGGGCCTAGTGCCTGCTAGTATCTACTACACTACCATGGCTGTTCCTCTAGTAGGGCTAGTGCCTGCTAGTATCTACTACACTACCATGGGCTGTTCCTCTAGTAGGGTCTAGTGCCTGCTAGTATCTACTACACTACCATGGCTGTTCCTCTAGTAGGGTCTAGTGCCTGCTAGTATCTACTACACTACCATGGCTGTTCCTTTAGTAGGGCCTAGTGCCTGCTAGTATCTACTACACTACCATGGGTTCTGTTCCTTTAGTAGGGCTGTTCTAGTGCCTGCTAGTATCTACTACACTACCATGTGGCTGTTCCTTTAGTAGGGTCTAGTGCCTGCTAGTATCTACTACACTACCATGTGGCTGTTCCTCTAGTAGGGCCTAGTGCCTGCTAGTATCTACTACACTACCATGGCTGTTCCTCTAGTAGGGCCTAGTGCCTGCTAGTATCTACTACACTACCATGTGGCTGTTCCTTTAGTAGGGCCTAGTGCCTGCTAGTATCTACTACACTACCATGGCTGTTCCTTTAGTAGGGTCTAGTGCCTGTATCTACTACACTACCATGGCTGTTCTAGTATCTACTACACTACCATGGCTGTTCCTCTAGTAGGGCCTAGTGCCTGCTAGTATCTACTACACTACCATGGCTGTTCCTTTAGTAGGGTCTAGTGCCTGCTAGTATCTACTACACTACCATGGCTGTTCCTCTAGTAGGGTCTAGTGCCTGCTAGTATCTACTACACTACCATGGCTGTTCCTCTAGTAGGGCCTAGTGCCTGCTAGTATCTACTACACTACCATGGGCTGTTCCTTTAGTAGGGCCTAGTGCCTGCTAGTATCTACTACACTACCATGTGGCTGTTCCTCTAGTAGGGCCTAGTGCCTGCTAGTATCTACTACACTACCATGGCTGTTCCTTTAGTAGGGTCTAGTGCCTGCTAGTATCTACTACACTACCATGGCTGTTCCTTTAGTAGGGCCTAGTGCCTGCTAGTATCTACTACACTACCATGGCTGTTCCTCTAGTAGGGCCTAGTGCCTGCTAGTATCTACTACAATACCATGGCTGTTCCTTTTTAGTAGGGTCTAGTGCCTGCTAGTATCTACTACAATACCATGGCTGTTCCTCTAGTAGGGCCTAGTGCCTGCTAGTATCTACTACAATACCATGTGGCTGTTCCTGTAGTAGGGTCTAGTGCCTGCTAGTATCTACTACAATACCATGGCTGTTCCTCTAGTAGGGCCTGCTAGTATCTACTACACTACCATGGCTGTTCCTCTAGTAGGGCCTAGTGCCTGCTAGTATCTACTACACTACCATGGCTGTTCCTTTAGTAGGGCCTAGTGCCTGCTAGTATCTACTACACGACCATGGCTGTTCCTTTAGTAGGGTCTAGTGCCTGCTAGTATCTACTACAATACCATGGCTGTTCCTCTAGTAGGGCCTAGTGCCTGCTAGTATCTACTACAATACCATGGGCTGTTCCTCTAGTAGGGCCTAGTGCCTGCTAGTATCTACTACACTACCATGGCTGTTCCTCTAGTAGGGTCTAGTGCCTGCTAGCATTTCTAGTATCTACTACACGACCATGGCTGTTCCTTTAGTAGGGTCTAGTGCCTGCTAGTATCTACTACAATACCATGGCTGTTCCTCTAGTAGGGCCTAGTGCCTGCTAGTATCTACTACACTACCATGGCTGTTCCTTTAGTAGGGTCTAGTGCCTGCTAGTATCTACTACAATACCATGGCTGTTCCTCTAGTAGGGTCTAGTGCCTGCTAGTATCTACTACACTACCATGTGGCTGTTCCTCTAGTAGGGCCTAGTGCCTGCTAGTATCTACTACACTACCATGGCTGTTCCTCTAGTAGGGCCTAGTGCCTGCTAGTATCTACTACACTACCATGTGCTGTTCCTTTAGTAGGGCCTAGTGCCTGCTAGTATCTACTACACTACCATGGCTGTTCCTTTAGTAGGGTCTAGTGCCTGCTAGTATCTACTACACTACCATGTGGCTGTTCCTCTAGTAGGGCCTAGTGCCTGCTAGTATCTACTACACTACCATGGCTGTTCCTCTAGTAGGGCCTAGTGCCTGCTAGTATCTACTACACTACCATGGCTGTTCCTTTAGTAGGGCCTAGTGCCTGCTAGTATCTACTACACTACCATGTGGCTGTTCCTTTAGTAGTAGGGCCTAGTGCCTGCTAGTATCTACTACACTACCATGGCTGTTCCTTTAGTAGGGCCTAGTGCCTGCTAGTATCTACTACACTACCATGGCTGTTCCTTTAGTAGGGCCTAGTGCCTGCTAGTATCTACTACACTACCATGGCTGTTCCTCTAGTAGGGCCTAGTGCCTGCTAGTATCTACTACACTACCATGGCTGTTCCTTTAGTAGGGCCTAGTGCCTGCTAGTATCTACTACACTACCATGGCTGTTCCTTTAGTAGGGTCTAGTGCCTGCTAGTATCTACTACAATACCATGTGGCTGTTCCTGTAGTAGGGTCTAGTGCCTGCTAGTATCTACTACAATACCATGGCTGTTCCTCTAGTAGGGCCTGCTAGTATCTACTACACTACCATGGCTGTTCCTCTAGTAGGGCCTAGTGCCTGCTAGTATCTACTACACTACCATGGCTGTTCCTTTAGTAGGGTCTAGTGCCTGCTAGTATCTACTACAATACCATGGCTGTTCCTCTAGTAGGGCCTAGTGCCTGCTAGTATCTACTACAATACCATGTGGCTGTTCCTCTAGTAGGGCCTAGTGCCTGCTAGTATCTACTACAATACCATGGCTGTTCCTCTAGTAGGGTCTAGTGCCTGCTAGTATCTATCTACTACACTACCATGGGCTGTTCCTCTAGTAGGGCCTAGTGCCTGCTAGTATCTACTACACTACCATGGCTGTTCCTCTAGTAGGGCCTAGTGCCTGCTAGTATCTACTACACTACCATGGCTGTTCCTTTAGTAGGGTCTAGTGCCTGCTAGTATCTACTACAATACCATGGCTGTTCCTCTAGTAGGGCCTAGTGCCTGCTAGTATCTACTACAATACCATGTGGCTGTTCCTCTAGTAGGGCCTAGTGCCTGCTAGTATCTACTACAATACCATGGCTGTTCCTCTAGTAGGGTCTAGTGCCTGCTAGTATCTACTACACTACCATGTGGCTGTTCCTTTAGTAGGGCCTAGTGCCTGCTAGTATCTACTACACTACCATGGCTGTTCCTCTAGTAGGGCCTAGTGCCTGCTAGTATCTACTACACTACCATGTGGCTGTTCCTTTAGTAGGGCCTAGTGCCTGCTAGTATCTACTACACTACCATGGCTGTTCCTTTAGTAGGGTCTAGTGCCTGCTAGTATCTACTACACTACCATGTGGCTGTTCCTCTAGTAGGGCCTAGTGCCTGCTAGTATCTACTACACTACCATGGCTGTTCCTCTAGTAGGGTCTAGTGCCTGCTAGTATCTACTACACTACCATGGCTGTTCCTTTAGTAGGGCCTAGTGCCTGCTAGTATCTACTACACTACCATGTGGCTGTTCCTTTAGTAGGGCCTAGTGCCTGCTAGTATCTACTACACTACCATGGCTGTTCCTTTAGTAGGGCCTAGTGCCTGCTAGTATCTACTACACTACCATGTGGCTGTTCCTTTAGTAGGGCCTAGTGCCTGCTAGTATCTACTACACTACCATGGCTGTTCCTCTAGTAGGGCCTAGTGCCTGCTAGTATCTACTACACTACCATGGCTGTTCCTTTAGTAGGGCCTAGTGCCTGCTAGTATCTACTACACGACCATGGCTGTTCCTTTAGTAGGGCCTAGTGCCTGCTAGTATCTACTACACTACCATGTGGCTGTTCCTTTAGTAGGGCCTAGTGCCTGCTAGTATCTACTACACTACCATGGCTGTTCCTTTAGTAGGGCCTAGTGCCTGCTAGTATCTACTACACGACCATGTGGCTGTTCCTCTAGTAGGGCCTAGTGCCTGCTAGTATCTACTACACTACCATGGCTGTTCCTTTAGTAGGGCCTAGTGCCTGCTAGTATCTACTACAATACCATGTGGCTGTTCCTCTAGTAGGGCCTAGTGCCTGCTAGTATCTACTACACTACCATGGCTGTTCCTTTAGTAGGGCCTAGTGCCTGCTAGTATCTACTACAATACCATGGCTGTTCCTTTAGTAGGGCCTAGTGCCTGCTAGTATCTACTACACTACCATGGCTGTTCCTCTAGTAGGGCCTAGTGCCTGCTAGTATCTACTACACTACCATGGCTGTTCCTCTAGTAGGGCCTAGTGCCTGCTAGTATCTACTACACTACCATGGCTGTTCCTCTAGTAGGGCCTAGTGCCTGCTAGTATCTACTACACTACCATGGCTGTTCCTTTAGTAGGGCCTAGTGCCTGCTAGTATCTACTACAATACCATGGCTGTTCCTCTAGTAGGGCCTAGTGCCTGCTAGTATCTACTACACTACCATGGCTGTTCCTCTAGTAGGGCCTAGTGCCTGCTAGTATCTACTACAATACCATGGCTGTTCCTTTAGTAGGGCCTAGTGCCTGCTAGTATCTACTACACTACCATGGCTGTTCCTCTAGTAGGGCCTAGTGCCTGACATGGGCTACTACACTACCATGGCTGTTCCTCTAGTAGGCCTAGTGCCTGCTACATACTACAGGCTTTTTAACTACCATGATCTTGTCCAAATTATAGTAAAAACCTCCTTTTTTCCCTTTCCCTGCAATGTTTCCTCTAGATGGCGCTAGTGCCTGCTAGTATCTACTTTATTTCACTTTAATGGCTGTTCCTTTAAGCCCTAAAAAATGGGCCAAAGAGAAGGAAAGTGCCTGCTAGTATCTTCACTGAAGTCCGACACTACCATGGCTGTTCCTTTAAAGTAGGGCCTTTGCCAGTGCCTGCAAACTATGCTTAGTAAGCAGTCACACAAGAACGGGCGGTTACCATGGTAGAGACAGGGTCTAGTGCCTGCAAAGCCAGTAAAAATCAGTTTAGCACGCAGGACAGTTGACTCATGGAACTGATTGACGAAGATATAGTCAGCGAGTTAAACAAAAAGGCGGAGTCCTTTAGTGCACTAGCACTGGATGAAAGTAACTAAAGACACTGCACTCAGCCATGGCTGTTCCTTTAATGACAGTTTTGAGATAACGGAGTGCCTTTGAGCATGGAATCACTAAAGGGAAAACCATTTATATGAACAGGTGTCTGCTGTCATCGAGAGAATGGGTCTAGTGCCAATGTCACCACGGATGGATCTAAACAACTAAAAAACATGGCTGTTCCTCTAAAGTGAAAGAAGAAAACCCTGACCAGGATGTTATTTTACTTCACTGCATCATTCATCAGAGTCTCTGTGTAAGTCTGTATTGCTGTTCCTCGTAGGGCCTATCCAGTTGTAAAACTTGTTAACTTCATACGGCAAGGGGACTTAATCATCGTGTTCATTACGTTCCTGGGAGAAACTAATGCGGATACTACTAATTTACCATGGCTGTTCCTTTAGTAGGGTCTGGGAGTGCCTGCTAGTATCTACTACAATACACAAACTGGCTGTTTTGCTTTGCTAGTAGGGCCATATTTTCCTGAATGAGTATCTACTACAGGGAAACCAGTTTGGCTGTTACACAAGTAGAGCCTTCAAATCAAAGCTGGTTTTATTCTCCAGGCAAATGTCAAACAAATCTTTCGCACATTTCCCACACTAGCCGTGCAGAAAGAGGCCGCCCAAATGCGAAGAAATACTGCAAATCACTGGACATCTGCCATGAGAATTTTGTTCGGTTCTGTGGATTTTGAAAAAATTGACAAGTCACTTCAACTGGTGTCCTGTCCCCTGTCACAAGACCCCGAATCAGCACCGCAGGAGCTGCATGGAACTGATCGATCTTCAGTCTGACTCCGTCTCAAAGGAGAAGTTCAAGTCTCTTAAACTGAATGACTTTTACGCTTCACTTAACGAGACCGCGTTTCCAAACCTCCGGAGGACGGCGCAGAAGATGCTGGTGTTGTTTGGCCGACCTAGTGTGTGAGCAGACGTTTAGCGTCATGAAAATCAACAAAGCCCATCACAGATCCAAGTTAACTGACCAACACCTCAGATCTGTCCTGAGAATTGCCACAACAAAACTAACTCCAGACTTTGATGCACTGGCAAAAAGGGAGACCAACAACACTGTTCCCACTGAAATGGTGAGTTTTTCTGCTGTGTTATGAAAAAATGCATATGGAAAGTTTGGAAGTGCGTCTTTTAATTAAGAGCAATGCGCATTTACGCACAGTAGCGGTACAGTAGCTTAATTAACACGCCGCACATCGCTGTTAATTTAAATTTTCAGCTGCAGGTAGGATATTTAATGCCTATGTCTGTGTGCTACAACGATACCACGTGTACTGTTTGCGCGTGAAGGCGAGGGCGTCCGTGGCGAGTTTGTAGAGCGCGCGGTCAGGACAATCCATCCATGATTTTGCGGAGTTTAACACAAGTAGATATTATTGAGCTTGAGTATTTCGTTGTGTAATAATATGTTTTGAATGTTGAAAGTGATTCCATTTTTCAATAAATGTTGATTTCTTTAACTTTGCACCTTCGATTGAAACTTATTAAAAACAGACGCAATCTTGATAAATCACATGGCTGTTATTTTAATCTATTTACATTTCCTCCTCCCAGTATCTGCGAAATAGTATGTAAATGCCATATCTTGCATATTCCTTGAGACAAATTTATTAACTGATAAGGGCTATTTTTCACATTTGAAAGACAGTTAATAAATTGGGTTGTAGTGTTCCTGTGTTATGAGGTTTGCACACACTACATTTAATGCTTTAGTATATCCGGCCCAAACACTCCCTCCAAATGCTCCTGGCCCGGCCCCTCTGTCAAATTTTAGAACCCATTGTGGCCCGCGAGTCAAAAAGTTTGCCCACCCCTGGCCTAGTGCCTGCTAGTATCTACTACAATACCATGGCTGTTCCTCTAGTAGGGCCTAGTGCCTGCTAGTATCTACTACACTACCATGGCTGTTCCTCTAGTAGGGTCTAGTGCCTGCTAGTATCTACTACACTACCATGGCTGTTCCTTTAGTAGGGTCTAGTGCCTGCTAGTATCTACTACAATACCATGGCTGTTCCTCTAGTAGGGTCTAGTGCCTGCTAGTATCTACTACACTACCATGGCTGTTCCTTTAGTAGGGCCTAGTGCCTGCTAGTATCTACTACACTACCATGGCTGTTCCTCTAGTAGGGCCTAGTGCCTGCTAGTATCTACTACACTACCATGGCTGTTCCTTTAGTAGGGCCTAGTGCCTGCTAGTATCTACTACACTACCATGGCTGTTCCTTTAGTAGGGTCTAGTGCCTGCTAGTATCTACTACAATACCATGGCTGTTCCTCTAGTAGGGCCTAGTGCCTGCTAGTATCTACTACACTACCATGTGGCTGTTCCTCTAGTAGGGCCTAGTGCCTGCTAGTATCTACTACACTACCATGTGGCTGTTCCTTTAGTAGGGTCTAGTGCCTGCTAGTATCTACTACACTACCATGGCTGTTCCTCTAGTAGGGCCTGTGCCTGCTAGTATCTACTACACTACCATGGCTGTTCCTCTAGTAGGGCCTAGTGCCTGCTAGTATCTACTACACTACCATGGCTGTTCCTTTAGTAGGGCCTAGTGCCTGCTAGTATCTACTACACTACCATGGCTGTTCCTTTAGTAGGGCCTAGTGCCTGCTAGTATCTACTACACTACCATGGCTGTTCCTCTAGTAGGGCCTAGTGCCTGTTAGTATCTACTACAATACCATGGCTGTTCCTCTAGTAGGGCCTAGTGCCTGCTAGTATCTACTACAATACCATGGCTGTTCCTCTAGTAGGGTCTAGTGCCTGCTAGTATCTACTACACTACCATGGCTGTTCCTCTAGTAGGGCCTAGTGCCTGCTAGTATCTACTACAATACCATGGCTGTTCCTCTAGTAGGGTCTAGTGCCTGCTAGTATCTACTACACTACCATGGCTGTTCCTCTAGTAGGGCCTAGTGCCTGCTAGTATCTACTACACTACCATGGCTGTTCCTCTAGTAGGGCCTAGTGCCTGCTAGTATCTACTACACTACCATGTGGCTGTTCCTTTAGTAGGGCCTAGTGCCTGCTAGTATCTACTACACTACCATGTGGCTGTTCCTTTAGTAGGGCCTAGTGCCTGCTAGTATCTACTACACTACCATGTGGCTGTTCCTTTAGTAGGGCCTAGTGCCTGCTAGTATCTACTACACTACCATGTGGCTGTTCCTTTAGTAGGGCCTAGTGCCTGCTAGTATCTACTACACTACCATGTGGCTGTTCCTTTAGTAGGGCCTAGTGCCTGCTAGTATCTACTACACTACCATGTGGCTGTTCCTTTAGTAGGGCCTAGTGCCTGCTAGTATCTACTACACTACCATGTGGCTGTTCCTTGTAGTAGGGCCTAGTGCCTGCTAGTATCTACTACACTACCATGTGGCTGTTCCTTTAGTAGGGCCTAGTGCCTGCTAGTATCTACTACACTACCATGTGGCTGTTCCTTTAGTAGGGCCTAGTGCCTGCTAGTATCTACTACATTATTCCGATTTTTTTCTGTGAGCTTAATAGATGCTAGGCGAGGCTCAATGTGACCAAAGTAGAATACAGTCTTAGGGTTATTCCCTAAGGGTAGTCCTGTTACTCCCATGTAATTAGGGTAGTCCTGTTACTCCCATGTAATTAGGGTAGTCCTGTTACTCCCATGTAATTAGGGTAGTCCTGTTACTCCCATGTAATTAGGGTAGTCCTGTTACTCCCATGTAATTAGGGTAGTCCTGTTACTCCCATGTAATTAGGGTAGTCCTGTTACTCCCATGTAATTAGGGTAGTCCTGTTACTCCCATGTAATTAGGGTAGTCCTGTTACTCCCATGTAATTAGGGTAGTCCTGTTACTCCCATGTAATTAGGGTAGTCCTGTTACTCCCATGTAATTAGGGTAGTCCTGTTACTCCCATGTAATTAGGGTAGTCCTGTTACTCCCATGTAATTAGGGTAGTCCTGTTACTCCCATGTAATTAGGGTAGTCCTGTTACTCCCATGTAATTAGGGTAGTCCTGTTACTCCCATGTAATTAGGGTAGTCCTGTTACTCCCATGTAATTAGGGTAGTCCTGTTACTCCCATGTAATTAGGGTAGTCCTGTTACTCCCATGTAATTAGGGTAGTCCTGTTTAGGGTAGTCCTCCCATGTAATTAGGGTAGTCCTGTTACTCCCATGTAATTAGGGTAGTCCTGTTACTCCCATGTAATTAGGGTAGTCCTGTTACTCCCATGTAATTAGGGTAGTCCTGTTACTCCCATGTAATTAGGGTAGTCCTGTTACTCCCATGTAATTAGGGTAGTCCTGTTACTCCCATGTAATTAGGGTAGTCCTGTTACTCCCATGTAATTAGGGTAGTCCTGTTACTCCCATGTAATTAGGGTAGTCCTGTTACTCCCATGTAATTAGGGTAGTCCTGTTACTCCCATGTAATTAGGGTAGTCCTGTTACTCCCATGTAATTAGGGTAGTCCTGTTACTCCCATGTAATTAGGGTAGTCCTGTTACTCCCATGTAATTAGGGTAGTCCTGTTACTCCCATGTAATTAGGGTAGTCCTGTTACTCCCATGTAATTAGGGTAGTCCTGTTACTCCCATGTAATTAGGGTAGTCCTGTTACTCCCATGTAATTAGGGTAGTCCTGTTACTCCCATGTAATTAGGGTAGTCCTGTTACTCCCATGTAATTAGGGTAGTCCTGTTACTCCCATGTAATTAGGTAGTCCTGTTACTCCCATAGGGTAGTCCTGTTACTCCCATGTAATTAGGGTAGTCCTGTTACTCCCATGTAATTAGGGTAGTCCTGTTACTCCCATGTAATTAGGGTAGTCCTGTTACTCCCATGTAATTAGGGTAGTCCTGTTACTCCCATGTAATTAGGGTAGTCCTGTTACTCCCATGTAATTAGGGTAGTCCTGTTACTCCCATGTAATTAGGGTAGTCCTGTTACTCCCATGTAATTAGGGTAGTCCTGTTACTCCCATGTAATTAGGGTAGTCCTGTTACTCCCATGTAATTAGGGTAGTCCTGTTACTCCCATGTAATTAGGGTAGTCCTGTTACTCCCATGTAATTAGGGTAGTCCTGTTACTCCCATGTAATTAGGGTAGTCCTGTTACTCCCATGTAATTAGGGTAGTCCTGTTACTCCCATGTAATTAGGGTAGTCCTGTTACTCCCATGTAATTAGGGTAGTCCTGTTACTCCCATGTAATTAGGGTAGTCCTGTTACTCCCATGTAATTAGGGTAGTCCTGTTACTCCCATGTAATTAGGGTAGTCCTGTTACTCCCATGTAATTAGGGTAGTCCTGTTACTCCCATGTAATTAGGGTAGTCCTGTTACTCCCATGTAATTAGGGTAGTCCTGTTACTCCCATGTAATTAGGGTAGTCCTGTTACTCCCATGTAATTAGGGTAGTCCTGTTACTCCCATGTAATTAGGGTAGTCCTGTTACTCCCATGTAATTAGGGTAGTCCTGTTACTCCCATGTAATTAGGGTAGTCCTGTTACTCCCATGTAATTAGGGTAGTCCTGTTACTCCCATGTAATTAGGGTAGTCCTGTTACTCCCATGTAATTAGGGTAGTCCTGTTACTCCCATGTAATTAGGGTAGTCCTGTTACTCCCATGTAATTAGGGTAGTCCTGTTACTCCCATGTAATTAGGGTAGTCCTGTTACTCCCATGTAATTAGGGTAGTCCTGTTACTCCCATGTAATTAGGGTAGTCCTGTTACTCCCATGTAATTAGGGTAGTCCTGTTACTCCCATGTAATTAGGGTAGTCCTGTTACTCCCATGTAATTAGGGTAGTCCTTACTTAATCCCATGTAATTAGGGTAGTCCTGTTACTCCCATGTAATTAGGGTAGTCCTGTTACTCCCATGTAATTAGGGTAGTCCTGTTACTCCCATGTAATTAGGGTAGTCCTGTTACTCCCATGTAATTAGGGTAGTCCTGTTACTCCCATGTAATTAGGGTAGTCCTGTTACTCCCATGTAATTAGGGTAGTCCTGTTACTCCCATGTAATTAGGGTAGTCCTGTTACTCCCATGTAATTAGGGTAGTCCTGTTACTCCCATGTAATTAGGGTAGTCCTGTTACTCCCATGTAATTAGGGTAGTCCTGTTACTCCCATGTAATTAGGGTAGTCCTGTTACTCCCATGTAATTAGGGTAGTCCTGTTACTCCCATGTAATTAGGGTAGTCCTGTTACTCCCATGTAATTAGGGTAGTCCTGTTACTCCCATGTAATTAGGGTAGTCCTGTTACTCCCATGTAATTAGGGTAGTCCTGTTACTCCCATGTAATTAGGGTAGTCCTGTTACTCCCATGTAATTAGGGTAGTCCTGTTACTCCCATGTAATTAGGGTAGTCCTGTTACTCCCATGTAATTAGGGTAGTCCTGTTACTCCCATGTAATTAGGGTAGTCCTGTTACTCCCATGTAATTAGGGTAGTCCTGTTACTCCCATGTAATTAGGGTAGTCCTGTTACTCCCATGTAATTAGGGTAGTCCTGTTACTCCCATGTAATTAGGGTAGTCCTGTTACTCCCATGTAATTAGGGTAGTCCTGTTACTCCCATGTAATTAGGGTAGTCCTGTTACTCCCATGTAATTAGGGTAGTCCTGTTACTCCCATGTAATTAGGGTAGTCCTGTTACTCCCATGTAATTAGGGTAGTCCTGTTACTCCCATGTAATTAGGGTAGTCCTGTTTAGGGTAGTCCTGTCTCCATGTAATTAGGGTAGTCCTGTTACTCCCATGTAATTAGGGTAGTCCTGTTACTCCCATGTAATTAGGGTAGTCCTGTTACTCCCATGTAATTAGGGTAGTCCTGTTACTCCCATGTAATTAGGGTAGTCCTGTTACTCCCATGTAATTAGGGTAGTCCTGTTACTCCCATGTAATTAGGGTAGTCCTGTTACTCCCATGTAATTAGGGTAGTCCTGTTACTCCCATGTAATTAGGGTAGTCCTGTTACTCCCATGTAATTAGGGTAGTCCTGTTACTCCCATGTAATTAGGGTAGTCCTGTTACTCCCATGTAATTAGGGTAGTCCTGTTACTCCCATGTAATTAGGGTAGTCCTGTTACTCCCATGTAATTAGGGTAGTCCTGTTACTCCCATGTAATTAGGGTAGTCCTGTTACTCCCATGTAATTAGGGTAGTCCTGTTACTCCCATGTAATTAGGGTAGTCCTGTTACTCCTGTGTAATTAGGGTAGTCCTGTTACTCCCATGTAATTAGGGTAGTCCTGTTACTCCCATGTAATTAGGGTAGTCCTGTTACTCCCATGTAATTAGGGTAGTCCTGTTACTCCCATGTAATTAGGGTAGTCCTGTTACTCCCATGTAATTAGGGTAGTCCTGTTACTCCCATGTAATTAGGGTAGTCCTGTTACTCCCATGTAATTAGGGTAGTCCTGTTACTCCCATGTAATTAGGGTAGTCCTGTTACTCCCATGTAATTAGGGTAGTCCTGTTACTCCCATGTAATTAGGGTAGTCCTGTTACTCCCATGTAATTAGGGTCCTGTTACTCCCATGTAATTAGGGTAGTCCTGTTACTCCCATGTAATTAGGGTAGTCCTGTTACTCCCATGTAATTAGGGTAGTCCTGTTACTCCCATGTAATTAGGGTAGTCCTGTTACTCCCATGTAATTAGGGTAGTCCTGTTACTCCCATGTAATTAGGGTAGTCCTGTTACTCCCATGTAATAGGTAGTCCTCCCCATGTAATTAGGGTAGTCCTGTTACTCCCATGTAATTAGGGTAGTCCTGTTACTCCCATGTAATTAGGGTAGTCCTGTTACTCCCATGTAATTAGGTAGTCCTGTTACTCCCATGTAATTAGGGTAGTCCTGTAATTACTCCCATGTAATTAGGGTAGTCCTGTTACTCCCATGTAATTAGGGTAGTCCTGTTACTCCCATGTAATTAGGGTAGTCCTGTTACTCCCATGTAATTAGGGTAGTCCTGTTACTCCCATGTAATTAGGGTAGTCCTGTTACCTGTTACTCCCATGTAATTAGGGTAGTCCTGTTACTCCCATGTAATTAGGGTAGTCCTGTTACTCCCATGTAATTAGGGTAGTCCTGTTACTCCCCCATGTAATTAGGGTAGTCCTGTTACTCCCATGTAATTAGGGTAGTCCTGTTACTCCCATGTAATTAGGGTAGTCCTGTTACTCCCATGTAATTAGGGTAGTCCTGTTACTCCCATGTAATTAGGGTAGTCCTGTTACTCCCATGTAATTAGGGTAGTCCTGTTAGTCCTCCCATGTAATTAGGGTAGTCCTGTTACTCCCATGTAATTAGGGTAGTCCTGTTACTCCCATGTAATTAGGGTAGTCCTGTTACTCCCATGTAATTAGGGTAGTCCTGTTACTCCCATGTAATTAGGGTAGTCCTGTTACTCCCATGTAATTAGGGTAGTCCTGTTACTCCCATGTAATTAGGGTAGTCCTGTTACTCCCATGTAATTAGGGTAGTCCTGTTACTCCCATGTAATTAGGGTAGTCCTGTTACTCCCATGTAATTAGGGTAGTCCTGTTACTCCCATGTAATTAGGGTAGTCCTGTTACTCCCATGTAATTAGGGTAGTCCTGTTACTCCCATGTAATTAGGGTAGTCCTGTTACTCCCATGTAATTAGGGTAGTCCCATGTTACTCCCATGTAATTAGGGTAGTCCTGTTACTCCCATGTAATTAGGGTAGTCTCCCCATGTAATTAGGGTAGTCCTGTTACTCCCATGTAAATTATGGGTAGTCCTGTTACTCCCATGTAATTAGGGTAGTCCTGTTACTCCCATGTAATTAGGGTAGTCCTGTTACTCCCATGTAATTAGGGTAGTCCTGTTACTCCCATGTAATTAGGGTAGTCCTGTTACTCCCATGTAATTAGGGTAGTCCTGTTACTCCCATGTAATTAGGGTAGTCCTGTTACTCCCATGTAATTAGGGTAGTCCTGTTACTCCCATGTAATTAGGGTAGTCCCCCATGTAATTAGGGTAGTCCTTACTCCCATGTAATTAGGGTAGTCCCGTTACTCCCATGTAATTAGGGTAGTCCTGTTACTCCCATGTAATTAGGGTAGTCCTGTTACTCCCATGTAATTAGGGTAGTCCTGTTACTCCCATTAGTAATTAGGGTAGTCCTGTTACTCCCATGTAATTAGGGTAGTCCCATGTAATTAGGGTAGTCCTCCCCATGTAATTAGGGTAGTCCTGTTACTCCCATGTAATTAGGGTAGTCCTGTTACTCCCATGTAATTAGGGTAGTCCCGTTACTCCCATGTAATTAGGGTAGTCCTGTTACTCCCATGTAATTAGGGTAGTCCTGTTACTCCCATGTAATTAGGGTAGTCCTGTTACTCCCATGTAATTAGGGTAGTCCTGTTTAGGGTAGTCCTGTTACCCCATGTAATTAGGGTAGTCCTGTTACTCCCATGTAATTAGGGTAGTCCTGTTACTCCCATGTAATTAGGGTAGTCCTGTTACTCCCATGTAATTAGGGTAGTCCCGTTACTCCCATGTAATTAGGGTAGTCCTGTTACTCCCATGTAATTAGGGTAGTCCTGTTACTCCCATGTAATTAGGGTAGTCCTGTTACTCCCATGTAATTAGGGTAGTCCCGTTACTCCCATGTAATTAGGGTAGTCCTGTTACTCCCATGTAATTAGGGTAGTCCTGTTACTCCCATGTAATTAGGGTAGTCCTGTTACTCCCATGTAATTAGGTATGTAATTAGTCCTGTTACTCCCATGTAATTAGGGTAGTCCTCCCATGTTAGGTAGTCCTGTTACTCCCATGTAATTAGGGTAGTCCTGTTACTCCCATGTAATTAGGGTAGTCCTGTTACTCCCATGTAATTAGGGTAGTCCTGTTACTCCCATGTAATTAGGGTAGTCCTGTTACTCCCATGTAATTAGGGTAGTCCTGTTACTCCCATGTAATTAGGGTAGTCCTGTTACTCCCATGTAATTAGGGTAGTCCTGTTACTCCCATGTAATTAGGGTAGTCCTGTTACTCCCATGTAATTAGGGTAGTCCTGTTACTCCCATGTAATTAGGGTAGTCCTGTTACTCCCATGTAATTAGGGTAACTTTCGTGTGATCCTAAGAAAATACTGACACTTTTTTTTTTTTGTCGTATCAATAGATGTTTTCCGCAGCCTCACTTGTCTTTATTATTTACAAACTTTGCTGACACAACACATTATTTGCATGATACCTGTTCTGGCAATCTAATGTGTTACCCGACCTGCTTATGCTGACAGGAAAGCTAGTAAAGCATAATACTTACGTCACTGTTTGTTTACCCCTAGTATTTGTTTTGCCGGTTAGCTGACGTTAGCTAGCTGGCTGGCTAGATAGAAGTTCATCTGAATCTAATTCTCTAGTCTTCGATTACAGCACCTGCGGAAAGTATTCAGACCCCTTGACTTTTTCCACATTTTGTTACGTTACAGCCTTATTCTAAAAATGGATTAAATAAATAAAAAAGTAATCAGCAATCAGCATCACAATACCCCATAATGACATCACAATACCCCATAATGACATCACAATACCCCATAATGACATCACAATACCCCATAATGACATCACAATACCCCATAATGACATCACAATACCCCATAATGACATCACAATACCCCATAATGACAAAGCGAAAACAGCAATACCTTACTTCCATAAGTATTCAGACCCTTTGCTATGACACTCGAAATTGACTCAGGTGCATCCTGTTCCCATTTGATCATCCTTGAGATGTTTCTACAACTTGATTGGAGTCCATCTGTGGTAAATTCAATTGATTGGGACATGATTTGGAAAAGCAAACACCTGTCTATATATATAAAGGTCCCACAGTTGACAGGTGCATGTCAGAGCAAAAACCAAGCCATGAGGTCCAAGGAATTGGCTGTAGAGTTCAGAGACAGGATTGTGTCAAGGCACAGATCTGGGGAAGGGTACCAAAACATTTCTGCAGCATTGAAGGTCCCCAAGAACACAGTTGCCTCCATCATTCTTAAATGGAAGAAATTTGGGACCACCAAGACTCTGCTCAGTTTGGCCAGCTCTAGGAAATCTGTGAAGGGCCTGATGGTCCCTCTGACAGAGCTCTAGAGTTCCTCCTTTGTGGAGATGGGAGAACCTTCCAGAAGGGCAACCATCTCTGCAGCACTCCACCAATCAGGCCTTTATGGTAGAGTGGGCAGACGGAAGCCACACCTCAGTAAAAGACACATGACAGCCCGCTTGGAGTTTGCCAAAAGGCACCTAATGGACTCTCAGACCATGAGAAACAAGATTCTGATAAAGTGCTTGAACACATACATGTATCAAGTAACCAGAGCCAGAGGCTTTTCATCATCGACACGACCTGAAACCATGGGGTATTGTGATGTCATTATGGGGTATGTGGTGTCATTATGGGGTATTGTGATGTCATTATGGGGTATTGTGGTGTCATTATGGGGTATTGTGGTGTCATTATGGGGTATTGTGATGTCATTATGGGGTATTGTGATGTCATTATGGGGTATGGTGATGTCATTATGGGGTATTGTGATGTCATTATGGGGTATGGTGGTGTCATTATGGGGTATGGTGGTGTCATTATGGGGTATGGTGATGTCATTATGGGGTATGGTGATGTCATTATGGGGTATTGTGATGTCATTATGGGGTATTGTGGTGTCATTATGGGGTATTGTGGTGTCATTATGGGGTATGGTGATGTCATTATGGGGTATTGTGATGTCATTATGGGGTATTGTGATGTCATTATGGGGTATTGTGGTGTCATTATGGGGTATGGTGATGTCATTATGGCGTATGAGGTTTCCTGGTCCTTGGGCAGGGGATGAAACGTAATTTGCCTACCAGCATTTTAAAAGAAGTGGTTAGTTGAAGAAAGTCCATTTGGAAGCAGCTCTTTGGCTGATAATCGTGACGTGTAATCGTCCATGCGACAGTTGATCTCTTTCTGCAAACATTTTTATGTTTAGAATCAAAGTGTTTTTAAGTGATAAAGTTTTGTTGATTGAGACGACGCGGAAGTATGTTAAAAAATGGCCGCCCTAAAAGAAGTGATGCCGGATCGTTGGTATTTTACCCAATAAATGATTGGGAGTTTATTTATTTATATATATATATATAGAGTAGTGCAACTCTTAGTATTTATTACAGTTTATTCACTGTTATCTCTACACTAAATAATGTTCTCTGGTTTTTATTTTTAAAAATGGCCAACCAAGCAAATCCCCAAATCTTTTTTTTTTTTAGACTGAAAATAAAGAATAATACAGCCGTTGTCAGGTTGAAGTAGACAATTTAACAGTCAAGTAAAAAGGACCCTGCGGCTGTGCCTGACTCGGGGGCACGGTCACGTTAAGACCTGCCGCGTTTATCTATAATGTGCACATTACGCTGCAGTTTCTCTACAGAGAAATCAGATCGTGGCCGAACGGTGGGATGTAGTTTCCAACGGGCCAATGTTCTACATAGTTTACAACGGAACACGTGATAATTAACTACAATGACCATAATCCATTGTGTGACTACTTGTCCAGGTCTGTTTATTTTATGCTCCATGAGAGACACGATCAAGAAGGGTAAACGGAGAACAGTTGCTTCTCTAGGTGTTGCCATTCGGCAGTCATAAAAGCCTTATTTACTTCGATTAATTACAGAAATAGTGATTTTTGTCAGACAACATAGACAGCAGCTTGGAATGAAATAATGAAGTCATCAAACAAAACAAGTGTAATATACAAAACAACTAAAATATGCGAAGAGCTGATGGTTAATTAATGGGCAGTGACTATCGCCATGGGAATTTTCTTAATGGTTTTGTTCTGTGTTACAGCAGTCAACTCACATAATGAAGTCGTGATTTTTTTTTCTCCATTTTTATAATTAAACCGAAGCCAAGTCGTCCTCAAAAAAGCACTAATCGCTCCGCACTAGTAGGGCTTACTGCCTGACAGATTATACTACTATACAACTGTCTGCCATCATGAATAATGAATGGTGATCTGCCTAGTCTAGGAAGAGCTCCACTTTGAAGTTCTTCCCCCGTCCAAAAACATGGCCCAGGCTATCATAACTCCAGACTTCATTTAACGACCATAACCTCTCTGCTGTGTCTGGAACTAGCTCTCTGTCTCTGTCCTGTGTCTGGAACTCTCTCTCTGTCTCTCTGCTGTGTCTGGAACTATCTCTCTGTCTCTCTGCTGTGTCTGGAACTCTCTCTCTGCCTCTCTCCTGTGTCTGGAACTATCTCTCTGTCTCTCTGCTGTCTGGAACTATCTCTCTGTCTCTCTCCTGTGTCTGGAACTCTCTCTCTGTCTCTCTGCTGTGTCTGGAACTCTCTCTCTGTCTCTCTGCTGTGTCTGGAACTCTCTCTCTGTCTCTCTGCTGTGTCTGGAACTCTCTCTCTGTCTCTCTGCTGTGTCTGGAACTCTCTCTCTGTCTCTCTCCTGTGTCTGGAACTCTCTCTCTGTCTGGAACTCTCTCTCTGTCTCTCTCCTGTGTCTGGAACTCTCTCTCTGTCTCTCTCCTGTGTCTGGAACTCTCTCTCTGTCTCTCTGCTGTGTCTGGAACTCTCTCTCTGTCTCTCTCCTGTGTCTGGAACTCTCTCTCTGTCTCTCTGCTGTGTCTGGAACTCTCTCTCTGTCTCTCTGCTGTGTCTGGAACTCTCTCTCTGTCTCTCTGCTGTGTCTGGAACTCGCTCTCTGTTTCTCTCCTGTGTGTGGAACTATCTCTGTCTCTCTCCTGTGTGTGGAACTATCTCTGTCTCTCTCCTGTGTCTGGAACTCTCTCCTGTGTCTGGAACTCTCTCCTGTGTCTGGAACTCTCTCTCTGTCTCTCTCCTGTGTCTGGAACTCTCTCTCTCTGTCTCTCTCCTGTGTCTGGAACTCTCTCTCTGTCTCTCTCCTGTGTCTGGAACTCTCTCTCTGTCTCTCTCCTGTGTCTGGAACTCTCTCTCTCTGTCTCTCTCCTGTGTCTGGAACTCTCTCTCTGTCTCTCTGCTGTGTCTGGAACTATCTCTGTCTCTCTCCTGTGTGTGGAACTATCTCTCAGTCTCTGCTGTCTGGAACTCTTTCATGGAGCTCTCCTCTCCCATTAGTGACTGTTAAATGCTATGGGACTGGTGGGGTCCTAAAGCTCTAAAGTAATTCTCATCTCTCTTTCTCTCTCCTCATCTTTATTCTCTCTCTGACACTCTCTCTCTTTTTTTCCACTTTCTCTTTCTGTCTGTCTCATCTCTCACTCTCTCTCTCTCTCCACAGTGACTCCAAGTTGGACAGGTGTAGGCATTCATCAGGGAACATCTCTACCAGTCTGGAGATGATGCCAGGCCTGGAAGGGTTTGAACTGGAGCCATACGGCAAGGTACTGGACACACTGTACTTATCCTCCTGAGAACCCCCCCCCCCCCCCCCCCCCCCAAAAAGGAGGTTTTGGATTTATTTGTGCTTTTTTTTTTCACATCACATAAATGTTTGAGCTGAAAGAAAACATGTCAATGTTGTTCTTTATGATGCATCTTCTATTGTAAGTGCAAAATGTTCCACAGTAGGTGTCATTAGGACATAAATACTGTACCGTTTGAATTAATAGCACAGAGATTTGTTTAAAGTGGAACTGATAGTGTTTCAGCAACATTAAAGTCTCATTAAAACCTGTTCATGTCATTTTTATTTTCATCAAACTAGCTACTTACAGACACTAATGAGAGAACACCTCACTCTGACCATTTTACTCACCGTAGCAGAGCTGGTTAGGCTGTTTTCATGTTATCTAGAACGTTCTTGACTAACGATTACTTTTTTGTGTTGCTGTTAGTTTACTGACAATCGGTCATATTCAACGGGTAGATAAGCTGGATAACAGTCGTTCAAGTTCTTCATAGCTAGCTAGCAAAGTGATTCGCATTTATTGCTAGCTAAACCAAATGACACCTGCATCTCTAGCTGTGTAGCCAATGAAAAACAATAGGAGGGGGGGGAAAGGTCAGTCACTCCTCCAATGACATGACATCCTCCTAGCAGCTAGCTAGCTAGCTATCGAGCTAATGTTAGGCTCCTTGCAGTGCCTTAGACCGCTGCGCCACTCGGGAGGCTCCGGAATTTGATATTTTTTGACTGATTTGTCTGTTTCATATCTGCAAAGTAGTTAAAACGCTGTCAGTTCCACTTTGAATCACTGAACACTACCGGCGCTTATTAGAACCAGGCTTGTATTCAGTGGAGATTTTAGCATGTAAATCTTGGTAGGGCAAAACAACAAATGAAGTGGGATACATGCCTGCACAGCCACTACACAACACAACACTAAACAATACATGAATTGCACTATAACGGAGACAAGCGATGCCCACAATCTGTTAGGACCTACATAAAGCTGTCAGGACCTACATAAAGCTGTTAGGACCTACATAAAGCTGTTAGGACCTACATAAAGCTGTTAGGACCTACATAAAGCTGTTAGGACCTACATAAAGCTGTCAGGACCTACATAAAGCTGTTAGGACCTACATAAAGCTGTTAGGACCTACATAAAGCTGTCAGGACCTACATAAAGCTGTTAGGACCTACATAAAGCTGTTAGGACCTACATAAAGCTGTCAGGACCTACATAAAGCTGTTAGGACCTACATAAAGCTGTTAGGACCTACATAAAGCTGTTAGGACCTACATAAAGCTGTTAGGACCTACATAAAGCTGTTCAGGACCTACATAAAGCTGTTAGGACCTACATAAAGCTGTTAGGACCTACATAAAGCTGTTAGGACCTACATAAAGCTGTTAGGACCTACATAAAGCTGTTAGGACCTACATAAAGCTGTTAGGACCTACATAAAGCTGTTAGGGCCTACATAAAGGGACCTACATAAAGCTGTCAGGACCTACATAAAGCTGTTAGGACCTACATAAAGCTGTTAGGACCTACATAAAGCTGTTAGGACCTACATAAAGCTGTTAGGACCTACATAAAGCTGTTAGGACCTACATAAAGCTGTTAGGACCTACATAAAGCTGTTAGGACCTACAGAAAGCTGTTAGGACCTACATAAAGCTGTTAGGACCTACATAAAGCTGTTAGGACCAACATAAAGCTGTTAGGAAAGCTGTTACCTAAAGCTGTTATGACCTACATAAAGCTGTTAGGGCCTACATAAAGCTGTTAGGACCTACATAAAGCTGTTAGGACCTACATAAAGCTGTTAGGGCCTACACATAAAGCTGTTAGGACCTACATAAAGCTGTTAGGACCTACATAAAGCTGTTAGGACCTACATAAAGCTGTTAGGACCTACATAAAGCTGTTAGGGCCTACAGAAAGCTGTTAGGGCCTACAGAAAGCTGTCAGGACCTACATAAAGCTGTCCCACCAGCAGTCCCAACATCTTACCACTGCTACACCTGGCTATCAGAGGAGCCTTGTCTGGCAGCGAAACAGTTCATTCAGCCTCATTTACTGCATAAACATAAAAGCTGATATGGTTGACTTGCTTAAACAAATGTGGTTTCTACTAACAATTGAGATGTACAAACTATGGAATAAATCAAATCAAATTTATTTATATAGCCCTTCGTACATCAGCTGATATCTCAAAGTGCTGTACAGAAACCCAGCCTAAAACCCCAAACAGCAAGCAATGCAGGTGTTGGCAAGCGGATAAGAGGCCATCCGTAATTTTGATTAAGACATTAATGAGCGAGCTTGGACGGACGTAGTCAATATAACTATTTGTTCAGCACTTTTGAAATGTACAGCGACAGAATTCAGAACATGGGCTGTTTCTTACAGTGTTCTCCCTGTACACCAAGTCAGAACAATAAGATAAATAAAGGGGGCATATAAGCAGACAATGAAAGCTCTTACAATATTCAGTGATTACATTTCTCTAAAACAGGTTATAGGCTACATATGCACCACCAAGTCAGAACAGTAGGCGGATTTAAGAGGGGTAAATAGACCAAATTATTATGGTGAGGCACATGGGCTACAAACATCTTACTACACAACATACACATAGTATTACTTTCTTAGCTACAGTAACATATCTCCCTGGCATATTACATAATTTATGAAGCAGCATACAAGAGATTTTTTGTTGTGATGTTCTCACTTGAACAGGAAGGTGACGCGGTGGTCCTTCGTGGGCAAATTGTCATGAAAGTCTGGTATTCTCTGGATTTTTGGTGTTTTCAAAACAATTGGGAACTCGGGGGGGAAAGTTTAATCATGATGAGGTCATTGATCTTCAGGTCGTACCTCTAGAAAGAGGCTGGATTTACAATTCCGAATTGGATGACGGTTCAGCGCTGTGGTTGCTCTGTAGCTGGCCTTGTCAGTGCTGTGGTTGCTCTGTAGCTGGCTGTGTCAGAGCTGTGCAACAAAATAGGAAAAATGCCAAGGGGGATGAATACTTTTGCAAGGCGCTGTAATTGATTGGTTGATTTATTGACTGGTTGATTGATCTTCCTCCATAGACGGTGTCATATGCCCAGTTTCTGTACCCGACCAACGCCCTGGTCCGTCAGAAGACCCCCTCGGTGGACATCACCCTCCAGGTGCCCCTCAACCAGGTGACCCGGAACAGTAACCCCAGAAACTACACCCCAACCAGGCTAAACTGCAACGTGGGACTGGATCTGGGTAAGAACCCCAAAACGACACCTTAACTCCCAACGTGGAACTGGAATTTTTAGTATTTATTTAACCAGGTGGTAATATGGTGAAAATTCTTAGTCCAGTAGAGGGAGCTATTACCATGTAGTGGACTGACTGCACATGCTGTCCACAGGGATATGAACTGGTATACTTCACTGTGGGTCTGTCTGTGGTGCTCTGCCTTGATGTGCTGACCTGTGGAGTAGCAGCTCTGTTTACTGAAGCTTCAGAGACAATAATACTAATATACAGGGTAATATACAGTGCCTTCGAAAAAGTATTCAGACCCCTTGGCTAGTTCCACATTTTGTTACGTTACAGCCTTATTCTTAAAAAAATAAAATGTCCCTCATCAATCTACACACAATACCCCATAATGACATCACAATACCCCATAACGACATCACAATACCCCATAATGACATCACAATACCCCATAATGACATCACAATACCCCATAATGACAAAACAAAAACAGATTTTTAGACGTGTTTGCTAATTCATCAAATAAATAAAAACGGAAATATCACATTTACATAACTATTCAGACCTTTTACTCAGTACTTTGTTGAAGCACCTTTGTCAGTGATTACAGCCTCGAGTCTTCTTGGGTATGATGCTACAAGCTTGGTACACCTGTATTTGGGGAGTTTCTCCATTCTTCTCTGCAGATCCTCTCAAGCTCTGTCAGGTTGGATGGGGAGCATTGCTGCACAGCTATTTTCAGGTCTCTCCAGAGATGTTCGATCGGGTTCAAGTCCGGGCTCTGGCTGTTCCACTCAAGGACATTCAGAAACTTGTACTGATGCCACTCCTGCGTTGTCTTGGCTGTGCGCTTTGGGTCGTTGTCCTGTTGGTAGGAGAACCTTCACCACAGTCTGAGGTCCTGAGCGCTCTGGAGCAGGTTTTCATCAAGGATGTCTCTGTACTTTGCTCCTTTCATCTTTGCCTCGATCCTGACTAGTCTCCCAGTCCCTGCCACTGGAAAAACATCCCCACAACATGATGCTGCCACCACCATGCTTCACCTTAGGGATGGTGCCATGTTTCTTCCAGACGTGACTCTTGGCATTCGGGCCAAAGAGTTAAATCTTGGTTTCATCAGACCAGAGAATCTTGTTTCTACAAGTGGTCTGTCATGTGCCTTTTACTGAGGAATGGTTTGTGTCAGGCCACTCTACCATATAGGCCTGATTGGTGGAGTGCTGCAGAGATGGTTGTTCTTCTGGAAGATTCTCCCATCTCCACAGAGGAACTCTATAGCTCTGTCAGAGTGACCCTCGGGTTCTTGGTCACCTCCCTGACCAAGGCCATTCTCCCCCGATTGCTCAGTTTGGCCGGGCGGCCAGCTCTAGGAAGAGTTTTGGTGGTTCCAAACTTCTTCCATTTAAGAATTATGGAGGCCACTGTGTTCCTGGGGAACTTTAATTCTGCAGAAATGTTTTGGTACCCTTCCCCAGATCTGTGCCTCCACACAATCCTGTCTTGGAGCTCTACGGACAATTCCTTTGACCTCATGGCTTGGTTTTTGCTCTGACATGCACTGTCAACTGTGGGACCTTATATAGACAGGTGTGTGCTTTTCCAAATCATGTCCAGTCAATTGAATTCACCACAGTTGGACTCCAATCAAGTTGGAGAAACATCTTGTGACGCACTTAGGCGTAGTGTCTCTTAGTCTCTTCCCTCTGGGACTGCTGTCCTGTCTCTTCCCCCTGGGACTGCTGTCCTGTCTCTTCCCCCTGGGACTGCTGTCCTGTCTCTTCCCCCTGGGACTGCTGTCCTGTCTCTTCCCCCTGGGACTGCTGTCCTGTCTCTTCCCTCTGGGACTGCTGTCCTGTCTCTTCCCCCTGGGACTGCTGTCCTGTCTCTTCCCCCTGGGACTGCTGTCCTGTCTCTTCCCCCTGGGACTGCGGTCCTGTCTCTTCCCCCTGGGACTGCTGTCCTGTCTCTTCCCTCTGGGACTGCTGTCCTGTCTCTTCCCCCTGGGACTGCTGTCCTGTCTCTTCCCCCTGGGACTGCTGTCCTGTCTCTTCCCCCTGGGGCTGCTGTCCTGTCTCTTCCCCCTGGGGCTGCTGTCCTGTCTCTTCCCCCTGGGGCTGCTGTCCTGTCTCTTCCCCCTGGGACTGCTGTCCTGTCTCTTCCCCCTGGGGCTGCTGTCCTGTCTCTTCCCCTGGGACTGCTGTCCTGTCTCTTCCCCCTGGGACTGCTGTCCTGTCTCTTCCCCTGGGACTGCTGTCCTGTCTCTTCCCCCTGGGACTGCTGTCCTGTCTCTTCCCCCTGGGACTGCTGTCCCTGTCTCTTCCCCCTGGGACTGCTGTCCTGTCTCTTCCCCCTGGGACTGCTGTCCTGTCTCTTCCCCCTGGGACTGCTGTCCTGTCTCTTCCCTCCGGGACTGCTGTCCTGTCTCTTCCCTCCGGGACTGCTGTCCTGTCTCTTCCCCCTGGGACTGCTGTCCTGTCTCTTCCCCCGGGACTGCTGTCCTGTCTCTTCCCCGGGACTGCTGTCCTGTCTCTTCCCCCGGACTGCTGTCCTGTCACTTCCCCCGGGACTGCTGTCCTGTCTCTTCCCCCTGGGACTGCTGTCCTGTCTCTTCCCCCTGGGACTGCTGTCCTGTCTCTTCCCCTGGGACTGCTGTCCTGTCTCTTCCCCCTGGGACTGCTGTCCTGTCTCTTCCCCCTGGGACTGCTGTCCTGTCTCTTCCCCCTGGGACTGCGGTCCTGTCTCTTCCCTCTGGGACTGCTGTCCTGTCTCTTCCCCCTGGGACTGCTGTCCTGTCTCTTCCCCCTGGGACTGCTGTCCTGTCTCTTCCCCCTGGGACTGCTGTCCTGTCTCTTTCCCCTGGGACTGCTGTCCTGTCTCTTTCCTCTGGGACTGCTGTCCTGTCTCTTTCCTCTGGGACTGCTGTCCTGTCTCTTTCCTCTGGGACTCCTGTCCTGTCTCTTCCCTCTGGGACTGCTGTCCTGTCGCTTCCCCCTGGGACTGCTGTATGTGTCCCTTCCCTCTGGCCAGCAGATAGACCCAGAGAGATGAACCTGGTCCTTCTGACCCAGAGAGGTGAACCTGGTCCTTCTGACCCAGAGAGGTGAACCTGGTCCTTCTGACCCAGAGAGGTGAACCTGGTCCTTCTGACCCAGAGAGGTGAACCTGGTCCTTCTGACCCAGAGAGGTGAACCTGGTCCTTCTGACCCAGAGAGGTGAACCTGGTCCTTCTGACCCAGAGAGGTGAACCTGGTCCTTCTGACCCAGAGACCCATGCTGCAATTATTTGGTTGTAACTTTGGGTAGAGCAGACGTTTCTATATATTTGTGTTAGCTACATTTGCGACATAACCCCGCCAGTCCTATTTATGATATAATTTACAAACATTATTATACTTAAAAAAAAAAAAAAAAGATTGAAAAATGTTTTTAAAATTTATTAGTATAATTAGTATATTTTGAGTGTAACCACTGTGTATGAATGTTTTATGTATCTACTTGTATCTACCTCTCCAGGTGTGGATGAGGCATCAGACTATGACCCCAACCTTCTGAGTGACCCCCAGTGGCCCTGTGGGAAACACAAGAGAGTCCTGATCTTCGCTTCATACATGGTGAGAGAGAGAGAGACACACTGTCACGTTCGTCATGACGATGAGACCAAGGCGCAGCGCGAGATGAATACATTCCTCTTTTATTAAAACGAAGAACACTTAAACTAACAAAATAACAAAACGAACGTGAAGCCTGAAACACGAGTGCTGATATGCAACTACACATAGACATAACAACCCACAAAATAACCAAGGAATATGGCTACCTAAATATGGTTCTCAATCAGAGACAACGATAAACAGCTGCCTCTGATTGAGAACCAATCTAGACAACCATAGACATATAAACACCTAGACTGGACAAAACCCATAAACATACAAAAACCCTAGACAATACAAACCACCCCTAGACAATACAAACCACCCCTAGACAATACAAACCACCCCTAGACAATACAAACCACCCCTAGACAATACAAACCACCCCTAGACAATACAAACCACCCCTAGACAATACAAACCACCCCTAGACAATACAAACCACCCCTAGACAATACAAACCACCCTTGTCACACCCTGACCTAACCAAATAATAAAGAAAACAAGGATAACTAAGGTCAGGGCGTGACACACACCTTATTTTCACCTTATACACGGTGAGAGAGAGAGATGGGGGGTGGATGGAGAGAGAGAGAGATGGGGGTGGATGGAGAGAGAGAGATGGGGGTGGATGGAGAGAGAGAGAGATGGGGGGTGGATGGAGAGAGAGAGAGATGGGGGTGGATGGAGAGAGAGAGAGATGGGGGTGGATGGAGAGAGAGAGATGGGGGGGTGGATGGAGAAAGAGAGAGATGGGGGTGGATGGAGAGAGAGAGAGATGGGGGTGGATGGAGAGAGAGAGAGATGGGGGTGGATGGAGAGAGAGAGAGATGGGGGGTGGATGGAGAGAGAGAGAGATGGGGGTGGATGGAGAGAGAGAGAGATGGGGGTGGATGGAGAGAGAGAGAGATGGGGGGTGGATGGAGAGAGAGAGATGGGGTGGATGGAGGGTGGGGGGTGGATGGAGAGAGAGAGAGATGGGGGGTGGATGGAGAGAGAGATGGGGGTGGAGGAGATGGGGGTGGATGGAGAGAGAGAGAGATGGGGGTGGATGGAGAGAGAGAGAGATGGGGGTGGATGGAGAGAGAGAGAGATGGGGGTGGATGGAGAGAGAGAGAGATGGGGGTGGATGGAGAGAGAGAGAGATGGGGGTGGATGGAGAGAGAGAGAGATGGGGGGTGGATGGAGAGAGAGAGAGATGGGGGTGGATGGAGAGAGAGAGATGGGGTGGATGGAGAGAGAGAGAGATGGGGGGTGGATGGAGAGAGAGAGAGATGGGGGGATGGAGAGAGAGAGAGATGGGGGGGATGGAGAGAGAGAGAGATGGGGGTGGATGGAGAGAGAGAGAGATGGGGGTGGATGGAGAGAGAGAGAGATGGGGGGTGGATGGAGAGAGAGAGAGATGGGGGTGGATGGAGAGAGAGAGAGATGGGGGTGGATGGAGAGAGAGAGATGGGGTGGATGGAGAGAGAGAGAGATGGGGGTGGATGGAGAGAGAGAGAGATGGGGGTGGATGGAGAGAGAGAGAGATGGGGGTGGATGGAGAGAGAGAGAGATGGGGGTGGATGGAGAGAGAGAGAGATGGGGGGGTGGATGGAGAGAGAGAGATGGGGGGTGGATGGAGAGAGAGAGATGGGGGGTGGATGGAGAGAGAGAGATGGGGGGTGGATGGAGAGAGAGAGATGGGGGGTGGATGGAGAGAGAGAGAGATGGGGGGTGGATGGAGAGAGAGAGAGGGGGGTGGATGGAGAGAGAGAGAGGGGGGTGGATGGAGAGAGAGAGAGATGGGGGTGGATGGAGAGAGAGAGAGATGGGGGTGGATGGAGAGAGAGAGAGATGGGGGTGGATGGAGAGAGAGAGAGATGGGGGTGGATGGAGAGAGAGAGATGGGGGTGGATGGAGAGAGAGAGATGGGGGTGGATGGAGAGAGAGAGATGGGGGTGGATGGAGAGAGAGAGAGATGGGGGTGGATGGAGAGAGAGAGAGATGGGGGTGGATGGAGAGAGAGAGATGGGGGTGGATGGAGAGAGAGAGATGGGGGGTGGATGGAGAGAGAGAGATGGGGGGGTGGATGGAGAGAGAGAGAGATGGGGGTGGATGGAGAGAGAGAGAGATGGGGGGGATGGATGAGAGAGAGAGATGGGGGTGGATGGAGAGAGAGATGGGGGTGGATGGAGAGAGAGAGAGATGGGGGGTGGATGGAGAGAGAGAGAGATGGGGGGTGGATGGAGAGAGAGATGGGGGTGGATGGAGAGAGAGATGGGGGGATGGAGAGAGAGATGGGGGTGGATGGAGAGAGAGATGGGGGGTGGATGGAGAGAGAGAGAGATGGGGGTTGGATGGAGAGAGAGAGAGAGATGGGGGTTGGATGGAGAGAGAGAGAGATGGGGGTGGATGGAGAGAGAGAGAGATGGGGGGTGGATGGAGAGAGAGAGATGGGGGTGGATGGAGAGAGAGAGATGGGGGGTGGATGGAGAGAGAGAGAGATGGGGGTGGATGGAGAGAGAGAGAGATGGGGGTGGATGGAGAGAGAGAGAGATGGGGGTGGATGGAGAGAGAGAGATGGGGGGTGGATGGAGAGAGAGAGATGGGGGGTGGATGGAGAGAGAGAGATGGGGGGTGGATGGAGAGAGAGAGAGATGGGGGTGGATGGAGAGAGATGATGGAGATGGGATGGGGGTGGATGGAGAGAGAATGAGAGATGGGGGGTGGATGGAGAGAGAATGAGAGATGGGGGTGGATGGAGAGAGAATGAGAGATGGGGGGTGGATGGAGAGAGAGAATGAGAGATGGGGTGGATGGAGAGAGAGAGAGAGAGAGCGAGATGGGGGGGGTGGATGGAGAGAGAGCGAGATGGGGGTGGATGGAGAGAGAGAGATGGGGGGTGGATGGAGAGAGAGAGGTGGGGGGTGGATGGAGAGAGAGAGATGGGGGTGGATGGAGAGAGAGAGGTGGGGGGTGGATGGAGAGAGAGAATGAGAGATGGGGGTGGATGGAGAGAGAATGAGAGATGGGGGGTGGATGGAGAGAGAGAGATGGGGGGTAGATGGAGAGAGAGAGATGGGGGGTGGATGGAGAGAGAGAGAGAATGAGAGATGGGGGTGGATGGAGAGAGAGAATGAGAGATGGGGGTGGATGGAGAGAGAGAATGAGAGATGGGGGTGGATGGAGAGAGAGAGATGGGGGTGGATGGAGAGAGAGAGATGGGGGTGGATGGAGAGAGAGATGGGGGTGGATGGAGAGAGAGAGATGGGGGTGGATGGAGAGAGAGAGATGGGGGTGGATGGAGAGAGAGATGGGGGGTGGATGGAGAGATAGAGAGATGGGGGGGTGGGTGGAGAGAGAGAGAGATGGGGGGTGGATGGAGAGAGAGAGAGATGGGGGTGGATGGAGAGAGAGAGAGATGGGGGTGGATGGAGAGAGAGAGAGATGGGGGTGGATGGAGAGAGAGAGAGATGGGGGGTAGATGGAGAGAGAGAGAGATGGGGGTGGATGGAGAGAGAGAGAGATGGGGGGTGGATGGAGAGAGAGAGATGGGGGTGGATGGAGAGAGAGAGATGGGGGTGGATGGAGACAGAGAGAGATGGGGGGTGGATGGAGAGAGAGAGATGGGGGTGGATGGAGAGAGAGAGAGAGATGGGGGTGGATGGAGAGAGAGAGATGGGGGTGGATGGAGAGAGAGAGATGGGGGTGGATGGAGAGAGAGAGAGATGGGGGTGGATGGAGAGAGAGAGAGATGGGGGTGGATGGAGAGAGATGGGGGTGGATGGAGAGAGAGAGATGGGGGTGGATGGAGAGAGAGAGAGATGGGGGTGGATGGATGGAGAGAGAGAGATGGGGGGTGGATGGAGAGAGAGAGAGATGGGGTGGATGGAGAGAGAGAGAGATGGGGGTGGATGGAGAGAGAGAGATGGGGGTGGATGGAGAGAGAGATGGGGTGGATGGAGAGAGAGATGGGGGTGGATGGAGAGAGAGAGATGGGGGGTGGATGGAGAGAGAGAGATGGGGGTGGATGGAGAGAGAGAGAGATGGGGGTGGATGGAGAGAGAGAGATGGGGGGTGGATGGAGAGAGAGAGATGGGGGGTGGATGGAGAGAGAGATGGGGGTGGATGGAGAGAGAGATGGGGGTGATGGAGAGATAGAGATATGGGGGGTGGATGGAGAGAGAGAGAGATGGGGGGGTGGATGGAGAGAGAGAGAGGGGGGTGGATGGAGAGAGAGAGAGATGGGGGTGGATGGAGAGAGAGAGATGGGGGTGGATGGAGAGAGAGAGAGATGGGGGTGGATGGAGAGAGAGAGATGGGGGGTGGATGGAGAGAGAGAGATGGGGGGTGGATGGAGAGAGAGAGATGGGGGTGGATGGAGAGAGAGAGATGGGGGGTGGATGGAGAGAGAGATGGGGGTGGATGGAGAGAGAGATGGGGGTGGATGGAGAGAGAGAGAGATGGGGGTGGATGGAGAGAGAGAGATGGGGGGTGGATGGAGAGAGAGAGAGATGGGGGTGGATGGAGAGAGAGAGATGGGGGTGGATGGAGAGAGAGAGAGATGGGGGTGGATGGAGAGAGAGAGAGATGGGGGGTGGATGGAGAGAGAGAGAGATGGGGGTGGATGGAGAGAGAGAGATGGGGGTGGATGGAGAGAGAGAGAGATGGGGGGTGGATGGAGAGAGAGAGAGATGGGGGTGGATGGAGAGAGAGAGAGATGGGGGTGGATGGAGAGAGAGAGATGGGGGTGGATGGAGAGAGAGAGATGATGGGGGTGGAGAGAGAGAGAGAGATGGGGGTGGATGGAGAGAGAGAGAGATGGGGGTGGATGGAGAGAGAGAGAGATGGGGGTGGATGGAGAGAGAGAATGAGAGATGGGGGTGGATGGAGAGAGAATGAGAGATGGGGGTGGATGGAGAGAGAATGAGAGATGGGGGTGGATGGAGAGAGAGAATGAGAGATGGGGGTGGATGGAGAGAGAGAGAGAGAGCGAGATGGGGGGTGGATGGAGAGAGAGCGAGATGGGGGGTGGATGGAGAGAGAGAGATGGGGGGTGGATGGAGAGAGAGAGGTGGGGGGTGGATGGAGAGAGAGAGAGATGGGGGGTGGATGGAGAGAGAGAGAGATGGGGGTGGATGGAGAGAGAGAGAGATGGGGGTGGATGGAGAGAGATGGGGGTGGATGGAGAGAGAGAGAGATGGGGGGTGGATGGAGAGAGATGGGGGTGGATGGAGAGAGAGAGAGATGGGGGTGGATGGAGAGAGAGAGAGATGGGGGTGGATGGAGAGAGAGAGAGATGGGGGGGTGGATGGAGAGAGAGAGATGGGGGGTGGATGGAGAGAGAGAGAGATGGGGTGGATGGAGAGAGAGATATGGGGGTGGATGGAGAGAGAGATGGGGGGTGGATGGAGAGAGAGAGAGATGGGGGTGGATGGAGAGAGAGAGAGATGGGGGTGGATGGAGAGAGAGGAGAGATGGGGGTGGATGGAGAGAGAGAGAGATGGGGGTGGATGGAGAGAGAGAGAGATGGGGGGTGGATGGAGAGAGAGATGGGGGGTGGATGGAGAGAGAGATGGGGGTGGATGGAGAGAGAGATGGGGGTGGATGGAGAGAGAGATATGGGGGGTGGATGGAGAGAGAGAGAGATGGGGGTGGATGGAGAGAGAGAGAGATGGGGGTGGATCGGAGAGAGAGAGAGATGGGGGTGGATGGAGAGAGAGATGGGGGTGGATGGAGAGAGAGAGATGGGGGGTGGATGGAGAGAGAGAGATGGGGGTGGATGGAGAGAGGGGGTGGATGGAGAGAGAGAGAGATGGGGGGTGGATGGAGAGAGAGAGAGATGGGGGTGGATGGAGAGAGAGAGATGGGGTGGATGGAGAGAGAGAGAGATGGGGGTGGATGGAGAGAGAGAGAGATGGGGGTGGTGGATGGGGGTGGATGGAGAGAGAGAGATGGGGGTGGGATGGAGAGAGAGAGAGATGGGGGGTGGATGGAGAGAGAGAGAGATGGGGGTGGATGGAGAGAGAGAGAGATGGGGGTGGATGGAGAGAGAGAGAGATGGGGGTGGATGGAGAGAGAGAATGAGAGATGGGGGTGGATGGAGAGAGAATGAGAGATGGGGGTGGATGGAGAGAGAATGAGAGATGGGGGTGGATGGAGAGAGAGAATGAGAGATGGGGGTGGATGGAGAGAGAGATGGGGGTGATGGAGAGAGATGGGGGTGGATGGAGAGAGAGAGAGATGGGGGTGGATGGAGAGAGAGAGAGATGGGGGTGGATGGAGAGAGAGAGAGATGGGGGTGGATGGAGAGAGAGAGATGGGGGGTGGATGGAGAGAGAGAGATGGGGGTGGATGGAGAGAGAGAGATGGGGGTGGATGGAGAGAGAGAGATGGGGGTGGATGGAGAGAGAGAGAGATGGGGGTGGATGGAGAGAGAGAGAGATGGGGGGTGGATGGAGAGAGAGATGGGGTGGATGGAGAGAGAGAGAGATGGGGTGGATGGAGAGAGAGAGATGGGGGTGGATGGAGAGAGAGATGGGGTGGATGGAGAGATAGAGATATGGGGGGGTGGATGGAGAGAGAGAGAGATGGGGGTGGATGGAGAGAGAGAGAGATGGGGGGTGGATCGAGAGAGAGAGATGGGGGTGGATCGAGAGAGAGAGAGATGGGGTGGATGGAGAGAGAGATGGGGGTGGATGGAGAGAGAGAGATGGGGGGTGGATGGAGAGAGAGTGAGATGGGGGTGGATGGAGAGAGAGATGGGGGTGGATGGAGAGAGAGATGGGGTGGATGGAGAGAGAGATGGGGGTGGATGGAGAGAGAGAGAGATGGGGGTGGATGGAGAGAGAGAGATGGGGGTGGATGGAGAGAGAGAGATGGGGGTGGATGGAGAGAGAGAGAGATGGGGGGGATGGATGGAGAGAGAGATGGGGGGTGGATGGAGAGAGAGAGAGATGGGGGGTGGATGGAGAGAGAGAGAGATGGGGGTGGATGGAGAGAGAGAGAGATGGGGGTGGATGGAGAGAGAGAGAGATGGGGGGGTGGATGGAGAGAGAGAGAGATGGGGGTGGATGGAGAGAGAGAGATGGGGGTGGATGGAGAGAGAGATGGGGGTGGATGGAGAGAGAGAGAGATGGGGGTGGATGGAGAGAGAGAGATGGGGGTGGATGGAGAGAGAGAGAGGGGGGTGGATGGAGAGAGAGAGAGATGGGGGGTGGATGGAGAGAGAGAGAGATGGGGGTGGATGGAGAGAGAGAGATGGGGGTGGATGGAGAGAGAGAGAGATGGGGGTGGATGAGAGAGAGAGATGGGGGTGGATGGAGAGAGAGATGGGGGTGGATGGAGAGAGAGAGATGGGGGTGGATGGAGAGAGAGAGATGGGGGTGGATGGAGAGAGAGAGAGATGGGGGTGGATGGAGAGAGAGAATGAGAGATGGGGGGTGGATGGAGAGAGAATGAGAGATGGGGGTGGATGGAGAGAGAGATGGGGTGGATGGAGAGAGAGAGATGGGGGGGTGGATGGAGAGAGAGAGAGATGGGGGTGGATGGAGAGAGAGATGGGGGTGGATGGAGAGAGAGATGGGGGTGGATGGAGAGAGAGAGATGGGGGGGTGGATGGAGAGAGAGAGATGGGGGTGGATGGAGAGAGAGATGGGGGTGGATGGAGAGAGAGAGAGATGGGGGTGGATGGAGAGAGAGAGAGATGGGGGTGGATGGAGAGAGAGAGAGATGGGGGTGGATGGAGAGAGAGAGAGATGGGGGTGGATGGAGAGAGAGAGAGATGGGGGTGGATGGAGAGAGAGAGATGGGGGTGGATGGAGAGAGAGAGAGATGGGGGTGGATGGAGAGAGAGAGAGATGGGGGTGGATGGAGAGAGAGAGAGATGGGGGTTGGATGGAGAGAGAGAGAGATGGGGGGTGGATGGAGAGAGAGAGAGATGGGGGTGGATGGAGAGAGAGATGGGGGGTGGATGGAGAGAGAGATGGGGGTGGATGGAGAGATAGAGATATGGGGGTGGATGGAGAGAGAGAGATGGGGGTGGATGGAGAGAGAGAGAGATGGGGGTGGATGGAGAGAGAGAGAGATGGGGGTGGATCGAGAGAGAGAGAGATGGGGGTGGATCGAGAGAGAGAGAGATGGGGGTGGATGGAGAGAGAGATGGGGGTGGATGGAGAGAGAGAGATGGGGGGTGGATGGAGAGAGAGAGAGATGGGGGTGGATGGAGAGAGAGATGGGGGTGGATGGAGAGAGATGATGGGGTGATGGAGAGAGAGATGGGGGTGGATGGAGAGAGAGAGATGGGGGTGGATGGAGAGAGAGAGAGATGGGGGTGGATGGAGAGAGAGAGATGGGGGTGGATGGAGAGAGAGAGAGAGATGGGGGTGGATGGAGAGAGAGAGAGATGGGGTGATGGAGAGAGAGATGATGGGGGGGATGGAGAGAGAGAGAGATGGGGGTGGATGGAGAGAGAGAGATGGGGGTGGATGGAGAGAGAGAGAGATGGGGGTGGATGGAGAGAGAGAGAGATGGGGGTGGAGAGAGAGAGAGAGAGATGGGGGTGGATGGAGAGAGAGAGATGGGGGTGGATGGAGAGAGAGAGAGATGGGGGTGGATGGAGAGAGAGAGATGGGGGTGGATGGAGAGAAGAATGAGAGATGGGGGTGGATGGAGAGAGAGAATGAGAGATGGGGGTGGATGGAGAGAGAGAATGAGAGATGGGGGTGGATGGAGAGAGAGAGAGAGAGCGAGATGGGGGGGTGGATGGAGAGAGAGAGATGGGGGTGGATGGAGAGAGAGAGATGGGGGTGGATGGAGAGAGAGAGGTGGGGGTGGATGGAGAGAGAGAGATGGGGGTGGATGGAGAGAGAGAGAGGTGGGGGTGGATGGAGAGAGAGAGAGGTGGGGGTGGATGGAGAGAGAGAATGAGAGATGGGGGGTGGATGGAGAGAGAATGAGAGATGGGGGTGGATGGAGAGAGAGAGATGGGGGGTAGATGGAGAGAGAGAGATGGGGGTGGATGGAGAGAGAGAATGAGAGATGGGGTGGATGGAGAGAGAGAATGAGAGATGGGGGTGGATGGAGAGAGAGAATGAGAGATGGGGGTGGATGGAGAGAGAGAGATGGGGGTGGATGGAGAGAGAGATGGGGGTGGATGGAGAGAGAGATGGGGGTGGATGGAGAGAGAGAATGAGAGATGGGGGTGGATGGAGAGAGAGAATGAGAGATGGGGTGGATGGAGAGAGAGAGAGGGGGTGGATGGAGGAGAGAGAGATGGGGGTGGATGGAGAGAGAGAGATGGGGGTGGTTGGAGAGAGAGAGAGATGGGGGTGGATGGAGAGAGAGATGGGGGTGGATGGAGAGAGAGATGGGGGTGGATGGAGAGATAGAGAGATGGGGGTGGATGGAGAGAGAGAGAGATGGGGTGGATGGAGAGAGAGAGAGATGGGGGTGGATGGAGAGAGAGAGATGGGGGTGGATGGAGAGAGAGAGATGGGGGTGGATGGAGAGAGAGAGATGGGGGGGGTGGATGGAGAGAGAGAGAGATGGGGGTGGATGGAGAGAGAGATGGGGGTGGATGGAGAGAGAGATGGGGGTGGATGGAGAGAGAGATGGGGGGTGGATGGAGAGAGAGAGATGGGGGGTGGATGGAGAGAGAGAGATGGGGGGTGGATGGAGAGAGAGAGAGATGGGGTTGGTGGAGAGAGAGAGAGATGGGGGTGGATGGAGAGAGAGAGAGATGGGGGTGGATGGAGAGAGAGAGATGGGGGTGGATGGAGAGAGAGAGAGATGGGGGTGGATGGAGAGAGAGAGAGATGGGGGTGGATGGAGAGAGAGAGAGATGGGGGTGGATGGAGAGAGAGAGAGATGGGGGTGGATGGAGAGAGAGAGAGATGGGGGTGGATGGAGAGAGAGAGATGGGGGTGGATGGAGAGAGAGAGAGATGGGGGGTGGATGGAGAGAGAGATGGGGGTGGATGGAGAGAGAGAGATGGGGGTGGATGGAGAGAGAGAGAGATGGGGGTGGATGGAGAGAGAGAGATGGGGGTGGATGGAGAGAGAGATGAGAGATGGGGGTGGATGGAGAGAGAATGAGAGATGGGGTGGATGGAGAGAGAATGAGAGATGGGGGTGGATGGAGAGAGAGAATGAGATGGGGGTGGATGGAGAGAGAGAGCGAGATGGGGGTGGATGGAGAGAGAGAGATGGGGGTGGATGGAGAGAGAGATGGGGGTGGATGGAGAGGAGAGGTGGGGGTGGATGGAGAGAGAGAGATGGGGGTGGATGGAGAGAGAGAGGTGGGGGGGTGGATGGAGAGAGAGAGAGAGGTGGGGGGTGGATGGAGAGAGAGAATGAGAGATGGGGTGGATGGAGAGAGAATGAGAGATGGGGGTGGATGGAGAGAGAGAGATGGGGGTAGATGGAGAGAGAGAGATGGGGTGGATGGAGAGAGAGAGAGAGAATGAGAGATGGGGGGTGGATGGAGAGAGAGAATGAGAGATGGGGTGGATGGAGAGAGAGAATGAGAGATGGGGGTGGATGGAGAGAGAGAGAGATGGGGACAGAGATGGAGACAGAGAGATGGGGGTGGATGGAGAGAGAGATGGGGGTGGATGGAGAGAGAGAGATGGGGGTGGATGGAGAGAGAGAGAGATGGGGGTGGATGGAGAGAGAGAATGAGAGATGGGGGTGGATGGAGAGAGAATGAGAGATGGGGGGTGGATGGAGAGAGAGAGATGGGGGTGGATGGAGAGAGAGAGATGGGGGGTGGATGGAGAGAGAGAGAGATGGGGGTGGATGGAGAGAGAGAGATGGGGGTGGATGGAGAGAGAGAGAGATGGAGGGTGGATGGAGAGAGATGGGGGGTGGATGGAGAGAGAGAGATGGGGGTGGATGGAGAGAGAGAGAGATGGGGGTGGATGGAGAGAGAGAGATGGGGGTGGATGGAGAGAGAGAATGAGAGATGGGGGTGGATGGAGAGAGAATGAGAGATGGGGTGGATGGAGAGAGAAAAGAGATGGGAGTGGATGGAGAGAGAGAGAGAGAGAGCGAGATGGGGGTGGATGGAGAGAGAGCGAGATGGGGGTGGATGGAGAGAGAGAGGTGGGGGTGGATGGAGAGAGAGAGATGGGGGTGGATGGAGAGAGAGAGGTGGGGGTGGATGGAGAGAGAGAGAGGTGGGGGTGGATGGAGAGAGAGAATGAGAGATGGGGGTGGATGGAGAGAGAATGAGAGATGGGGTGGATGGAGAGAGAGAGATGGGGGTAGATGGAGAGAGAGAGATGGGGGTGGATGGAGAGCAGAGAGAGAATGAGAGATGGGGTGGAATGGAGAGAGAATGAGAGATGGGGGTGGATGGAGAGAGAGAGATGGGGGTGGATGGAGAGAGAGATTGGGGTGGATGGAGAGAGAGATGGGGGTGGATGGAGAGAGAGATATGGGGGTGGATGGAGAGAGAGAGAGATGGGGGTGGATGGAGAGAGAGAATGAGAGATGGGGGTGGATGGAGAGAGAGAGATGGGGGTGGATGGAGAGAGATGGGGGATGAAGGAAGAGGTAGTAGGATGAGAGAGATGGGGAGGAGGAGAGACACAGAGAAAATGAGATATGGAGAGGAGGAGAGAGATAATGAGAGATGGATAGAGGAGGAGAGATAGTGAGAGATAGATGAAAGAAGAGGTAGGGATGAGAGAGATGGAGGAGAGACAGACCGAGAGAATGAGATATGGAGAAGGAAGGAGAGAGATAATGAGAGATGGATAGAGGAGGAGAGATAGTGAGAAGAGATAATGAGAGATAGATGAAAGAAGAGGTAGTAGGATGAGAGAGATGGAGAGACAGACAGACAGAGAGAATGAGATATGGAGAGAGGAGGAGAGAGAAATGAGAGATGGATAGAGGAGAGATAGTGAGAAGAAATAATGAGAGATAGATGGAGAGACAGAATGAGATGGAGAGAGAATGAGATATGAGAGAGCGGATAGAGAGAGAATGAGAGCTGGAGGGATGAGAGAGAATGAGAGATGAGGGAGAGAATGAGAGATGGAGAGAGAATGAGAGCTGAAGGGAGGAGAGAGAATGAGAGCTGGAGGGAGGAGAGAGAATGAGAGCTGGAGGGAGGAGAGAGAATGAGAGCTGGAGGGAGGAGAGAGAATGAGAGCTGGAGGGAGGAGAGAGAATGAGAGCTGGAGGGAGGAGAGAGAGATGAGAGCTGGAGGGAGGAGAGAGATGAGAGCTGGAGGGAGGAGAGAGAATGAGAGCTGGAGGGAGGAGAGAGAATGAGCGCTGGAGGGAGGAGAGAGAGAGAAATGAGAGATGGGGAGAGAGAGAATGAGAGATGGGGAGAGAGAGAAAATGAGAGATGGGGAGAGAGAGAATGAGAGATGAGGAGAGAGTGAGAGCTGGAGGGAGGAGAGAGAATGAGATGGAGAGATGGGAGAGAGAGAATGAGAGATGAGGAGAGAGTGAGAGCTGGAGGAGGAGAGAATGAGAGATGGAGAGATGGGAGAGAGAGAATGAGAGATGGGGAGAGAGAGAAAAATGAGAGATGGGAGAGAGAAATGAGAGATGGGGAGAGAGAGAAAATGAGAGATGGGGAGAGAGAGAATGAGAGATGGAGAGAGAATGAGAGATGGGGAGAGAGAGAATGAGAGATGGAGGGAGGAGAGAATGAAAGATGGAGGAGAGAATGAGAGATGGAGGGAGAGAGAATGAGAGCTGGAGGAGGAGAGAATGAGAGATGGGGAGAGAGAGAATGAGAGATGGGGAGAGAATGAGAGATGGGGAGAGAATGAGAGATGAGGAGAGAATGAGAGATGGGGAGAGAGAGAATGAGAGATGAGGAGAGAGAGAAATGAGAGATGAGGAGAGAGAGAATGAGAGATGAGGAGAGAATGAGAGATGAGGAGAGAATGAGAGATGAGGAGAGAGAATGAGCGCTGGAGGGAGGAGAGAGAATGAGAGATGGGGAGAGAGAAAATGAGAGATGGGAGAGAGAGAATGAGAGATGGGGAGAGATGGGGAGGAGAGAATGAGAGATGAGGAGAGAGTGAGAGCTGGAGGAGGAGAGAGAATGAGAGATGGAGAGAGAATGAGAGATGGGAGAGAGAGAATGAGAGATGGGAGAGAGATGGGGGTGGATGGAGAGAGAGATGGGGGGTGGATGGAGAGAGAGAGATGGGGGGTGGATGGAGAGAGAGAGATGGGGGGTGGATGGAGAGAGAGAGAGATGGGGTGGATGGAGAGAGAGAGATGGGGGTGGATGGAGAGAGAGAGAGATGGGGGTGGATGGAGAGAGAGAGAGATGGGGGTGGATGGAGAGAGAGAGAGATGGGGGTGGATGGAGAGAGAGAGAGATGGGGTGGATGGAGAGAGAGATGGGGGTGGATGGAGAGAGAGAGAGATGGGGGTGGATGGAGAGAGAGAGAGATGGGGGTGGATGGAGAGAGGGGGGTGGAGAGATGGGGGTGGATGGAGAGAGAGAGATGGGGGGTGGATGGAGAGAGAGAGATGGGGGTGGGATGGATGGAGAGAGAGATGGGGGTGGATGGAGAGAGAGAGATGGGGGGGTGGATGGAGAGAGAATGAGAGATGGGGGTGGATGGAGAGAGAATGAGAGATGGGGGTGGATGGAGAGAGAATGAGAGATGGGGTGGATGGAGAGAGAGAATGAGAGATGGGGGTGGATGGAGAGAGATGGGGGTGGATGGGGGATGGGGATGGAGAGAGAGAGATGGGGGTGGATGGAGAGAGAGAGATGGGGGTGGATGGAGAGAGAGAGGTGGGGGTGGATGGAGAGAGAGGTGGATGGAGAGAGGTGGGGGTGGATGGAGGAGAGAGAATGAGAGATGGGGGTGGATGGAGAGAGAATGAGAGATGGGGGGTGGATGGAGAGAGAGAGATGGGGGGTAGATGGAGAGAGAGAGATGGGGGTGGATGGAGAGAGAGAGAGAGAATGAGAGATGGGGGTGGATGGAGAGAGAGAATGAGAGATGGGGTGGATGGAGAGAGAGAATGAGAGATGGGGGTGGATGGAGAGAGAGAGATGGGGTGGATGGAGACAGAGAGATGGGGGTGGATGGAGAGAGAGATGGGGGGTGGATGGAGAGAGAGAGATGGGGGTGGATGGAGAGAGAGAGAGATGGGGGTGGATGGAGAGAGAAAATGAGAGATGGGGTGGATGGAGAGAGAGAATGAGAGATGGGGGTGGATGGAGAGAGAGAGAGATGGGGGTGGATGGAGAGAGAGAGATGGGGGTGGATGGAGAGAGAGAGAGATGGGGGTGGATGGAGAGAGAGAGAGATGGGGGGATGGAGAGAGAGAGAGATGGGGTGGATGGAGAGAGAGAGATGGGGTGGATGGAGAGAGAGAGATGGGGGTGGATGGAGAGAGAGAGATGGGGGTGGATGGAGAGAGAGAGATGGGGGTGGATGGAGAGAGAATGAGAGGGGGTGGATGGAGAGAGAATGAGAGATGGGGGTGGATGGAGAGAGAATGAGAGATGGGGGTGGATGGAGAGAGAGAATGAGAGATGGGAGTGGATGGAGAGAGAGAGAGAGAGAGAGCGAGATGGGGGTGGATGGAGAGAGAGCGAGATGGGGGTGGATGGAGAGAGAGAGGTGGGGGGTGGATGGAGAGAGAGAGATGGGGGGTGGATGGAGAGAGAGAGGGGGGTGGATGGAGAGAGAGAGAGGTGGGGGGTGGATGGAGAGAGAGAATGAGAGATGGGGGTGGATGGAGAGAGAATGAGAGATGGGGGTGGATGGAGAGAGAGAGATGGGGGTAGATGGAGAGAGAGATGGGGGTGGATGGAGAGCGAGAGAGAGAATGAGAGATGGGGGTGGATGGAGAGAGAGAATGAGAGATGGGGGTGGATGGAGAGAGAGAATGAGAGATGGGGGTGATGGAGAGAGAGAGATGGGGGTGGATGGAGAGAGAGATTGGGGTGGATGGAGAGAGAGATGGGGGTGGATGGAGAGAGAGAGATGGGGGTGGATGGAGAGAGAGAGATGGGGGTGGATGGAGAGAGAGAATGAGAGATGGGGGTGGATGGAGAGAGAGAGAGATGGGGGTGGAGGAGAGAGAGAGATGGATGAAGGAAGAGGTAGTAGGATGAGAGAGATGGGGAGGAGAGACACAGAGAAAATGAGATATGGAGGGAGGAGGAGAGAGATAATGAGAGATGGATAGAGGAGGAGAGATAGTGAGAGATAGATGAAAGAAGAGGTAGTAGGATGAGAGAGATGGAGGAGAGACAGACCGAGAGAATGAGATATGGAGAGAGGAGGAGAGAGATAATGAGAGATGGATAGAGGAGGAGAGATAGTGAGAAGAGATAATGAGAGATAGATGAAAGAAGAGGTAGTAGGATGAGAGAGATGGAGAGACAGACAGACAGAGAGAATGAGATATGGAGAGAGGAGGAGAGAGATAATGAGAGATGGATAGAGGAGAGATAGTGAGAAGAAATAATGAGAGATAGATGGAGAGACAGAATGAGATGGAGAGAGAATGAGATATGAGAGAGCGGATAGAGAGAGAATGAGAGCTGGAGGGATGAGAGAGAATGAGAGATGAGGGAGAGATGGAGAGAGAATGAGAGCTGAAGGGAGGAGAGAGAATGAGAGCTGGAGGGAGGAGAGAGAATGAGAGCTGGAGGGAGGAGAGAGAATGAGAGCTGGAGGGAGGAGAGAGAATGAGAGCTGGAGGGAGGAGAGAGAATGAGAGCTGGAGGGAGGAGAGAGAATGAGAGCTGGAGGGAGGAGAGAGAATGAGAGCTGGAGGGAGGAGAGAGAATGAGAGCTGGAGGGAGGAGAGAGAATGAGCGCTGGAGGGAGGAGAGAGAGAAAATGAGAGATGGGGAGAGAGAGAATGAGAGATGGGGAGAGAGAGAAAATGAGAGATGGGGTGAGAGAGAATGAGAGATGAGGAGAGAGTGAGAGCTGGAGGGAGGAGAGAGAATGAGAGATGGAGAGATGGGAGAGAGAGAATGAGAGATGAGGAGAGAGTGAGAGCTGGAGGGAGGAGAGAGAATGAGAGATGGAGAGATGGGAGAGAGAGAATGAGAGATGGGGAGAGAGAGAAAATGAGAGATGGGGAGAGAGAGAATGAGAGATGGGGAGAGAGAGAAAATGAGAGATGGGGAGAGAGAGAATGAGAGATGGAGAGAGAATGAGAGATGGGAGAGAGAGAATGAGAGATGGAGGGAGGAGAGAATGAAAGATGGAGGAGAGAATGAGAGATGGAGGGAGGAGAGAATGAGAGCTGGAGGGAGGAGAGAATGAGAGATGGGGAGAGAGAGAATGAGAGATGGGGAGAGAATGAGAGATGGGGAGAGAATGAGAGATGAGGAGAGAATGAGAGATGGGGAGAGAGAGAATGAGAGATGAGGAGAGAGAGAATGAGAGATGAGGAGAGAGAGAATGAGAGATGAGGAGAGAATGAGAGATGAGGAGAGAATGAGAGATGAGGAGAGAGAATGAGCGCTGGAGGGAGGAGAGAGAATGAGAGATGGGGAGAGAGAGAAAATGAGAGATGGGGAGAGAGAGAATGAGAGATGGGGAGAGATGGGGAGAGAGAGAATGAGAGATGAGGAGAGAGTGAGAGCTGGAGGGAGGAGAGAGAATGAGAGATGGAGAGAGAATGAGAGATGGGAGAGAGAGAATGAGAGATGGGGAGAGAGAGAGCCGTAACCTATCAGAGAGTCTCAATGCACAGAGCCATGACCTATCAGAGAGTCTCAATGCACAGAGCCATAACCTATCAGAGAGTCTCAATGCACAGAGCCATGACCTATCAGAGAGTCTCAATGCACAGAGCCATGACCTATCAGAGAGTCTCAATGCACAGAGCCATGACCTATCAGAGAGTCTCAATGCACAGAGCCATGACCTATCAGAGAGTCTCAATGCACAGAGCCATGACCTATCAGAGAGTCTCAATGCACAGAGCCATGACCTATCAGAGAGTCTCAATGCACAGAGTCATAACCTATCAGAGAGGCCAATTATAAACTGGGTGGTTCCAGCCCTGAATGCTGATTGGCTGACAGCCGTGGTATGGCGGACCACGTACCATGTGCTCTGATTACGTCGGTAACCAGTTTATAACAGCAGTAAGTCACATCAGGGGTTTGTGATATATGGCCAATATACCACGGCTAAGAGCTGTGTTCAGGCTGTGATACCAGACTCTATGGAATGGTACCCTGTGTATACTGTAGATATATATGTCTCAGCATGTACAGGGGTTTGTGATATATGGCTAAGAGCTGTGTTCAGGCTGTGATACCAGACTCTATGTAATGGTACCCTGTGTATACTGTAGATATATATGTATCAGCATGTACAGGTTTATTTTACTAGTATCAAATCAAATGTATTTATATAGCCCTTCGTACATCAGCTGATATCTCAAAGTGCTGTACAGAAACCCAGCCTAAAACCCCAAACAGCAAGCAATGCAGGTGTAGAAGCACGGTGGCTAGGAAAAACTCCCTAGAAAGGCCAAAACCTAGGAAGAAACCTAGAGAGGAACCTGGCTATGTGGGGTGGCCAGTCCTCTTCTGGCTGTGCCGGGTGGAGATTATAACAGAACATGGCCAAGATGTTCAAATGTTCATAAATGACCAGCATGGTCGAATAATAATAAGGCAGAACAGTTGAAACTGGAGCAGCAGCACAGTCAGGTGGACTGGGGACAGCAAGGAGTCATCATGTCAGGTAGTCCTGGGACATGGTCCTAGGGCTCAGGTCAGTTGAAACTGGAGCAGCAGCATGGCCAGGTGGACTGGGGACAGCAAGGAGTCATCATGTCAGGTAGTCCTGGGACATGGTCCTAGGGCTCAGGTCAGTTGAAACTGGAGCAGCAGCACAGTCAGGTGGACTGGGGACAGCAAGGAGTCATCATGTCAGGTAGTCCTGGGACATGGTCCTAGGGCTCAGGTCAGTTGAAACTGGAGCAGCAGCATGGCCAGGTAGTCCTGGGACATGGTCCTAGGGCTCAGGTCCTCTGAGAGAGAGAAAGAGAGAAGGTATACACAGTGTGCAGTACAGGAGTCCATTCATGCAAAGACATCATTATTAGATATCCTTTATGGACCTCCTTGTCATTGTGCAAACCAAAAAACACTATACAGAAGTTAAATATTCTCTCTCTCTCCCGTTCCTTCCATCTCTCCCTCCCTCCCTCTTCTCCTCCCTCTTTTCCTCCCTCCCTTCCTCCCTCCCTCCCGCTTTCCCTCCCTTCCTCCCTCTTTTCCTCCCTCTTTCCCTCCCTCCCTCCCTCCCTCTTTCCCTCCCTCCCTCTCTTTCCTCCCTCCCTCCCTCTTTCCTACCTCCCTCCCTATTTACCTCCTCCCCTCTATCTCTCTCTCTCCCTCCCTCCCTCTCCCTCTCCCTCCCTCTCTCCCTCTCCCTCTCTCTCCCTCCCTCCCTCCCTCTCCCTCTCTCTCTCTCCTCCCTCTCCTCCCTCTCCCTCCCCTCCCTCTCCCTCTCCCTCCCCTCCCTCCCTCCCTCCCCCCTCCCTCCCTCCCTCTCCCTCCCCTCCTCCCTCTCCCTCCCTCTCCTCTCTCCCTCCCTCCCTCTCCCTCTCCCTCTCCCTCCTCTCTCTCCCCTCTCTAGACGACAGTGATAGAATATGTGAAGCCGTCTGATCTGAAGAAGGACATGAACGAGACGTTTAAAGAGAAGTTTCCTCAAGTCAAGCTGACTCTCAGCAAGATCAGGAGGTATACTACTGTAGTGTGTGTGTGTGTGTGTGTGTGTGTGTGTGTGTGTGTGTGTGTGTGTGTGTGTGTGGTCATGTCCATAGATGTTAAGTATGCTTTGTCTTACTCTAATTCTAACACCTGCCCCCTGCTCTTCCCCCTCTCTCTTCCCCCTCTCTCTCTCCCCCTCTCTCTCCCCCCCTCTCTCCCTCTCTCTCTCCCCCCTCTCTCCCCCCCCCTCTCTCTCTCTCCCCCTCTCTCTCTCTCCCTCTCTCTTCCCCTCTCTCTCTCTCCCCCTCTCTCTCTCTCCCCCTCTCCTCTCTCTCTCTCTTCCCTCTCTCTCTCTCCCCCCTCTCTCTCTTCCCCCTAACCTCTCTCCTCTCCCCCCGCTCTCTCTCTTCCCCTCTCTCTCTCCTCCCCCCTCTCTTCTCCTCTCTCTCTTCCCCCCTCTCTCTCTTCCCCCTAACCTCTCTCCTCTCCCCCTCTCTCTCTCCTCTCTCTCTCCCTCTCTCTCCCCCTCTCTCTCCCCCCTCCCTCCTCTCTCTCTCTCTCCCCCCTCTCCCCCTCCTCTCTCCCCCTCCTCTCCCCCCCTCTCCTCCCCCCCTCTCTCTCTTCCCCCCCTAATCCCTCTCTCTCTCTCTCTCTCTCCCCCCTCCCCCCCCCCCTCCTCTCTCCCCCCTCCCCTCTCCCCCTCTCTCTCTCCCCCCTAATCCCTCTCTCTCCCCCTCCTCTCTCTCTCCCCTCTCTCTTCCCCCTAATCCCTCTCTCTCTTCCCTCCTCTCTCTCTCCCCCTCTCTCTCCCCCCTAATCCCTCTCTCTCTTCCCTCTCTCTCTCCCCCTCTCTCTCTCCCCCCTCTCTCTCTCCTCCAGTCTAAAGAGAGAGATGCGTACAGTGGGTGACGACTGCGGCCTGCAGGCGGTCACCGTGGCGATGGCATTTGTTTACTTTGAGAAGCTGGTCCTCCAGGGACGACTCAACAAACACAACAGGAAGTTGGTCTCTGGAGCCTGCGTGCTGCTCGCTGCTAAGATCAGCAGCGACCTCAAGAAGCAGGACGTCACTCAGCTCATAGATGTATTGTCCTTTTGCAATGACATAAACCTCAAAATGCTTTGTCAACCACCTATGTAGGCTATATAAAGGCTATATAAAGGCTCTATGTAGGCTATATAAAGGCTCTATGTAGGCTATATAAAGGCTCTATGTAGGCTATATAAAGGCTCTATGTAGGCTATATAAAGGCTCTATGTAGTCTATATAAAGGCTTTATGTAGGCTATATAAAGGCTCTATGTAGGCTATATGAAGGCTCTATGTAGGCTATATAAGGGCTCTATGTAGGCTATATAAGGGCTATATGTAGGCTATATAAAGGCTCTATGTAGGCTATATAAAGGCTTTATGTAGGCTATATAAAGGCTCTATGTAGGCTATATAAAGGCTCTATGTAGGCTATATAAAGGCTCTATGTAGGCTATATAAAGGCTTTATGTAGGCTATATAAAGGCTCTATGTAGGCTATATAAAGGCTTTATGTAGGCTATTTAAAGGCTCTATGTAGGCTATATAGAGGCTATATGTAGGCTATATAAAGGCTCTATGTAGGCTATATAGAGGCTCTATGTAGGCTATATAGAGGCTTTATGTAGGCTATATAGAGGCTTTATGTAGGCTATATAAAGGCTCTATGTAGGCTATATAAAGGCTTTATGTAGGCTATATAGAGGCTTTATGTAGGCTATATAAAGGCTCTATGTAGGCTATATAGAGGCTATATGTAGGCTATATAAAGGCTCTATGTAGGCTATATAGAGGCTATATGTAGGCTATATAAAGGCTCTATGTAGGCTATATAAAGGCTCTATGTAGGCTATATATAGGCTATATGTAGGCTATATAAAGGCTTTATGTAGGCTATATAAAGGCTCTATGTAGGCTATATAAAGGCTCTATGTAGGCTATATAGAGGCTATATGTAGGCTATATAAAGGCTTTATGTAGGCTATATAAAGGCTTTATGTAGGCTATATAAAGGCTCTATGTAGGCTATATAGATGTGAGGGGTGGCTTTATGTAGGCTATATAAAGGCTCTATGTAGGCTATATAAAGGCTCTATGTAGGCTATATAAAGGCTCTATGTAGGCTATATAAAGGCTCTATGTAGGCTATATAGAGGCTTTATGTAGGCTATATAGAGGCTTTATGTAGGCTATATAGAGGCTTTATGTAGGTTATATAGAGGCTTTATGTAGGCTATATAAAGGCTCTATGTAGGCTATATGAAGACTTTATGTAGGCTATATAAAGGCTCTATGTAGGCTATATAAAGGCTCTATGTAGGCTATATAAAGGCTCTATGTAGGCTATATAAAGGCTCTATGCATGCTATGTAGTCATTCAGCGTTCCAATTCATCCCAAAGGTGTTCGATGGGTTGAGGTCAGGGCTCTGTGCAGGCCAGTCAAGTTCTTCCACGCCAATCACGACAAACCATTTCTGCATGGACCTCGCTCTGTGCACGAGGGCATTGTCATGTTGAAACAGGAAAGGGCCTTCCCCAAACTGTTGCCACAAAGCACAGAATTGGCCTACAATGTCATTGTTAAGATTTCATGAAAAACAAAAAAACAGCCACAGGCCATTATTTCTCCTCCACCAAACTTTACAGTTGGCACTATGCGTTGGGTCAGGTAGCGTTCCCCTGGCATCCGCCAAGCCCAGATTCGTCCGTCGGACTGCCAGATGGTGAAGCGTGATTCATCACTCCAGAGAACGCGTTACCACTGCTCCAGAGTCCAATGGCGGCTGCTCGGCCATGGAAACCCATTTCATGAAGCTCCCAACAAACAGTTCTTGTGCTGACGTTGCTTCCAGAGGCATTTTGGGACTCCGTAATGAGAGTTGTAACCGAGGACAGACGATTTTTACGCGATACGTGCTTCAGAACTCGGTGGTCCCGTTCTGTTAGCTTGTGTGGCCTACCACTTTGCGGCTGAGCCGTTGTTGCTCCTAGACGTTTCCACTTCACAATAACAGCACTTACAGTTGACCGGGGCATCCTATGACGGCGCCACGTTGAAAGTCACTGAGCTCTTCAGTAAGGCCATTCTACTGCCAATGTTTGTCTATGGAGATTGCATGGCTGTCTGCTCGACTTTTATACACCTGTTAGTCACAGGTGTGGATGAATTAGCCGAATCCACTAATTTGAAGGGGTGTCCACATACTTTTGTATATATAGTGTATATTAATTCTATTTACTCATATTAGGTTGCTAAAGGTCAGGTATTAGTGTAAGGAAAGCCTGTGGAGGATCTGTACGGGCAATACAACTTTCCTAACAGGTCTCTTCCTCCTCGTCCCTCTTCTCTTCCTCTCCAGAAATTAGAGGAGCGTTTCCGTATCAGTCGGCGGGAGTTGATCCCGTTTGAGTTCACTATCCTTGTTGCCCTGGAGATGGCTCTGTACCTGCCTGAGAGAGCCATCATGCCACACTACCGACGCCTGGTACAGCAGAACTAGGGCCACGCCCACTGCTGCACCCACGTGGACGGGAGCCACGCCTACAAGGGTCTGGAGACTGGACACGGGGGTGGAGTGAGGGGAGGAGCTACACCTGCTAGGGTCTGGAGACTGGACATGGGGGTGGGGTGATGGGGAGGAGCTACACCTGCTAGGGTCTGGAGACTGGACATGGGGGTGGAGTGAGGGGAGGAGCTACACCTGCTAGGGTCTGGAGACTGGACACGGGGGTGGAGTGAGGGGAGGAGCTACACCTGCTAGGGTCTGGAGACTGGACACGGGGGTGGAGTGAGGGGAGGAGCTACACCTGCTAGGGTCTGGAGACTGGACATGTGGGTGGAGTGAGGGGAGGAGCTACACCTGCTAGGGTCTGGAGACTGGACATGTGGGTGGAGTGAGGGGAGGAGCTACACCTGCTAGGGTCTGGAGACTGGACATGTGGGTGGAGTGAGGGGAGGAGCCACGTCTACAAGGGTCTGGAGACTGGACATGGGGGTGGAGTGAGGGGAGGAGCTACACCTGCTAGGGTCTGGAGACTGGTCAGGGAATTCTCTGCCCCCACACCTGGAGCCCTGGGCGTTTGATACCATTCCACTCCAGACATTACCACGAGCCCGTCCTCCCCAATTAAGGTGCCACCAACCCCCTGTGCTAAGCACCATAAAACTCAGAGACTTACTCACCTCAGTAGCTGGTATTTTACTCTCACCTTGAAGAAGTATAAATTACACCGATCAGTCTTCCTACATTTGCTGGTATTATTATCAACATACAGTATATAATTGCGACACTTTCTAAACCTGAACGTTGCCATGCTTCCACGTGCCACAAGGGGGTGCTACAGTTCAGCAGTAGCATTGCAAGAATACCAGTTATTCTTCATACACACTTATAGGGCTGACCTAAACTGTACCGTTCTGGTTTTCTTCTCTCTTCACATTGTCCGTTCCAGGAGGGTTCCAGCAGGGTTCAGGCAGGGTTCCAGCAGGGTTCAGGCAGGGTTCAGGCAGCTTTGGTGGACGTGTCACCAGGCCAGTTTGGCTCAGTTTGGTCTTATATGTGGGAATCGGGCATAAGAGTAACACACAAACCAGGGAAGAACCTCAAAGGGAAAAGGGAAAACAGGGAAAACAAATACAAGAAACATCAGATGTAACCAAAAAAGCAGTTTAATTTATTTATCCTACCTTTGTTTTTAAATGTATATTTATTATATTTGATTTATTTATTTGAAAAATAAGGGATGTTTATATTATAACCAAACCAGTTCATTATTCTGCACCTCTTTGTAGTGTAAGTTTTCTTCCAGCATTATAACCAAGCCTCCGTTAGTAAGGTGTCATCCCAAATAGAGCCCTATTCCCTAACCAAGCATCCCTTAGTAAGGTGTCATCCCAAATAGAGCCCTATTCCCTAACCAAGCATCCCTTAGTAAGGTGTCATCCCAAATAGAGCCCTATTCCCTAACCAAGCATCCCTTAGTAAGGTGTCATCCCAAATAGAGCCCTATTCCCTAACCAAGCGTCCCTTAGTAAGGTGTCATCCCAAATAGAGCCCTATTCCCTAACCAAGCCTCCGTTAGTAAAATGTCATCCCAAATAGAGCCCTATTCCCCAAGCCAAGCATCCCAAATAGAGCCCTTTCCCCTAGTAAGGTGTCATCCCAAATAGAGCCCTATTCCCTAACCAAGCGTCCCTTAGTAAGGTGTCATCCCAAATAGAGCCCTATTCCCTAACCTCCGTTAGTAAAATGTCATCCCAAATAGTAAAATGTCATCCCAAATAGAGCCCTAACCAAGCGTTCCCATCCCAAATAGAGCCCTATTCCCTAACCAAGCGTCCCTTAGTAAGGTGTCATCCCAAATAGAGCCCTATTCCCTAACCAAGCATCCCTTAGTAAGGTGTCATCCCAAATAGAGCCCTATTCCCTAACCAAGCATCCCTTAGTAAGGTGTCATCCCAAATAGAGCCCTATTCCCTAACCAAGCATCCCTTAGTAAGGTGTCATCCCAAATAGAGCCCTATTCCCTATAGTACTCTTTGTGTATTGAAGTGATGGTGGTGATTGTTGCTATAAAAAGAGCCTGATCTTCCTAACCTTGTTACTGAGTTACTACAGCATATATATATATATATATACAGAGATATTCAGTGTATTATTAAACTCTATGTTAGAGGTGACATTGACTACAATGATCTAAGCACATTCTATGGTGCGTTGTGTTGTGTTGCCCTTCCTCCTCCAAAAGCATGATGTTTTAATGTTTACGTGTGTCTTAACATGTGCCACCGTATATATCCCCTTGCTTGGCATCCTAAATGGCACACTATTCCCTATGTAGTGCACTACTTCTGACCAGAAATACTATCTATATATATATAATATAATAATACTATAATAGCACTATATAGGCTGATAGGGTGTCATTTGGGACAAATACCTTTTATGTATCTTCATTTTACATTGAACTGTTTTAGACTTTTACATTTTTTGTACCACATTTGTTTATCGTTGTTGTTTATCGTTGTTGTTTATCGTTGTTGTTTATCGTTGTTGTTTATCGTTGTTGTTTATCGTTGTTGTTTATCGTTGTTGTTTATCGTTGTTGTTTTCTTCTTCAGTACGCTCTGAAGGTCGTTGAGGTCATATGTTTGACCCTGTACTTATCGTATTGCTATTTCCTTTGTCTTTGTGTTTTTCATTTCATTCAGTCTCTGTTATAGTTTCCATTCAGTGTCTAAGTTAAAATGTTCTTTGAGAGAGTGACAACTTTGCTCAGTCACACTGTTATAATCATTGTTCTTGTGGTTATAGTAATGTTATAAACAGTTTAGATTTTTCGAGTCATTCTGAAGTTAGGCCTTGGTTAAGTTACGTTTTTCAAGTCAGTCAGAAGTTAGGCCTTGGTTAAGTTACGTTTTTTCAAGTCAATCAGAAGTTAGGCCTTGGTTAAGTTACGTTTTTCAAGTCAATCAGAAGTTAGGCCTTGGTTAAGTTATGTTTTTCAAGTCAGTCTGAAGTTAGGCCTTGGTTAAGTTATGTTTTTCAAGTCAGTCTGAAGTTAGGCCTTGGTTAAGTTACGTTTTTCAAGTCAGTCTGAAGTTAGGCCTTGGTTAAGTTATGTTTTTCAAGTCAGTCAGAAGTTAGGCCTTGGTTAAGTTACGTTTTTCAAGTCAATCAGAAGTTAGGCCTTGGTTAAGTTACGTTTTTCAAGTCAATCAGAAGTTAGGCCTTGGTTAAGTTACGTTTTTCAAGTCAATCAGAAGTTAGGCCTTGGTTAAGTTATGTTTTTCAAGTCAGTCTGAAGTTAGGCCTTGGTTAAGTTACGTTTTTCAAGTCAGTCTGAAGTTAGGCCTTGGTTAAGTTATGTCAAGTCAGTCTGAAGTTAGGCCTTGGTTAAGTTATGTTTTTCAAGTCAGTCAGTTAGGCCTTAGTTAGGCCTTTTTCAAGTCAGTCAGAAGTTACGTTTTCAAGTCAAGTCAGTCAAGTTAGGCCTTGGTTAAGTTACGTTTTTCAAGTCAATCAGAAGTTAGGCCTTGGTTAAGTTACGTTTTTCAAAAAGGGAGTTTTTTTTGTTGCCACATTCCCCAAAGAGATACTGTGAACAGAATCATAAATTTGCAATGTGTTGTCAGACAGTATGGTTCATTTTAACAGTAGAATAGAGTATAGATATGTCCAGGATTGTGTGTGTGTGTGTGTTGTTTACTACTATGCGTTAACACAGTGAACGTCGGTGGAGTGAACGTTATTAGCGCCATCTAGTGGACAACATTGCAATAACAGTACGGAATGATGATTTGAGGAAATGGACAATGTTAGTATTTTTGATCATTCTACATGTTGTGTTTTAAATAGCTGTCTGACAGAACACAAACACAACGAATAAAGTGCCTGAGCATTATGACAAGAACGGCATCACAAATGGCCCCCTATTCCGTACATATTTGACTACTTTCGACCAAAGCCCAATGGGCCCTGATCAAAATTAGTGCACTATAAAGAGAATAGGGTGGCATTTGGGATTTAAACACGGCATTGTTGTAGAAAAACACTGTTGGTATTTTTTTTATGCGTTGAGACACTGACTTTACTTTGACCAAAACTCTGAATCTCTGGCAACCGGCCACAGTGCTTCCAATGCCCCAGAGACTGAATACAGATTCTGAATCTCTGGCAACCGGCCACAGTGCTTCCAATGCCCCAGAGACTGAATACAGATTCTGAATCTCTGGCAACCGGCCACAGTGCTTCCAATGCCCCAGAGACTGAATACAAAATCTGAATCTCTGGCAACCGGCCACAGTGCTTCCAATGCCCCAGAGACTGAATACAGATTCTGAATCTCTGGCAACCGGCCACAGTGCTTCCAATGCCCCAGAGACTGAATACAGATTCTGAATCTCTGGCAACCAGGCCACAGTGCTTCCAATGCCCCAGAGACTGAATACAGATTCTGAATCTCTGGCAACCGGCCACAGTGCTTCCAATGCCCCAGAGACTGAATACAGAATCTGAATCTCTGGCAACCGGTGCCACAGTGAATACAGATTCTGAATCAATGCCCCAGAGACTGAATACAGATTCTGAATCTCTGGCAACCGGCCACAGTGCTTCCAATGCCCCAGAGACTGAATACAGAATCTGAATCTCTGGCAACCGGCCACAGTGCTTCCAATGCCCCAGAGACTGAATACAGATTCTGAATCTCTGGCAACCAGGCCACAGTGCTTCCAATGCCCCAGAGACTGAATACAGATTCTGAATCTCTGGCAACCGGCCACAGTGCTTCCCCAGAGACTGAATACAGAATCTGAATCTCTGGCAACCGAGACTGAATACAGAATCTGAATCTCTGGCAACCAGGCCACAGTGCTTCCAATGCCCCAGAGACTGAATACAGATTCTGAATCTCTGGCAACCGGCCACAGTGCTTCCAATGCCCCAGAGACTGTGGCCGGTTGCCAGAGGGAAGGAGGGCGTGTCACATCAAGGGAAGGAGGGCGTGTCACATTAAGGAAAGGAGGGCGTGTCACAGTAAGGGAAGGAGGGCGTGTCACAGTAAGGAAGGAGGGCGTGTCACAGTAAGGAAAGGAGGGCGTGTCACAGTAAGGAAAGGAGGGCGTGTCACATTAAGGAAAGGAGGGTGTGTCACATTAAGGAAAGGAGGGCGTGTCACAGTAAGGGAAGGAGGGCGTGTCACAGTAAGGGAAGGAGGGCGTGTCACAGTAAGGGAAAGAGGGCGTGTCACAGTAAGGGAAAGAGGGCGTGTCACAGTAAGGGAAGGAGGGCGTGTCACAGTAAGGGAAGGAGGGCGTGTCACAGTAAGGGAAAGAGGGCGTGTCACAGTAAGGGAAAGAGGGCGTGTCACAGTAAGGGAAGGAGGGCGTGTCACATCAAGGGAAGGAGGGCGTGTCACATCAAGGGAAGGAGGGCGTGTCACATTAAGGAAAGGAGGGCGTGTCACAGTAAGGGAAGGAGGGCGTGTCACAGTAAGGGAAGGAGGGCGTGTCACAGTAAGGAAAGGAGGGCGTGTCACAGTAAGGAAAGGAGGGCGTGTCACATTAAGGAAAGGAGGGCGTGTCACAGTAAGGGAAGGAGGGCGTGTCACAGTAAGGGAAAGAGGGCGTGTCACAGTAAGGGAAAGAGGGCGTGTCACAGTAAGGGAAGGAGGGCGTGTCACAGTAAGGGAAAGAGGGCGTGTCACAGTAAGGGAAGGAGGGCGTGTCACAGTAAGGGAAGGAGGGCGTGTCACAGTAAGGGAAAAAGGGCGTGTCACAGTAAGGGAAGGAGGGCGTGTCACAGTAAGGGAAGGAGGGCGTGTCACATTAAGGAAAGGAGGGCGTGTCACAGTAAGGGAAGGAGGGCGTGTCACAGTAAGGGAAGGAGGGCGTGTCACATTAAGGAAAGGAGGGCGTGTCACATTAAGGAAAGGAGGGCGTGTCACATCAAGGGAAGGAGGGCGTGTCACATCAAGGAAAGGAGGGCGTGTCACATCAAGGGAAGGAGGGTGTCACAGAGGGCGTGTCACAGTAAGGGAAGGAGGGCGTGTCACATCAAGGGAAGGAGGGCGTGTCACAGTAAGGAAAGGAGGGCGTGTCACATTAAGGAAAGGAGGGCGTGTCACAGTAAGGGAAGGAGGGCGTGTCACAGTAAGGGAAGGAGGGCGTGTCACATCAAGGGAAGGAGGGCGTGTCACAGTAAGGGAAGGAGGGCGTGTCACAGTAAGGAAAGGAGGGCGTGTCACATCAAGGGAAGGAGGGCGTGTCACATTAAGGAAAGGAGGGCGTGTCACATCAAGGAAAGGAGGGCGTGTCACATCAAGGGAAGGAGGGCGTGTCACATCAAGGGAAGGAGGGCGTGTCACATTAAGGGAAGGAGGGCGTGTCACAGTAAGGGAAGGAGGGCGTGTCACATCAAGGGAAGGAGGGCGTGTCACAGTAAGGAAAGGAGGGCGTGTCACATTAAGGAAAGGAGGGCGTGTCACATTAAGGGAAGGAGGGCGTGTCACAGTAAGGGAAGGAGGGCGTGTCACATCAAGGGAAGGAGGGCGTGTCACATCAAGGGAAGGAGGGCGTGTCACATCAAGTAATCAAGGGAAGGAGGGCGTGTCACAGTAAGGGAAGGAGGGCGTGTCACAGTAAGGAAAGGAGGGCGTGTCACATCAAGGGAAGGAGGGCGTGTCACATCAAGGGAAGGAGGGCGTGTCACATCAAGGGAAGGAGGGCGTGTCACAGTAAGGGAAGGAGGGCGTGTCACAGTAAGGGAAGGAGGGCGTGTCACAGTAAGGAAAGGAGGGCGTGTCACATCAAGGGAAGGAGGGCGTGTCACAGTAAGGGAAGGAGGGCGTGTCACAGTAAGGAAAGGAGTCACAGGGAAAGGAGGGCGTGTCACATTAAGGGAAGGAGGGCGTGTCACAGTAAGGGAAGGAGGGCGTGTCACAGTAAGGGAAGGAGGGCGTGTCACAGTAAGGGAAGGAGGGCGTGTCACAGTAAGGAAAGGAGGGCGTGTCACAGTAAGGGAAGGAGGGCGTGTCACAGTAAGGGAAGGAGGGCGTGTCACAGTAAGGAAAGGAGGGCGTGTCACAGTAAGGAAAGGAGGGCGTGTCACAGTAAGGGAAGGAGGGCGTGTCACAGTCAAGGGAAGGAGGGCGTGTCACAGTAAGGGAAGGAGGGCGTGTCACAGTAAGGAAAGGAGGGCGTGTCACAGTCAAGGAAAGGAGGGCGTGTCACAGTAAGGGAAGGAGGGCGTGTCACAGTAAGGGAAGGAGGGCGTGTCACAGTAAGGGAAGGAGGGCGTGTCACAGTAAGGGAAGGAGGGCGTGTCACAGTAAGGAAAGGAGGGCGTGTCACATCAAGGGAAGGAGGGCGTGTCACATCAAGGGAAGGAGGGCGTGTCACAGTAAGGAAAGGAGGGCGTGTCACATCAAGGGAAGGAGGGCGTGTCACAGTAAGGGAAGGAGGGCGTGTCACAGTAAGGGAAGGAGGGCGTGTCACATCAAGGGAAGGAGGGCGTGTCACAGTAAGGGAAGGAGGGCGTGTCACAGTAAGGAAAGGAGGGCGTGTCACAGTAAGGGAAGGAGGGCGTGTCACAGTAAGGGAAGGAGGGCGTGTCACAGTAAGGGAAGGAGGGCGTGTCACAGTAAGGGAAGGAGGGCGTGTCACATCAAGGGAAGGAGGGCGTGTCACAGTAAGGGAAGGAGGGCGTGTCACAGTAAGGGAAGGAGACATTCTTTTGAACCAAGTGCAGGAACGTTTTTATAATGTTGTCCACTGTTGTTTTTGTGAATTCTTTGTTGTATCATAAAATGTAAATGTATTATTGTCAGTATGACAGAAGAATAAATCTAATATATTTTCTGATTGGACTGATGTGTTGTTTTCTGTTTCTAAGCTATTGGCTGGAATAAACTTAAGAAGTCAGTTGAGTTATCTTGAGACTTACATAGATGTCAGTTGAGTTATCTTGAGACTTACATAGATGTCAGTTGAGTTATCTTGAGACTTACATAGATGTCAGTTGAGTTATCTTGAAACTTACATAGATGTCAGTTGAGTGAGTTGCGCAGCAACCTAGAAGAGACAAAACCATGGATGAATATTTCTGCATAATTTTTGGACAGAAAGTTTCTGATTTTTGCAATAGATGGAAAAAAGCTGTCCTTGAAACAGTCTTGATATGTTCGTCAAAAGAGAGATCAGGGTCCAGAGTAACGCCGAGGTCCTTCACAGTTTTATTTGAGACGACTGTACAACCATCAAGATTAATTGTCAGATTCAACAGAAGATCGCTTTGTTTCTTGGGACCTAGAACTAGCATCTCTTTGTTGAGGATCAGCGTGGTGGATGTGTTGTTACCTACCCTCACCACCTGTGAGCGGCCCATCAGGAAGTCTAGAGAGTTGCAGAGGGAGGTGTTTAGTCCCAGAGTCCTTAGCTTAGTGATGAGCTTCGTGGGCACTATGGTGTTGAACGCTGAGCTGTAGTCATTGAGCAGCATTCTTACATAGGTGTCCCTTTTGTCCAAGTGGGAAAGGGGCTGTGTGGAGTGCGATTGAGATTGCGTCATCTGTGGATCTGTTGGGGCGGTATGTGAATTGGAGTGGATCCAGGGAGTCTGGGATGATGGTGTTGATGTGAGCCTTGACCATCCTTTCAAAGCATTTCATGGCTACTGATGTGAGTGCCACGGGGCGGTAATCATTTAGGCAGGTTACCTTCGCTTCCTTGTGCACAGGGACTATGGTGGTCTGCTTGAAACATGTAGGTATTTCAGACTCGGTCAGGGGGAGGTTGAAAATGTCAGTGAAGACACTTGCCAGTTGGTCTGCACATGCTTTGAGTACACGTCCTGGAAATTTGTCTGGCCCAGCGGCTTTGTGAATGTTGAACTGTTTGAAGGTTTTATTCACATCAGCTACCAAGAGCTTTATCACACAGTCATCCAGAACAGCTGGTGCTCTCCTGCATGCTTTAGTGTTGCTTGCCTCGAAGCGAGCATAAAATAAATTTAGCTCATCTGGTAGGCTCGCTTCACTAGGCAGCTTGTGTCTGGGTTTCCCTTTGTAATCCGTAATAGTTTTCATACCCAGCAACATCCGACAAGTGCCAGAGCCGGTGTAGTAGGATTCAATCTTAATCCTGTATAGATGCTTTGCTTGATTGATGGTTCGTCTGAGGGCATAGCGGGATTTTTTATAAGCGTCCGGATTAGTCTCCTGCTCCTTGAAAGCGGCAGTTCTAGCCTTTAGCTCGATACAGGTGTTGCCTGTAATCCATGGCTTCTGGTTGGGATATGTATGTACTGTCACTGTGGGGACGACGTCATCGATGCACTTATTGATGAAGCTGATGACTGAGGTGGTGTATTCCTCAATGCAATTGGATGAATCCCGGAACATATTCCAGTCTGTGCTAGCAAAACAGTCCTTTAGTGTGGCATCCGCGTCATCTGACCACTTCCGTATTGAGCGAGTCACTGGTACTTCCTGTTTTAGTTTGTAAGCAGGAATCAGGAGGATTGAATTATGGTCAAGTTTGCCAAATGGAGGGTGGGAAGGGCTATGATGGTGTCACATTGAAAGTCCCTGAGCTCTTCAGTAAGGCCATTCTACTGCCAATGTTTGTCTATGGAGATTGCATGGCTGTCTGCTCAATTTTATACTCTTGTCAGCAACGGGAAAGGGGGGTCAAATGTACAACTGAATGCATCTTCTGCATTTAACCCAACTCCTCTGAATCAGAGAGGTGCAGGGGGGGGGCTGCCATAACCAACAACCACGGCGCCCGAGGAACAGTGGTATAACTGCCTTGCTCGGGGGCAGAACGACAGATTGTTACCTTGTCAGCTCAGGGATTCGATCCAGCAAGCTGTCAGGCCCAACACTTTAACCACTAGGCTACCTGCGGTGTGGCTAATTTGAAGGGGAGTATACATATTGCTGCATACACAGTGGGGCAAAAAAGTATTTAGTCAGCCACCAATTGTGCAAGTTCTCCCACTTAAAAAGATGAGAGAGGCCTGTAATTTTCATCATAAGTACACTTCAACTATGACAGACAAAATGAGAAAAAAAATCCAGAAAATCACATTGTAGGATTTTTAATGAATTTATTTGCAAATTATGGTGGAAAATAAGTATTTGGTCACCTACAAACAAGCAAGATTTCTGGCTCTCACAGACCTGTAACTTCTTCTTTAAGAAGCTCCTCTGTCCTCCACTCGTTACCTGTATTAATGGCACCTGTTTGAACTTGTTATCAGTATAAAAGACACCTGTCCACAACCTCAAACAGTCACACTCCAAACTCCACTATGGCCAAGACCAAAGAGCTGTCAAAGGACACCAGAAACAAAATTGTAGACCTGCACCAGGCTGGGAAGACTGAATCTGCAATAGGTAAGCAGCTTGGTTTGAAGAAATCAACTGTGGGAGCAACTATTAGGAAATGGAAGACATACAAGACCACTGATAATCTCCCTCGATCTGGGGCTCCACACAAGATCTCACCCCGTGAGTGTCAAAATGATCACAAGAACGGTGAGCAAAAATACCAGAACCACACGGGGGGACCTAGTGAATGACCTGCAGAGAGCTGGGACCAAAGTAACAAAGCCTACCATCAGTAACACACTACGCCGCCAGGGACTCAAATCCTGCAGTGCCAGACGTGTCCCCCTGCTTAAGCCAGTACATATCCAGGTCCGTCTGAAGTTTGCTAGAGAGCATTTGGATGATCCAGAAGAAGATTGGGAGAATGTCATATGGTCAGATGAAACCAAAATACAACTTTTTGGTAAAAACTCAACTCGTCGTGTTTGGAGGACAAAGAATGCTGAGTTGCATCCAAAGAACACCATACCTACTGTGAAGCATGGGGGTGGAAACATCATGCTTTGGGGCTGTTTTTCTGCAAAGGGACCAGGACAACTGATCCGTGTAAAGGAAAGAATGAATCGGGCCATGTATTGTGAGATTTTGAGTGAAAACCTCCTTCCATCAGCAAGGGCATTGAAGATGAAACGTGGCTGGGTCTTTCAGCATGACAATGATCCCAAACACACCGCCTGGGCAACGAAGGAGTGGCTTCGTAAGAAGCATTTCAAGGTCCTGGAGTGGCCTAGCCAGTCTCCAGATCTCAACTCCATAGAAAATCTTTGGAGGGAGTTGAAAGTCCGTGTTGCCCAGCAACAGCCCCAAAACATCACTGTTCTAGAGGAGATCTGCATGGAGGAATGGGCCAAAATACCAGCAACAGTGTGTCTAAAGAAGACCAATTGTATTGCTTCTTTAATCAGAACAACAGTTTTCAGCTGTGCTAACATAATTGCAAAAAGGTTTTCTAATGAATCAATTAGCCTTTTAAAATGATAAACTTGGATTAGTTTAACACAACGTGCCATTGGAACACAGGAGTGATGGTTGCTGATAATGGGGCCTCTGTACTTGGATTAGCTAACACAACGTGCCATTGGAACACAGGAGTGATGGTTGCTGATAATGCGCCTCTGTAACGCCTATGTAGATATTACATTCAAAATCTGCCCTTTCCAGGTACAATAGTCATTTACAACATTAACAATGTCTACACTGTATTTCTGATCAATTTGATGTTATTTTAATGGACAGTGACCCCAAACGTTTTGAATGGTAGTGTACAGTATATGGCATTTAGCAAACGCTTTTATTCAAATCTACTTAGTGCGCAGATTGTTTTACTAATACCACAATATTATATATTATAATATATATTAATATTAATATTCCCATAATGACAGAGCGAAAAGATATTCAGACCATTTGCTAGTAGACTTGAAACTGAGCACAAGTGCATCCTGTTTCCAGTCTACAACTTGATTGGAGTCCACCTGTGGTAAATTAAATTGATTAGACATGATTTGGAAAGACACACACCTGTCTATATAAGGTCCCACAGTTGACAGTGCATGTCAGAGAAAGAGCAGGATTTCAGTCTGAAACGGAAGAAGTTTGGAACCACCAAGACTCTCCCTAGAGATGGCCGCCCGGCCAAACTGTGCAATCGGGGGAGAAGGGCCTTGGTGACCAAGAACCCGATGGTCACTCTGACAGAGTTCCTCTGTGGAGATGGGAGAACCTTCCAGAAGGACAACCATCTCTGCAGCACTCTACCAATCAGGCCATGTTTATTAAGGCCTTTTTTTTTTGCCTTTGAATGAGTAGGTAGCCAAACTGTTTCACTGGTACTGTATATTAAATGCACTATGAACAGACTTGTTGCTCTGTGATCTGAGATAGACAAAATAACAAAATACTAAATTTGCTTTGCTTCTATCAATGGCGTGATCAGGGAACTCTACTAACAAACAACGTGGGTGTTTTCTCATGACATCCTTTCCATTAGGTATCCCTCTGTGGTCTATGTCTAACTGTGCTGAGTAGGTTTACTAATATCTGTGGTCAGGTTCTCATTTCCATTGGCCATGCCTGCTTGGTCTGTGTGGAGGATTCCCTTGGGCTGACCGCACCGTGTGTGTGTTTGTGTGATAACCATGGAGAGGCATCATATGTTTTGCATATGTTTACTAAGCATCTGCCTGAGCGCAGCATTATTCATTCCCTCCAGAATCGCCTCCAGCTGGCCGCATTATCAATGGTGCGACATTATCCCTCTAGAATTCCCTCCAGCTGACCGCATTGTCAGTGGTGCAGCATTATTCCTCCGGAATTCCCTCCAGCTGACCGCATTATCAGTGGTGCAGCATTATCCCTCCAGAATTCTCTCCAACTGACGGCATTATCAGTGGTGCAGCATTGTCCCTCTGGGATTCCATCCAGCTGACTGCATTATCAATGGGGCGGCATTATCCCTCTGGGAATCCCTCCAGCTGACTGCATTATCAATGGGGCAGCATTATCCCTCTGGGATTCCCTCCAGCTGACCGCATTATCAGTGGTGCAGCATTATCCCTCCAGAATTCTCTCCAACTGACGGCATTATCAATGGGTCAGCATTGTCCCTCTGGGATTCCATCCAGCTGACTGCATTATCAATGGGTCAGCATTATCCCTCTGGGATTCCATCCAGCTGACTGCATTATCAATGGGGCAGCATTATCCCTCTGGGATTCCATCCAGCTGACTGCATTATCAATGGTGCAACATTATCCCTCCAGAATTCCCTCCAGCTGACAGCATTATTAGAGGTGCAGCATTATACAGTCCCTCCAGGACTCCGTTGCGTTTTTTAAATAGGTGCAGGCCTATTGCTTGATGTTGCTGCTGTTATTCTGGAGAAAAAAAATTCATGGCAATTTCTGACGATTTTGTTTGAATTTGTCACAAAAATTGCTGACGTGCTGCTTGATTGAAACCTTTAATGACTAATAGCTAGCAAGTTACTGTAGCTAGTAGAGCTAATGCTATTAACATTGTTATGAGTTTAAGTGAAGCAGCTGTTCTGACGAAAGTCATTGCAGTCGTCTCCTGAGTCAGCTGACCCAACGATAGAAAGTAAACCTACATTTAGCGATCGCAGAGAAACATGCTAATCTAAGGACTGGTTTAGGATAACAGTCCCATTTGAATTGTTAGGGCTTTAAAAAAAGACCAAGCATACTTTTTATGGTATGTAAAGGTAGCTATGACAGTAAACTATCTACAATAGTTAGCGAAGAGAATAGGGTGCCATTTGTGCTCCTTTGCAAAAAGAAAACTTAATCTCATTGGGACTCCCTGTTCCAATATTAAAATATATACAAATTGTCCTGGCAGTGACAGCGAGCACAAGGAGTGGAATGTTAATCTGAACAGGTTGTGGATTTCAGGCTAAATTCATCTCTGAACTGAAGTTGGAATATGTATTGATGTGCTTGTTATCCACATAACAATGCAAATATATTGTGGTTAAGCGAGCGCAGATCAGCTGGAACAACGTGGAACTGCTGCTGACGTCACATTGGCTATTTAATAAACGACTTGACGGGCCGAGTCAGGTACACGTTTTCAGGTGCAAGAGGAGTCAGGTACACGTTTTCAGGTGCAAGAGGAGTCAGGTACACGTTTTCAGGTGCAAGAGGAGTCAGGTACACGTTTTCAGGTGCAAGAGGAGTCAGGTACACGTTTTCAGGTGCAAGAGGAGTCAGGTACACGTTTTCAGGTGCAAGAGGAGTCAGGTACACGTTTTCAGGTGGTGCAAGAGGAGTCAGGTACACGTTTTCAGGTGCAAGAGGAGTCAGGTACACGTTTTCAGGTGCAAGAGGAGTCAGGTACACGTTTTCAGGTGCAAGAGACAAGTCTTAATCTGAGTTTCAAGGTAGTAGTAGCAGTAGTAGTAGTAGTAGCAACAGTAGTAGTAGTAGTAGTAGCAACATTAGTACCAGTAGTAGTAGCAGCAGTAGTACCAGTAGTAGTAGTAGTATCTGGACCTACACGTTTCACTGCTTCAGAAGACACTGCTTGAAGCCTCAACATGAAGTTCACCATGACCCTGCTGGTGAGTAAAACTAGTGAAATTAGGCTTTGAATGAACAGGGTTTCTCCCTGACATTCACATTGACATTGTGTGATGCAGATTACAATTTTTGGTGAGGTTACACTTCACAGTTCCTCCTATAGCTGTGGAATTACACGTGACAGGTCATTATATAGCTGTGGAATAACCCTGTAATTACACGTGACAGGTCATTATATAGCTGTGGAATAACCCTGTAATTACACGTGACAGGTCATTATATAGCTGTGTAATAACCCTGTAATTAAACGCGACAGGTCATTATATAGCTGTGTAATAACCCTGTAATTAAACGTGACAGGTCATTATATAGCTGTGTAATAACCCTGTAATTAAACGTGACAGGTCATTATATAGCTGTGTAATAACCCTGTAATTAAACGTGACAGGTCATTATATAGCTGTGTAATAACCCTGTAATTAAACGCGACAGGTCATTATATAGCTGTGGAATAACCCTGTAATTAAACGCGACAGGTCATTATATAGCTGTGGAATAACCCTGTAATTAAACGCGACAGGTCATTATATAGCTGTGTAATAACCCTGTAATTAAACGTGACAGGTCATTATATAGCTGTGTAATAACCCTGTAATTAAACGCGCCAGGTCATTATATAGCTGTGTAATAACACTGTAATTAAACGTGACAGGTCATTATATAGCTGTGTAATAACCCTGTAATTAAACGTGACAGGTCATTATATAGCTGTGTAATAACCCTGTAATTAAACGTGACAGGTCATTATATAGCTGTGTAATTAACACCAATTACATTAGTAATCCTCTGTGTTGACCCTATTGGATTGACCTACTATTATTTAATATGTTACTATTTAATAACAACAATCAAAACCCTTTAAACCAATTAGGTCTATTACTATGCAATTACTATGCAAAAGGGGGCGGCTCTCTAGCCTAGTGGTTAGAGCGTTGGACTAGTAACCGGAAGGTTGCAAGTTCAAACCCCCGAGCTGACAAGATACAAATCTGTCGTTCTGCCCCTGAACAGGCAGTTAACCCACTGTTCCTAGGCCATCATTGAAAATAAGAATTTGTTCTTAACTGACATGCCTGGTCCAAAAAAAATTAAATTGATTACTAAATTCCAGTCAAACTCCAATGCAATAATGTGATTGTAAATCCCCTACGGTGTGAATGGTTTTAGAACTGTCCTATGGCCAGCCTGTTTCTGGATTTGACAATGTTGCCTTGTTCTTGTGAATTTAGGCTTTGCTGCTGTCTAGTCTGGTGAGGAGCGCTCTGTGTACAAGCTCTCATAACCAATGCTGTACTGCCAGTCACAGGTGCACACCGTTGCACAACAGAATGTCACTGAAGCTACTGAATATTCCCGAGCAAAACATTAGTCTTGGGAAAATCTCACTGGCCCCCTGGAATTACACGTGAGTAGCCTGGGGTTTGAATCACAATGGAGCTAGGTGGGCTGAGCACCCCCATAGCAAATCAAGAACCCCCATAAGAATTGCAATATCAATGCCATGCCCCCACCCCCCATCCCCCCCAAAAAGGTTGAATAAGGGCAAGTTGTAGCAGTAGTAGTAGTAGTACTAGTAGAATCAGCAATAGTAGTAGTAGTTGTAGTAGTAGCAGTAGTAGTAGTAGTACTAGTAGAATCAGCAATAGTAGTAGTAGTTGTAGTAGTAGTAGTAGCAGTAGTAGTAGTAGTACTAGTAGAATCAGCAATAGTAGTAGTAGTTGTAGTAGTAGCAGCAGTAGCAGTAGTAGTAGTAGTACTAGTAGAATCAGCAATAGTTGTAGTAGAAACAGCAGTAGTAGCAGCAGTAGTAGTAGTACTAGTAGAATCAGCAATAGTAGTTGTAGTAGAAACAGCAGTAGTAGTAGTAGTAGTATAAGTGGTAGTAGTAGGAGTAGTAGTAGCAGTAGCAGCAGCAGTTGCAGTAGGAGCAACAGGAGGAGTTTTTATTTTTTATTTCACCTTTATTTAACCAGGTAGGCTAGTTGAGAACACCTTTATTTAACCAGGTAGGCCAGTTGAGAACACCTTTATTTAACCAGGTAGGCCAGTTGAGAACACCTTTATTTAACCAGGTAGGCCAGTTGAGAACAAGTTCACATTTGCAATTGCGACCTGGCCAAGATAAAGCGTAGCAATTCGACACATACAACACAGAGTTACACATGGAGTAAACAAAACATACAGTCAATAATACAGTAGAACAAAAGAAAACAAAAAGTATATATACAGTGAGTGCAAATGAGGTAAGTTAAGGAAATAAATAGGCCATGGTGGTGAAGTAATTACAATATAGCAACTAAACACTGGAATGGTAGATGCGCAGAAGATGCATGTGCAAGTAGAGATACTGGGGTGCAAAGGAGCAAGATAAATAAATACCCGTATGGGGATGAGGTAGGTGGATAGATGGGCTGTTTACAGATGGGCTAAGTACAGGTGCAGTGATCTGTAAGCTGCTCTGACAGCTGGTGCTTAAAGCTAGTGAGGGAGATGTGAGTCTCCAGCTTCAGAGATTTTTTGCAATTTGTTCCAGTCATTAGCAGCAGAGAACTGGAAGGAAAGGCGTAGTAGCAGTTGGTGATATTTGTTGTGGTAGCTTATTACCAATTTTTTTTTACTTCCTTCTCTTTAAGAACTGACACGAAAGAAAACAGGACACCACAACAGATCAAGAACGCTACCTGCTTGCCTTGTGTGGACAAGGGGCTGAAGGCAGTGCCCATTCAGTATGAGATTGATTTCATTCACAGAATAAGATGTGTTGATAAATTTGTTCCTTGTATGTGTCCTTGCTGGATTAATGTAGGCTGCACCTGTGTAAGAGAATAAACTGGCGTAGTATTTCTGCTAGGTATCTTCCTGAGTAGATGCTATGTGTGGAGGTCAATTAAGGCAGCCCCCTGCACCTCTCTGATTCGGAGGGGTTGGTTTTGAATACAGAAGACACCTTTCAGTTAATTGCATTCAGTTGCACACCTGACTAAGGTATATCCCCCTTTACCATGTCATGGAAAGAACAAGCGGTTCTTTCTCTTTTCACACTCAGTGTATGGTCATCTGAATTTACTCTACCTCCTTCTTTGGACTTGTGATGTGTGGTTACTTTACCTACCGTAGTTGAATGCACTGACTGTACGTCGCTCTGGACAGGGTGTCACGTTCTGACCCTTAGTTCCTTTGTTTTGTCTTTGTTTTATTATGGTCAGGGAGTGAGTTGGGGTGGGCAGTCTGTTTGTTTTTCTAGGTTGTGTTTATGTGTTTGGCCGGGTGTGGTTCTCAATCAGAGGCAGGTGTCGTTCGTTGTCTCTGATTGAGAATCATACTTAGGTAGCCTTTTCCCACCTGTGTTTCGTGGGTGATTATTTTCTGTTCTGTGTTTTTGTATTTCACCGTTCAGGACTGTTTCGTTTCTTTGTTTTGTGTTCATATAATAAATACAATATGGACACTTACCAAGCTGAGCATTGGTCCTCCGATCCTTCTTACTACTCCTCCTCCTCAGAAGAGGTGGACAAGAATCGGTACACAAGGGCAGCTGCTAAATGACCTAGTGTTGTGTAATGTAATTTAAATATAAAATAACCTAATTTATTTTTTTTGCACTGAATGGAGCAAATTGCCTTAACATTTCCAGCTGCTCTGGTTTTTTAATAGCCTTGACTTCTCTAGAGGGGTTGAAAAACTATTGGTTTAAAAAAGAAAAAACTTGTATTGTGCTATAGATGTTTATCTCTTGTATAGAGTTTCCTGTATCTTGCTTTCGAATGGTATTGTTCTTAAATGTTAGCTATGTCATTTGACTTGTGTGATATAATTATTAAATACCTAGTCCATGTATTTGTTTATTAATCATTTCCATTGGTTTCATTTCTTAAGGAAATATTATCTTATTGTGTATTTGATTGTAAATTCATGCATTTTGTCCAATTTGAATGTCTAACAATGTATTGTGTTTGTCAACAACTGAATGGTTATCTGGTTTAAATGAGATATTCCTGATATAATTGTTTATCGAATCTGTATCAAAAGTTGGGTTGAGAATGAGACATGTTCATTTACTAACCTTCTCTGAAGCGGATTCCAATGGCTCAGCTTCAGATTCTTGCATATTAAATGTTATCATTATATAATTCTATCTGGGATTCACTGCAGGCAAAAGACAACCAGTTGCTCTCAGTAGCTAGGTTTCCATCCAATTGGTGATAGATTTTCATGCAAAAATAAATCCTCAATAATAAAATATCCCAATTTTCCCTACCAGTGGTGTGTTTCCACCAATCTGACTTGTTGCAGATAAACATGCATGATGACGTAGTAAACACAAATGTAACTTTTTACGTTTAAGTTTTCATGTACCGAATAAAAATCTGAAGGTCAATGTGTTTCCATCGCATTTTCAACTCAACCAATAGTTTTGTCACAAAAAACTAAATAACAAATGTCCCTACTCTGGTCTTGACACGTGTGCTCTCTAGCCAACAGCTCTGCAGATACAAGGTTAACTAAATTAAGAGATTATTACGGATTAAGCTGTCAAGCATTGATCATCATGTCACCAGAATAAGACCCTCAATATTTATTGGAAAGGAGCATAAAGCTCGAACGGATGTAGCTGGGATTGCAAACTATCCCGGATTACAAAGGGAAACCCAGCCGTGAGCTTCCCAGTGAAGCAAGCCTACCAGATGAGTTAAATGCCTTCTATGATAGCTTCGAAGCAAGCAACATTGAACCATGCATGAGAGCACCAGCTGTTTCCGGACAACTGTGTGATCACCAGGGGTTGGATCCGGTTCAAGGAACAGAACCTTACTCAGGGCATGACAAGCTGGCAAGTGTCTTCAATTACATTTTCAACCTCTACATGTTTCAAGCAGACCACTATAGTCCCTGTGCCCAAGAACGCCTAGGTAACCTGTCTAAATGACGATCTCCTGTAGCACTCACATCTGTAGTCATAAAATGCTTTGAAAGGCTGGTCATGGCTCACATCAACGACATTATCCCAGACACCCTGGACCCATTCCAATTTGCATACCGCCCAAACAGATCCACAGATGACACAATCTCTAGTGATATTAAAAAATAATAGCTAAAATTAGCGAGCTAGCTAACATTAGCCAACATTTGGCTAGCTTTAGCTAATATTGGTACATCATCAAATGTACTTCTGTTGAAACATGACAAAACGAAGGCTACAAAACATTTCCATACACACAACAGCTGTTAGATACTACTACCTGACAGACAGCGAGAGGGGATGAAACAACGGCTAACGTAACATGTCATTTGCACTGAGAATAAATACTTTTTTTCTTCTGTCAAACAGCAGTTACCTTGCCCGCTAGATCAGTCAACAAAAGAGTAGCCAGTTTCTGCCATGCTTGCTATTACAACTCGGAGAGAAAAAGCGCAGACAGCAGCTGCCTCTGATCATCTTTCCCATGCTGGTCCTATCCGTCAGCCTTTCAGAAGCTTTGCCTTCACACAACCTGCCTGCACAAGATGTGGTGTCCATGTGGTCCTACGTTCTGCCTGCTTAAACCGGAAAACAGCCTACTCGACAACTCTGAGGTGTCCACGTGGTCCTAAAGGACACCGGCCATGTTTATATCACAGTGCAATTCTAAAACTGGGGGGAGGGGGCAAAAATACTGTTTCAGAATGTGGAGGGGTCATGTCCCCCCTGTCCCCAGTGAAAGCTGCGCCCCTGCCAGGCAGTTCTCAGAGGAAGGCCCTAAAAAATGTTTTAAGACTCCAGCCACCCAAGTCATAGACTGTTCTCTCTGCTACTGCATGGCAAGCTGTACTGGTGGAAGTCTGGAACCAACAGGACCCTGAACAGCTTCTTCCCCAAGCCATTAGATGGCTAAATAGTGAGTCCAGGTAACTATTTAACTATCTGCATTAACCCTTTTTACACCAACTCTTTTGTCTCAGCACATACACTGCTGCTACTGTTTATCGGTCACTTTACCAAGTTATCATTACTCATTGTGTATTTATTATGACCGGTTTTACGTTTCAATTATTTCTATATTTTCTTTCTCTCTGCATTATTACGGCCTGTAAGTAAACATTTCATTGTTAGTCTACAGCTGTTGTTAACATGTGACAAATAAAATTAGATTTGAAATGTTTATTTGACCACTCTGTGAAGTTCATCATAACTTGTTTAATCTGTAGCCTAATAAACTGTAGTTTCCCCGAGTCTTAGTGGGAGTACCACACACCATATCATCTCATGACTCCAAATGTACTTTGATATGATGGTTGTATCAATATTTTCGCTTAAATCCGTTTCCACCATCATTTCTAGCGTAATTAATTTTACCATCACAAAAAGATCCCACCATGTCAAACGAACAAATTATCTGTCGGCATTTATAACATTTTACCGAAACTTAATGTTTCCATTACAGCTGTGATTTCTTATATATATGGTATGACTTTACTCGCGTAACGTAGTTTGTGGATCATTGTATTTTTTTGTTGTTGTAACAATATTTGCACAAAAGCCAAGTTTTGGTTTTTAATGTTTCCGTACAGAAGGAATTACTTGCGACACCGGTAGCAGAAGGTTCAACATCCGGTAACGACGTTCTCTCTTTCCTGTCAGCCATTTGTGATAAAAGGTGAGAGAAAGATTTTCTCTGTTTGTACGAATACAAAAATACTGTACTTTCACGAACCATAGCGGCCCAATAGGTAAAAAATGTATATTGCGAAGCATCTCCGCTAACGGTATTGCTTTATTTATTTTGAATGTTGTCGTTATTTTGGCACATTTATGGTGAAAAAAGTCGGCATGCTACCGCTGTGCCCGCCACATGCTGGATGATTCGGCGTCAACGCAAATGTTCACATGGCTTCGTATTTGCTTATGAACGTCTCCCCTCTCCGCCAGAGATTGTTTAATCAATTCTGATATTTAATAAGCGCATTATTTTTCCCAGCCTAACGTTGCCATGCAAACGAGAAATGTTGAGTTTGACTAACTATCTAACACGTTAACACTTTAAGCTAGCTAGCTAATTGCTCTATAATAGTTAATGTAGTAAAAAAAAAATGTTTTTAAAGTTATGTTTAACTAGGCAAGTCAGTTAAGAACATTCTTATTTACAATGACTGCCGAGGAACAGAATTAAGAAATATTAGGTCGAGAAATGTCGCAAGTCCGGTGTCGCAAGTATATATTTGATGGATGTATAGACTATATGGGAAAGGGGGGTGCCTCGTCAGTTCTCCAACTGAAATGTTTCTACCGCGTTTAACCCCGGGGGTGGGGGCTGCCTTAATCGACATCCACCTGCTCCCGGGGAACAGCGGGTTTACCTCGTCAGCTCGGGGATTCTTCCGGTTACTGGCCCAACGCTCTAACCGCTATGTTACCATATGGATAGAATATATACTATATCTGAAGAATGATATCGGTACAGCAATAGTTAAATAGCATAGGCCTTGACTATAATACAGTGTTTACATATGAAGTGGGTTAAACGGTATGTGGTAATTAAAGGGACCAGTGTTCCATGACTTTGTACATCGGGCTGCAGTCGCTAAGGTGGTGTGTGAAAGGGCAGGGTGCTGAACTTCTGTGTGGTGCAAGCTAACTGATTTAATAGCTCAATCTTTTTTCTGCTACTCACAGATCGAGTGACCGATCATCATCACCAAAAAAACAGAATGCAGAACGACGCTGGTGAATTCGTGGACTTGTACGTCCCACGTAAATGGTGAGTACCTCGTAGCGCCACACCTGGAACGAAACAAGCCTACGACAACGAGCAACGTTAGACGTTTGTGTAATGGATAGATAGTTGGTTTCATAGCTAGATACATAATTTAACTTTGTGTTGATGAATGCATTCTAAATAAATTTTGCCCTGTCAACAACATTAGCTAGAGTTCCTGTAATTCTGATTCTATATGCAACTTGCTATGACCCTGTGTCATTCAGCTCTGCAAGCAACAGAATCATTGGAGCCAAGGACCACGCCTCTATCCAGATCAACATTGCTGAGGTAATAACTAGCACAAGCTATAGAACTCTATGACTTCATAATGTACTTTAGTGTCTTTGTCCCAAATGGCACCCTATTAAACACAGGGGACCGTGTTCCATTTGAGCCACATCACAGGAGATTGGTGGAACCTTCATTGGGGAGGACTGGGCTCGTGGCAATGACTGGAGTGGATTCAGTGGAATGGTATCAAATACATCAAACACATTGGTTAGCAGGTGGTTGATGCCATTCCATTTGCTCGGTTCTGACCATTTATGAGCCGTCCTCCCCTCAGCAGCCTCCACGGAAACACACCCAGTAGTCTTTCATTGATCTGGGCCCAGTTTCCCCGAAAGTGGTGGAAGCCGAGCGTACACGCGGTTTAACGATGCGTCTTTCCTACAATGGCCGAAGACACATTTTCCCAAACCGGCACACAGACAACAGCCGCTAAGTGCGTTGTCGGAGCATGTCGATACTGGTAGGATTTCACCTCTACGGGATCTGATAGGATTTAACCTCTACGGGATCTGATAGGATTTAACCTCTACGGGATCTGATAGGATTTAACCTCTACGGGATCTGAAAGGATTTTAATAAGAGACAGCTCTGCTACTCAAATCTTATATTATAATTATTTCACAATACTGACGACTGATCAGCTCCTATAGAGAGAGAACACAGGTAACACAAACTCAGTCCTCGGGACCCCAAAGGGTGCACATTTTGGATTTTCCCCTAGCACTAAACGGCTGATTCAAATAATCAACTAATAGGGCTGTGTAGTGTGAGGGGCTGTGTAGTGTTAGGGCTGTGTAGTGTGAGGGCTGTGTCGTGTGAGGGCTGTGTCGTGTGAGGGCTGTGTCGTGTGAGGGCTGTGTCGTGTGAGGGCTGTGTAGTGTGAGGGCTGTGTAGTGTGAGGGCTGTGTAGTGTGAGGGGCTGTGTAGTGGTAGGGCTGTGTAGTGTGAGGGCTGTGTAGTGTGAGGGCTGTGTAGTGTGAGGGCTGTGTAGTGTGAGGGGCTGTGTAGTGTTAGGGCTGTGTAGTGTGAGGGCTGTGTAGTGTGAGGGGCTGTGTAGTGTGAGGGGCTGTGTAGTGGTAGGGCTGTGTAGTGTGAGGGCTGTGTAGTGTGAGGGCTGTGTAGTGAGGGCTGTGTAGTGTGAGGGCTGTGTAGTGTTAGGGCTGTGTAGTGGTAGGGCTGTGTAGTGGTAGGGCTGTGTAGTGTTAGGGCTGTGTAGTGGTAGGGCTGTGTAGTGTTAGGGCTGTGTAGTGGTAGGGCTGTGTAGTGGTAGGGCTGTGTAGTGTGAGGGCTGTGTAGTGTGAGGGCTGTGTAGTGTGAGGGCTGTGTAGTGTTAGGGGCTGTGTAGTGTTAGGGGCTGTGTAGTGTGAGGGCTGTGTAGTGTGAGGGCTGTGTAGTGTGAGGGCTGTGTAGTGTGAGGGCTGTGTAGTGTGAGGGCTGTGTAGTGTGAGGGCTGTGTAGTGTTAGGGGCTGTGTAGTGGTAGGGCTGTGTAGTGGTAGGGCTGTGTAGTGTTAGGGCTGTGTAGTGTGAGGGCTGTGTAGTGTGAGGGCTGTGTAGTGTGAGGGCTGTGTAGTGTTAGGGGCTGTGTAGTGGTAGGGCTGTGTAGTGTTAGGGCTGTGTAGTGTTAGGGCTGTGTAGTGTTAGGGGCTGTGTAGTGTTAGGGGCTGTGTAGTGGTAGGGCTGTGTAGTGTTAGGGCTGTGTAGTGTTAGGGCTGTGTAGTGTGAGGGCTGTGTAGTGTGAGGGCTGTGTAGTGGTAGGGCTGTGTAGTGGTAGGGCTGTGTAGTGTGAGGGCTGTGTAGTGTGAGGGGCTGTGTTGTAGTGTGAGGGGCTGTGTAGTGTGAGGGGCTGTGTAGTGTTAGGGGCTGTGTAGTGTTAGGGGCTGTGTAGTGAGGGGCTGTGTACTGTGTAGTGTGAGGGGCTGTGTAGTGTGAGGGGCTGTGTAGTGTGAGGGCTGTGTAGTGGTAGGGCTGTGTAGTGGTAGGGCTGTGTAGTGGTAGGGCTGTGTAGTGGTAGGGCTGTGTAGTGTGAGGGGCTGTGTAGTGTTAGAGCTGTGTAGTGTGAGGGCTGTGTAGTGGTAGGGCTGTGTAGTGGTAGGGCTGTGTAGTGTGAGGGCTGTGTAGTGTGAGGGCTGTGTAGTGGTAGGGCTGTGTAGTGGTAGGGCTGTGTAGTGTGAGGGGCTGTGTAGTGGTAGGGCTGTGTAGTGGTAGGGCTGTGTAGTGTGAGGGCTGTGTAGTGGTAGGGCTGTGTAGTGGTAGGGCTGTGTAGTGGTAGGGCTGTGTAGTGTGAGGGGCTGTGTAGTGTTAGGGGCTGTGTAGTGGTAGGGCTGTGTAGTGGTAGGGCTGTGTAGTGGTAGGGCTGTGTCGTGTTAGGGCTGTGTCGTGTGAGGGCTGTGTCGTGGTAGGGCTGTGTAGTGTGAGGGCTGTGTAGTGTGAGGGCTGTGTAGTGTTAGGGCTGTGTAGTGTTAGGGCTGTGTAGTGTTAGGGGCTGTGTAGTGGTAGGGCTGTGTAGTGGTAGGGCTGTGTAGTGTTAGGGCTGTGTAGTGTGAGGGCTGTGTAGTGTGAGGGCTGTGTAGTGTGAGGGCTGTGTAGTGGTAGGGCTGTGTAGTGGTAGGGCTGTGTAGTGTGAGGGCTGTGTAGTGTGAGGGGCTGTGTAGTGTGAGGGGCTGTGTAGTGTGAGGGGCTGTGTAGTGTTAGGGCTGTGTAGTGTGAGGGGCTGTGTAGTGTGAGGGCTGTGTAGTGTTAGGGGCTGTGTAGTGTTAGGGGCTGTGTAGTGTTAGGGGCTGTGTAGTGTTAGGGGCTGTGTAGTGTGAGGGCTGTGTCGTGGGGGCTGTGTCGTGGTAGGGCTGTGTAGTGTGAGGGGCTGTGTAGTGTGAGGGGCTGTGTAGTGGTAGGGCTGTGTAGTGTGAGGGCTGTGTAGTGGTAGGGCTGTGTAGTGGTAGGGCTGTGTAGTGTGAGGGGCTGTGTAGTGTGAGGGGCTGTGTAGTGTTAGAGCTGTGTAGTGGTAGGGCTGTGTAGTGGTAGGGCTGTGTAGTGGTAGGGCTGTGTAGTGTGAGGGCTGTGTAGTGTGAGGGCTGTGTAGTGGAGGGCTGTGTAGTGGTAGGGCTGTGTAGTGGTAGGGCTGTGTAGTGGTAGGGCTGTGTAGTGTGAGGGCTGTGTAGTGTGAGGGCTGTGTAGTGTGAGGGCTGTGTAGTGGTAGGGCTGTGTAGTGGTAGGGCTGTGTAGTGTGAGGGCTGTGTAGTGTGAGGGCTGTGTAGTGGCTGTGTAGTGTGAGGGGCTGTGTAGTGTTAGGGCTGTGTAGTGTGAGGGCTGTGTAGTGTGAGGGGCTGTGTAGTGTGAGGGGCTGTGTAGTGGTAGGGCTGTGTAGTGTGAGGGCTGTGTAGTGTGAGGGCTGTGTAGTGTGAGGGCTGTGTAGTGTGAGGGCTGTGTAGTGTGAGGGCTGTGTAGTGTTAGGGGCTGTGTAGTGGTAGGGCTGTGTAGTGGTAGGGCTGTGTAGTGTTAGGGCTGTGTAGTGGTAGGGCTGTGTAGTGTTAGGGCTGTGTAGTGGTAGGGCTGTGTAGTGGTAGGGCTGTGTAGTGTGAGGGCTGTGTAGTGTGAGGGCTGTGTAGTGTTAGGGGCTGTGTAGTGTTAGGGGCTGTGTAGTGTGAGGGCTGTGTAGTGTGAGGGCTGTGTAGTGTGAGGGCTGTGTAGTGTGAGGGCTGTGTAGTGTGAGGGCTGTGTAGTGTGAGGGCTGTGTAGTGTTAGGGGCTGTGTAGTGGTAGGGCTGTGTAGTGGTAGGGCTGTGTAGTGTGAGGGCTGTGTAGTGTGAGGGCTGTGTAGTGTTAGGGGCTGTGTAGTGGTAGGGCTGTGTAGTGTTAGGGCTGTGTAGTGTGAGGGCTGTGTAGTGTTAGGGCTGTGTAGTGTTAGGGGCTGTGTAGTGTTAGGGGCTGTGTAGTGGTAGGGCTGTGTAGTGTTAGGGCTGTGTAGTGTTAGGGCTGTGTAGTGTGAGGGCTGTGTAGTGTGAGGGCTGTGTAGTGGTAGGGCTGTGTAGTGTGAGGGCTGTGTAGTGTGAGGGGCTGTGTAGTGTTAGGGCTGTGTAGTGTGAGGGGCTGTGTAGTGTGAGGGGCTGTGTAGTGTTAGGGGCTGTGTAGTGTTAGGGGCTGTGTAGTGTGAGGGGCTGTGTCGTGGTAGGGCTGTGTAGTGTGAGGGGCTGTGTAGTGTGAGGGGCTGTGTAGTGTGAGGGCTGTGTAGTGGTAGGGCTGTGTAGTGGTAGGGCTGTGTAGTGGTAGGGCTGTGTAGTGGTAGGGCTGTGTAGTGTGAGGGGCTGTGTAGTGTTAGAGCTGTGTAGTGTGAGGGCTGTGTAGTGGTAGGGCTGTGTAGTGGTAGGGCTGTGTAGTGTGAGGGCTGTGTAGTGTGAGGGCTGTGTAGTGGTAGGGCTGTGTAGTGGTAGGGCTGTGTAGTGGTAGGGCTGTGTAGTGGTAGGGCTGTGTAGTGTGAGGGCTGTGTAGTGGTAGGGCTGTGTAGTGGTAGGGCTGTGTAGTGGTAGGGCTGTGTAGTGTGAGGGGCTGTGTAGTGTTAGGGGCTGTGTAGTGGTAGGGCTGTGTAGTGGTAGGGCTGTGTAGTGGTAGGGCTGTGTCGTGTTAGGGCTGTGTCGTGTGAGGGCTGTGTCGTGGTAGGGCTGTGTAGTGTGAGGGCTGTGTAGTGTGAGGGCTGTGTAGTGTTAGGGCTGTGTAGTGTTAGGGGCTGTGTAGTGTTAGGGGCTGTGTAGTGGTAGGGCTGTGTAGTGGTAGGGCTGTGTAGTGTTAGGGCTGTGTAGTGTGAGGGCTGTGTAGTGTGAGGGCTGTGTAGTGTGAGGGCTGTGTAGTGGTAGGGCTGTGTAGTGTGAGGGCTGTGTAGTGTGAGGGGCTGTGTAGTGTGAGGGGCTGTGTAGTGTGAGGGGCTGTGTAGTGTTAGGGCTGTGTAGTGTGAGGGGCTGTGTAGTGTGAGGGGCTGTGTAGTGTTAGGGGCTGTGTAGTGTTAGGGGCTGTGTAGTGTTAGGGGCTGTGTAGTGTTAGGGCTGTGTAGTGTGAGGGCTGTGTCGTGGTAGGGCTGTGTCGTGGTAGGGCTGTGTAGTGTGAGGGGCTGTGTAGTGTGAGGGGCTGTGTAGTGGTAGGGCTGTGTAGTGTGAGGGCTGTGTAGTGGTAGGGCTGTGTAGTGGTAGGGCTGTGTAGTGGTAGGGCTGTGTAGTGTGAGGGGCTGTGTAGTGTGAGGGGCTGTGTAGTGTTAGAGCTGTGTAGTGGTAGGGCTGTGTAGTGGTAGGGCTGTGTAGTGGTAGGGCTGTGTAGTGTGAGGGCTGTGTAGTGTGAGGGCTGTGTAGTGTGAGGGCTGTGTAGTGGTAGGGCTGTGTAGTGGTAGGGCTGTGTAGTGGTAGGGCTGTGTAGTGTGAGGGCTGTGTAGTGTGAGGGCTGTGTAGTGTGAGGGCTGTGTAGTGGTAGGGCTGTGTAGTGGTAGGGCTGTGTAGTGTGAGGGGCTGTGTAGTGTTAGGGGCTGTGTAGTGGTAGGGCTGTGTAGTGGTAGGGCTGTGTCGTGGTAGGGCTGTGTCGTGTTAGGGCTGTGTCGTGTGAGGGGCTGTGTAGTGTGAGGGGCTGTGTAGTGTTAGGGGCTGTGTAGTGGTAGGGCTGTGTAGTGGTAGGGCTGTGTAGTGTTAGGGGCTGTGTAGTGGTAGGGCTGTGTAGTGGTAGGGCTGTGTAGTGTGAGGGCTGTTCAGTGGTAGGGCTGTGTAGTGTGAGGGGCTGTGTAGTGTGAGGGCTGTGTAGTGTTAGAGCTGTGTAGTGTGAGGGCTGTGTAGTGTGAGGGCTGTGTCGTGGTAGGGCTGTGTCGTGGTAGGGCTGTGTCGTGGTAAGGCTGTGTCGTGGTAGGGCTGTGTAGTGGTAGGGCTGTGTAGTGTGAGGGGCTGTGTAGTGTGAGGGCTGTGTAGTGTGAGGGCTGTGTAGTGTGAGGGCTGTGTAGTGTGAGGGCTGTGTAGTGTGAGGGCTGTGTAGTGGTAGGGCTGTGTAGTGGTAGGGCTGTGTAGTGGTAGGGCTGTGTAGTGGTAGGGCTGTGTAGTGGTAGGGCTGTGTAGTGTGGTAGGGCTGTGTAGTGTGAGGGCTGTGTAGTGTGAGGGCTGTGTAGTGTGAGGGCTGTGTAGTGTGAGGGCTGTGTAGTGGTAGGGGCTGTGTAGTGTGAGGGGCTGTGTAGTGTGAGGGGCTGTGTAGTGTGAGGGGCTGTGTAGTGTTAGGGGCAAAAACCAAAACGAGGACCGGGTTTGGGAAACGCTGGACTACCACCTGTGGCTGCACATTATGAGACCGTCTACAAGGAGGGAGAGAGAAGGGGAAAGGTGGGGAAGGAGGGAGAGAGAAGGGGAAAGGTGGGGAAGGAGGGAGAGAGAAGGGGAAAGGGGGGGAAGGAGGGAGAGAGAAGGGGAAAGGTGGGGAAGGAGGGAGAGAGAAGGGGAAAGGTGGGGAAGGAGGGAGAGAGAAGGGGAAAGGTGGGGAAGGAGGGAGAGAGAAGCCAAAATAGAACTACATTTATTGAACGTAGTATATTTCAAGACAGGGATGCAAACTTTCCAGTGATATTCGCCGGTTGAATTTTAAAACGGGTTATCCACATGAATCGTGTAGGTCCTGGGATGGTGGGGGTACGATCTGATCACTCAGACGACAAGACGCTTGATTACCGGCGTTATTAAATTAAATATTAATTCAATGTTAAAGCTGACGGCACTTTTCATGGGCTACTTAGTATAAGAGAGAGGGCGATTTTTAAAACATGTAGTACAATAGAAAACGAAGCTTAGCGTAGCTAGCTAGCTAAATAAAGAGGTTTCTGGAGAAGTGCTCTTAGCTCGCCGGTGGTGTTGTCATCCATCCATTCCTATGTTTGCAGCCTGCTCATGCTCACTAAATCAGTGACCATGTTCTATACGTTATCTGCCAATAAATGCTGAGATTTAAGGCTAAAACATATTGTAAATAAATCAAATCAAATCAAATTTATTTATATAGCCCTTCGTACATCAGCTGATATCTCAAAGTGCTGTAAAAACAAACAGCAAACAATGCATTGCAGATAAATAACCTGTAACAATGACCCCCCCAAAACAATGTATTGCAGTATTTGGCATGTTCTAGTAGCTTCTCTTTGGCAGTGGGTCAATATTTGGCACTTTTTGGCAGGGGGTCGTTATTTGGCACTTTTTGGCAGGGGGTCGATATTTGGCACTTTTTGGCAGGGGGTTGATATTTGACATGGCAGGCCCTCTTCTCCTTATATAACCTCATTGTACTAATAACTTTTTATTTATTGCAGGTTGACAAGGCAACCGGTCGCTTCAATGGCCAGTTCAAGACCTACGCTATCTGCGGTGCCATCCGTAGAATGGTAGGTGTCTCCGCTTTCGTGAGGAGTGGGTTGCAAATGTACAACCAGGTTTTCTTGGAAACGTTACTGGAATTTTGCGACCTTTACACAAGGCGATGTTGCAGGTCTTTGGCAGCGAGGCTTGGCTCTGTCCTCTTGCGGTGGCTCTGTCCTCTTGCGGTGGCTCTGTCCTCTTGCGGTGGCTCTGCAATCCTGCGGTGGCTCTGTCCTCCTGCGGTGGCTCTGTCCTCCTGCGGTGGCTCTGTTAACAGATAACTGAGATGGTTTGAGGCCATGCTCTCTCCTCCATAGCAAGGTTATAGCTAAACCTCAGACACACCACTGGCATCAACTATCTTTTATCCAGGAATTATAGAGACCTCCAGCCCCCCCCCTATCTAAAGTCTGGTGTTATCAGTGTAGATTCAGGAGAGGAAGCCACTCCCACATTTATCCCTCAAGTCACCATGGCATCATTTGATATTGTGCGTTATCTTCTGTTTGATGGTGTTAACAAATGTGAGGTGTGTGTGTGTGTGTGTGTGTGTGTGAGGTGTGTGTTTAACAGGACAGTAGTTGACTGTAGTGTGTTTAACAGGACAGTAGTTGACTGTAGTGTGTGTGTGTGTTTAACAGGACAGTAGTTGACTGTAGTGTGTTTAACAGGACAGTAGTTGACTGTAGTGTGTTTAACAGGACAGTAGTTGACTGTAGTGTGTTTAACAGGACAGTAGTTGACTGTAGTGTGTTTAACAGGACAGTAGTTGACTGTAGTGTGTGTGTGTGTTTAACAGGACAGTAGTTGACTGTAGTGTGTGTGTGTTTAACAGGACAGTAGTTGACTGTAGTGTGTGTGTGTGTTTAACAGGACAGTAGTTGACTGTAGTGTGTTTAACAGGACAGTAGTTGACTGTAGTGTGTGTGTGTGTTTAACAGGACAGTAGTTGACTGTAGTGTGTTTAACAGGACAGTAGTTGACTGTAGTGTGTTTAACAGGACAGTAGTTGACTGTAGTGTGTTTAACAGGACAGTAGTTGACTGTAGTGTGTTTAACAGGACAGTAGTTGACTGTAGTGTGTTTAACAGGACAGTAGTTGACTGTAGTGTGTGTGTGTGTTTAACAGGACAGTAGTTGACTGTAGTGTGTGTGTGTGTGTGTGTTTAACAGGACAGTAGTTGACTGTAGTGTGTGTGTGTGTGTTTAACAGGACAGTAGTTGACTGTAGTGTGTGTGTGTGTGTTTAACAGGACAGTAGTTGACTATAGTGTGTGTGTGTGTGTTTAACAGGACAGTAGTTGACTGTAGTGTGTGTGTGTTTAACAGGACAGTAGTTGACTGTAGTGTGTGTGTGTGTTTAACAGGACAGTAGTTGACTGTAGTGTGTGTGTGTTTAACAGGACAGTAGTTGACTGTAGTGTGTGTGTGTGTTTAACAGGACAGTAGTTGACTGTAGTGTGTGTGTGTGTGTGTTTAACAGGACAGTAGTTGACTGTAGTGTGTGTGTGTGTGTGTTTAACAGGACAGTAGTTGACTGTAGTGTGTGTGTGTGTGTTTAACAGGACAGTAGTTGACTGTAGTGTGTGTGTGTGTGTTTAACAGGACAGTAGTTGACTGTAGTGTGTTTAACAGGACAGTAGTTGACTGTAGTGTGTGTGTGTGTTTAACAGGACAGTAGTTGACTGTAGTGTGTGTGTGTGTGTTTAACAGGACAGTAGTTGACTGTAGTGTGTGTGTGTGTTTAACAGGACAGTAGTTGACTGTAGTGTGTGTGTGTTTAACAGGACAGTAGTTGACTGTAGTGTGTGTGTGTGAGGAACTGTCTAACGGACCCTCCTGTCCCGTCCTGCAGGGCGAGGCCGACGACTCCCTACTGAGGCTGGCTAAGACCGACAGCATCGTGTCAAAGTAAGTACATCTCTGCTGTTCTGTGTTCAGCCTGGTGTTTTGTCACGATACCAACAAGTTTTGACTTAGATACTCGATACCACAACAAATGAAGAAGGCCTATTAGGCAACGTCACAGAATGGCTATTGATCCAGACAGATTTGTCGAGTTCATAATCATTACATTTTAAATATATGCATTAAATTAATCAATCATACAATATTTATTTAGCAAACTACATAATATTATTGTTAATTTATTTGAATGGTAAATCTCTTTGATAAACTGGGTAAATCGAGATGTAGCCACGGTCTAGTCACAATACAGGTGGTTTCATGTTCAAATAGGAGGGTGTGAATGAATTGAGTTATTGAGCTGGTTTTGGGGCTGATTTCACGGGGCTACAGACGAAAAACAAGCTGCTTCCCTTCCATTTGATACTTATTGTATTGTACTGATCATCAACAATCGCAAAAAAGAGAAGCAATCTGTTATTTTATAAAAGTGTGCCTGTCTCTTTAAGACCCATGATGTCATTCAGGGTCAGTTTGAGCAAAGATAATGTTGACTGGGAGAGATGTGGGCGGGGGGGGGGGAGACTATATAAACTATATAAGTGAATTAATTAATAAAGTTTTTGGTGACAATCTGCTTTGAAATAAGCTGTTTTTTGAGGAGCCAGGCCCAGCCAATCAGAATGAGTTTTTACACACAAAAGTGCTTTATTACAGATGGAGATACTCCTCAGTTGTATTGAGAACGCACATATGGGTATTTGGGCACAGCCAGTGTGTGATTGGTGCCGTTGTTGGCCTAAATTAAACTGATTGGTCAGGCTCTACTAAATTAAACTGTGATTGGTCAGGCTCTACTAAATTAAACTGTGGTTGGTCAGGCTCTACTAAATTAAACTGTGATTGGTCAGGCTCTACTAAATTAAACTGTGATTGGTCAGGCTCTACTAAATTAAACTGATTGGTCAGGCTCTCCTAAATTAAACTGATTGGTCAGGCTCTACTAAATTAAACTGTGATTGGTCAGGCTCTACTAAATTAAACTGTGATTGGTCAGGCTCTACTAAATTAAACTGTGGTTGGTCAGGCTCTACTAAATTAAACTGTGGTTGGTCAGGCTCTACTAAATTAAACTGTGATTGGTCAGGCTCTACTAAATTAAACTGTGATTGGTCAGGCTCTACTAAATTAAACTGTGATTGGTCAGGCTCTACTAAATTAAACTGTGATTGGTCAGGCTCTACTAAATTAAACTGTGATTGGTCAGGCTCTCCTAAATTAAACTGGTTGGTCAGGCTCTACTAAATTAAACTGTGATTGGTCAGGCTCTCCTAAATTAAACTGATTGGTCAGGCTCTACTAAATTAAACTGGTTGGTCAGGCTCTCCTAAATTAAACTGGTTGGTCAGGCTCTCCTAAATTAAACTGATTGGTCAGGCTCTCCTAAATTAAACTGATTGGTCAGGCTCTACTAAATTAAACTGATTGGTCAGGCTCTACTAAATTAAACTGGTTGGTCAGGCTCTACTAAATTAAACTGATTGGTCAGGCTCTCCTAAATTAAACTGGTTGGTCAGGCTCTCCTAAATTAAACTGTGATTGGTCAGGCTCTACTAAATTAAAATGTGATTGGTCAGGCTCTCCTAAATTAAACTGATTGGTCAGGCTCTACTAAATTAAACTGGTTGGTCAGGCTCTACTAAATTAAACTGGTTGGTCAGGCTCTACTAAATTAAACTGTGATTGGTCAGGCTCTACTAAATTAAACTGTGATTGGTCAGGCTCTACTAAATTAAACTGTGATTGGTCAGGCTCTACTAAATTAAACTGTGATTGGTCAGGCTCTACTAAATTAAACTGTGATTGGTCAGGCTCTACTAAATTAAACTGATTGGTCAGGCTCTACTAAATTAAACTGTGATTGGTCAGGCTCTACTAAATTAAACTGTGATTGGTCAGGCTCTACTAAATTAAACTGTGATTGGTCAGGCTCTACTAAATTAAACTGTGATTGGTCAGGCTCTACTAAATTAAACTGTGATTGGTCAGGCTCTACTAAATTAAACTGTGATTGGTCAGGCTCTACTAAATTAAACTGTGATTGGTCAGGCTCTACTAAATTAAACTGTGATTGGTCAGGCTCTACTAAATTAAACTGTGATTGGTCGGGCTCTACTAAATTAAACTGTGATTGGTCGGGCTCTACTAAATTAAACTGTGATTGGTCGGGCTCTACTAAATTAAACTGTGATTGGTCAGGCTCTACTAAATTAAACTGTGATTGGTCAGGCTCTCCTAAATTAAACTGTGATTGGTCAGGCTCTACTAAATTAAACTGATTGGTCAGGCTCTCCTAAATTAAACTGTGATTGGTCAGGCTCTACTAAATTAAACTGTGATTGGTCAGGCTCTACTAAATTAAACTGTGATTGGTCAGGCTCTACTAAATTAAACTGTGATTGGTCAGGCTCTACTAAATTAAACTGTGATTGGTCAGGCTCTACTAAATTAAACTGTGATTGGTCAGGCTCTACTAAATTAAACTGTGATTGGTCAGGCTCTACTAAATTAAACTGTGATTGGTCAGGCTCTACTAAATTAAACTGATTGGTCAGGCTCTACTAAATTAAACTGTGATTGGTCAGGCTCTACTAAATTAAACTGTGATTGGTCAGGCTCTACTAAATTAAACTGTGATTGGTCAGGCTCTACTAAATTAAACTGTGATTGGTCAGGCTCTACTAAATTAAACTGTGATTGGTCAGGCTCTACTAAATTAAACTGTGATTGGTCAGGCTCTACTAAATTAAACTGTGATTGGTCGGGCTCTACTAAATTAAACTGTGATTGGTCAGATCTAACGTTCTCTTCCTCTCTCTTTTCCTAACAGGAACTTCTAGGAGAGGAGCCTCTGGAATCCCTTTGTAAAATAAAAATGAATTAGAACTTGTTTCAAGCGTCATTATTACTCATTGATGATTGGTCTTAACCCCAGTTCATAGTTGCAAACATTTTGGGATAAAAAAATGAAATCAATCTGATTGTCAATGCCTGCTTCCATGCAGGTCGTCAAACACATTTGTGTGTGAAAGATGTCCCATCTCCATGTGAGTGATTTTATAAAAAAAATATTAAAATATTAACGAAACAACATGTCTGGAAGAACGGGGACATTTTATTTTTTTGTGTGTGAATTTTTCTCCCCAATTTCGTGGTAATCTAATTGTTGTAGTAGCTACTATCTTGTCTCATCGCTACAACTCCCGTACGGGCTCGGGAGAGACGAAGGTTGAGAGCCATGCGTCCTCCGATACACAACCCAACTAAGCCACGCTGCTTCTTAACCTCTTGCTTCTACTCGGGACGCTTGCGTCCCAACTAGAGCTCTGGAAATGCAAATGCGCTACGCTAAATGCTAATAGTATTAGTTAAAACTCAAACGTTCATTAAAATACACATGCAGGGTATCGAATTAAAGCTACACTCGTTGTGAATCCAGGCAACAAGTCAGATTTTTAAAATGCTTTTCGGGGACACCATGAGAAGCTATTATCTGATAGCATGCACCAATACACTACAACAGAAAAGCACAGCAGGGGACGTAAACAAAATAATTAGCATTTCGGCGTTACACAAACCGCACAATAAAATAGAAAACATTCATTACCTTTCACCATCTTCTTTGTTGGCACTCCTAGATGTCCCATAAACACTATTGGGTCTTTATTTCGATTAAATCGGTCCATATAAAGCCTAGATATCGTTATATGTAGACTGTGTGATAAACGAAAAAAACATAGTTTCAAAACGTAACGTCATTTTTTAAAATTCAAAAAGTCGACGATAAACTTTCACAAAACACTTCGAAATACTTTTGTAAATGCAACTTTAGGTATTAGTAAACGTTAATAAGCGATAAAATTCATCAGGAGGCGATGTAAAAATCATTAGCTGTCCGTCTGGAAAAATGTCCGGCTAGTAACTCAACCAAAATATCCGGTCCTAGACCTGAAGAAATACGGTGCCTTGCATGTGTTTGGACCAAGAAAAAACTCGTAGGGAAATGACAAGACTCTAGACACCGTGTGGAAGCTGTAGGTACTGCAACCTCAGTCAATTAATTGTGGTTCACCTTTATCAATGGGTTCAAGTCGCGCAGCAATATATTTTTCCATTTTCAGTGATCAGTTTTTCCTGTGCTTTTCGATGTAAATGCCGTTCTGGTAAAGCCACAGCAGTGATTTAACCAGTTTTATAAATGTCTGAGTGTTTTCTATCCACACAGACTAAGCAAATGCATATACTATATTCCTGGCATGAGTAGCAGGGCGCTGAAATGTTGCGCGATTTTTAACAGAATGTTCAAAAAAGTAGAGGGTAGAGGGAAGAGGTTAACACAGCGCGCATCCAACCCGGAAGCCAGCCGCACCAATGTGTCAGAGGAAACACCGTACACTACCTAGCGACCTGGTCAGCATGCACTGTGCCCGGCCCGCCACAGGAGTCGCTGGTGCGCGATGAGACAAGGATATCCCTACCGGCCAAGCCCTCCCTAACCCGGACGACGCTAGGCTAATTGTGCGTCGCCCCATGGACCTCCCGGTCGCGGCCGGTTACGACAGAGCCTGGGCTCGAACCCAGAGTCTCTGGTGGCACAGCTGGCGCTGCAGTACAGCGCCCTTAACCACTGCGCCACCCGGGAGGCCTGAACGGGGTCATTTTCAGCTTCCAGGAAATGTGTCCAGACTGTTTTGACATGATGCTGTGCATTACCATGCTGAAACATGAGGTGATGACGGCGGATGAATGGCACGACAACGAGCCTCAGGATCTCGTCACGATATCTCTGTGTGTTCAAATTGACATAGATAAAAATGCGATTGTGTTCGTTGCCTGTAGCTTATGCCTGCCCCATACCATAACCCCATCACTGCCATGGGGGCCCTCTGTTGACATCAGTAAAGTGCTCCCCCACACGACGCCATACGGCAGGGTAGCGTAGTGGTTAGAGTGTTGGACTAGTAACCGGAAGGTTGCGAGTTCAAACCCCCGAGCTGACAAGGTACAAATCTGTCGTTCTGCCCCTGAACAGGCAGTTAACCCCACTGTTCCTAGGCCGTCATTGAAAATAAGAATTTGTTCTTAACTGACTTGCCTGGTTAAATAAAGGTAAAATAAAAAAATATACACTTGATCTGCCGATTGGACGTACTGCCAAGTTCTCCGAAACGACGTTGGAGGCGGCTTATGGTAGAGAAATGAACATTCAATTAGACGACAACCGCTCTGGTGGACATTCCTGCAGTCAGCGGGACTGAACTAAAATTACCAATGTTTTACTTTTCAAGAGGCATCTTGTAGAATCGTCTGCAGTGCTACATGTTCACCACTAGATGGCACTCCGGGTCAATACATGTTTGCCCGTGAAACGTATTTTTATCCCAATTTAATGTAGTGTTATCAGGAAATAGAAAACATTTGGACAGAACCTGTCAGCGCGGGATTGGTGTATATGTCCCATAGTCAACATTCCACATTTTAAATTAATCTCAAATATAATTGAAAAGGAATGACTGTTTATTTGGTCTCGCGAAGCCATCATTCCAAATCTCGTCTCCTCGCCTCACCTAAAGGGAATCTCAGTGCTAGCTGCTAACCTAACCACTCTGAACAGCTGTTTTAGTGTCATTCTGAATGGTGTGGTCTAACTAACGTTTAGGCTATGTTAAGATAACAGGGAGTATGTAGATAGTCATCACTGTAAACACAGACTTCTACTTAGTCCGGAGTCCCAACAGCTGATAGCAGACTACTTTAAAATCTCTCGCTGAGGTCAAATGGAAGGACTGATTTTAAAATCTCTCGCTGAGGTAAAATTACATTTTAAATTGGTGTCTGTTCGTTTCCCACACTCTTTTCCAAACCTCTCTCTTTCTCTCTCTGTGTCCCCCCCCCCCCCCCCCCCAGGTGAAATGAAATAGCTTAGGTTGGTGAAGCCCTTTAATTATTGAGAATGCTGATTACAGCATTAGTCCCTGTCTCTCAGCCTCCTACATGGGTCTGAGGTCACATGACCTGCAGTCTCACGTGTCATACTTGTCTTTTTATTCAGGGATTTAATTGGTTGGAATCAAGTTCGGCAGAACAGTTTCTGTGTCCCAAATGGGACCCTATTCTCTATTTAGTACACTAATTCTTACCAAGGCCCAAAGGCTTCTGGTCAGAAGTAGCTCACTATGTAAGGAATATTGCCTGTGACATCTTTTAAAGATGTCGGGATAATTCCCCCTGGAATCTCTTGAGGTTTGGTTTAAACAGACTCAATTAGCCATGGAGCTTAGATTCATTTGAGGGTTTTGGTGGTTAAAGTCTTGATCCCAAATGGCTCCCTGTTTAGGGCGCTACTTTTGACCGGATACTTATGGGCCCTGATCAAACACAGTGCACTATATAGGGAATAAGGTGTCATTTGGGAATGACCTGTGTCAGGGATATCAGTGGGGAATGGGGAGAGTAAGAGGCCTCAGTGGGGGAGAGTAAGAGGCCTCAATGGGGAGTGGGGAGGGTAAGAGGCCTCAATGGGGAGTGGGGAGGGTAAGAGGCCTCAATGGGGAGTGGGGAGGGTAAGAGGCCTCAATGGGGAGAGTAAGAGGCCTCAGTGGGGGAGAGTAAGAGGCCTCTGGGGAGTGGGGAGGGTAAGAGGCCTCAGTGGGGAGGGTAAGAGGCCTCAATGGGGAGAGTAAGAGGCCTCAGTGGGGAGAGTAAGAGGCCTCAGTGGGGAGGGTAAGAGGCCTCAGTGGGGGAGGGTAAGAGGCCTCAGTGGGGAGAGTAAGAGGCCTCTGGGGAGAGTAAGAGGCCTCAGTGGGGAGAGTAAGAGGCCTCAGTGGGGAGAGTAAGAGGCCTCTGGGGAGGGTAAGAGGCCTCAGTGGGGAGAGTAAGAGGCCTCAGGGGGGGAGAGTAAGAGGCCTCAGTGGGGAGGGTAAGAGGCCTCAGTGGGGAGGGTAAGAGGCCTCAGTGGGGAGAGTAAGAGGCCTCAGTGGGGAGAGTAAGAGGCCTCTGGGGAGAGTAAGAGGCCTCAGTGGGGAGAGTAAGAGGCCTCAGTGGGGAGAGTAAGAGGCCTCAGTGGGGAGAGTAAGAGGCCTCAGTGGGGGAGAGTAAGAGGCCTCAGTGGGGAGAGTAAGAGGCCTCAGTGGGGGAGAGTAAGAGGCCTCAGTGGGGAGGGTAAGAGGCCTCAGTGGGGAGGGTAATAGGCCTGTGTCAGGGATATCAGTGGGGAATGGGGAGAGTAAGAGGCCTCAGTGGGGGAGAGTAAGAGGCCTCAATGGGGAGTGGGGAGGGTAAGAGGCCTCAATGGGGAGTGGGGAGGGTAAGAGGCCTCAATGGGGAGTGGGGAGGGTAAGAGGCCTCAATGGGGAGAGTAAGAGGCCTCTGGGGAGTGGGGAGGGTAAGAGGCCTCAATGGGGAGGGTAAGAGGCCTCAGTGGGGGAGAGTAAGAGGCCTCTGGGGAGTGGGGAGGGTAAGAGGCCTCAATGGGGAGAGTAAGAGGCCTCAGTGGGGAGAGTAAGAGGCCTCAGTGGGGAGGGTAAGAGGCCTCAGTGGGGGAGGGTAAGAGGCCTCAGTGGGGAGGGTAAGAGGCCTCAGTGGGGAGAGTAAGAGGCCTCAGTGGGGAGGGTAAGAGGCCTCAGTGGGGAGAGTAAGAGGCCTCAGTGGGGAGAGTAAGAGGCCTCTGGGGAGGGTAAGAGGCCTCAGTGGGGAGAGTAAGAGGCCTCAGGGGAGAGTAAGAGGAACAGTGGAAACGTTTCCTATTCCTGTACATACAGCTCTACGCTGCCCATTGTCTACTTACCCTACCTGGACCCCACATACCTGCGTCTGAGGGGCGTCGAGGTTGAAGTGAGCTTCTGGGCGCCAGGTAACAGAGGAAGCGTTGTCTCAGCCAGAGGCTGGTGAAGGGGCGCTAGGGGATATAATGAGACCTAAAAAAAACTACCTTTGATATGTGTGGGATCTTATCCGTCCATACATGCCCCCAGAGCCTTACATAGCGTACTTCCCAAATGCTCCCTAGTTAGTGTATTACTTTTAATTGTGTGGATCCCCCCCCCCGGGCCCTGGTTAAAAGGAGTCCACTATATAGAGCAGTGGTAGGCAACCGTCTTCCTGGAGGCCCCGGGCCCTGGTTAAAAGGAGTTGACTATATAGAACAGTGGTAGGCAACCATCTTCCCGGAGCCCCCCCCCCCCCCCCTGGGCCCTGGTTAAAAGGAGTCCACTATATAGAGCAGTGGTAGGCAACTGTCTTCCTGGAGGCCCCGAGCCCTGGTTAAAAGGAGTCCACTATATAGAGCAGTGGTAGGCAACCGTCTTCCCGGAGCCCCCCGGGCCCTGGTTAAAAGGAGTCCACTATATAGAGCAGTGGTAGGCAACCGTCTTCCCGGAGTGCAGCAGGATTTTGCCCCAACCTGGCACTACAACTGACCAACTGAGTTAATCAATCAGTTCAGTGATTTCCCTCAATTCAACACACCTGATCTTCCAGGTCGGTTAAATAATCAAATGAAACATAGCAAGGGCCTCAGGCTGTGTTAAGATAACAGGTTGTCTCTGCGCAGAGTATATAGATAGATGCAAGGGGCCTTAGGGCAGGGTTGCCTGTCCCTGATATACAGGGCCTTATAGGGCAGGGTTGCCTGTGTCTGATATACAGGGCCTTAGGGCAGGGTTGCCTGTGTCTGATATACAGGGCCTTAGGGCAGGGTTGCCTGTGTCTGATATACAGGGCCTTAGGGCAGGGTTGCCTGTGCCTGATATACAGGGCCTTAGGGCAGGGTTGCCTGTGTCTGATATACAGGGCCTTAGGGCAGGGTTGCCTGTGTCTGATATACAGGGCCTTATAGGGCAGGGTTGCCTGTCCCTGATATACAGGGCCTTAGGGCAGGGTTGCCTGTGTCTGATATGCAGGGCCTTATAGGGCAGGGTTGCCTGTCCCTGATATACAGGGCCTTAGGGCAGGGTTGCCTGTGCCTGATATACAGGGCCTTAGGGCAGGGTTGCCTGTCCCTGATATACAGGGCCTTAGGGCAGGGTTGCCTGTCCCTGATATACAGGGCCGTAGGGCAGGGTTGCCTGTCCCTGATATACAGGGCCTTAGGGCAGGGTTGCCTGTCCCTGATATACAGGGCCTTAGGGCAGGGTTGCCTGTGCCTGATATACAGGGCCTTAGGGCAGGGTTGCCTGTCCCTGATATACAGGGCCGTAGGGCAGGGTTGCCTGTGCCTGATATACACAAAAAGTGCTTTAATGTCAAAGTGGAAGAAAAATGTTAACATTTGAAAATGTTTTATGAAAAATAAAGCACTTATATCTTGATTAGATAAGTATTCAACCCACTGAGTCAATACCTCTCACAAATAGAGAGGCAGAGAGAGAGGCAGAGAGAGAGAGGCAGAGAGAGAGGCAGAGAGAGCGAGGCAGAGAGAGCGAGAGAGAGAGAGGCAGAGAGCGAGGCAGAGAGCGAGGCAGAGAGAGAGGCAGAGAGCGAGGCAGAGAGAGCGAGGCAGAGAGAGCGAGGCAGAGAGAGAGGCAGAGAGAGCGAGCGCGAGGCAGAAAGAGCGCGAGGCAGAGAGAGCGCGAGGCAGAGAGAGAGAGAGCGGCAGAGAGAGAGAGAGAGAGAGGCGGAGAGAGAGGCAGAGAGAGAGCGAGGCAGAGAGAGAGCGAAGCTGCAAGATCGCAGGCACCATGAATGTGGAATAATGTGGTCGGTGGTTGAGGAGCCTCACAGAGACCAAACAGGAACATGTAGGCACCTGCCCTCTCAGTCAATCATCAAAGGTTCCCGCCACTACCCCTCCTTCCCCTCAGCCCTCCCTCCTTCCCCTCACCCCCTCCCTCAGCCCTCCCTCTTTACCCTCACCTGTATGTTTCAGAGACAGACCCCAAGCACCTGTAGGTTTCAGAGACAGGCCCCAAGCACCTGTAGGTTTCAGAGACAGGCCCCAAGCACCTGTAGGTTTCAGAGACAGGCCCCAGGCACCTGTAGGTTTCAGAGACAGGCCCCAGGCACCTGTAGGTTTCAGAGACAGGCCCCAAGCACCTGTAGGTTTCAGAGACAGACCCCAGGCACCTGTAGGTTTCAGAGACAGGCCCCAAGCACCTGTAGGTTTCAGAGACAGACCCCAGGCACCTGTAGGTTTCAGAGACAGGCCCCAAGCACCTGTAGGTTTCAGAGACAGGCCCCAAGCACATGTAGGTTTCAGAGACAGACCCCAGGCACCTGTAGGTTTCAGAGACAGACCCCAGGCACCTGTAGGTTTCAGAGACAGGCCCCAAGCACCTGTAGGTTTCAGAGACAGGCCCCAAGCACCTGTAGGTTTCAGAGACAGACCCCAGGCACCTGTAGGTTTCAGAGACAGGCCTCAGGCACCTGTAGGTTTCAGAGACAGGCCTCAGGCACATGTAGGTTTCAGAGACAGGCCCCAAGCACATGTAGGTTTCAGAGACAGGCCCCAAGCACCTGTAGGTTTCAGAGACAGACCCCAGGCACCTGTAGGTTTCAGAGACAGGCCCCAAGCACCTGTAGGTTTCAGAGACAGGCCCCAAGCACCTGTAGGTTTCAGAGACAGACCCCAGGCACCTGTAGGTTTCAGAGACAGGCCTCAGGCACCTGTAGGTTTCAGAGACAGGCCCCAAGCACCTGTAGGTTTCAGAGACAGGCCTCAGGCACCTGTAGGTTTCAGAGACAGACCTCAGGCACCTGTAGGTTTCAGAGACAGGCCCCAAGCACCTGTAGGTTTCAGAGACAGACCCCAGGCACCTGTAGGTTTCAGAGACAGGCCCCAAGCACCTGTAGGTTTCAGAGACAGGCCCCAAGCACATGTAGGTTTCAGAGACCCCAGGCACCTGTAGGTTTCAGAGACAGACCCCAGGCACCTGTAGGTTTCAGAGACAGGCCCCAAGCACCTGTAGGTTTCAGAGACAGGCCCCAAGCACCTGTAGGTTTCAGAGACAGACCCCAGGCACCTGTAGGTTTCAGAGACAGGCCTCAGGCACCTGTAGGTTTCAGAGACAGGCCTCAGGCACATGTAGGTTTCAGAGACAGGCCCCAAGCACATGTAGGTTTCAGAGACAGGCCCCAAGCACCTGTAGGTTTCAGAGACAGACCCCAGGCACCTGTAGGTTTCAGAGACAGGCCCCAAGCACCTGTAGGTTTCAGAGACAGGCCCCAAGCACCTGTAGGTTTCAGAGACAGACCCCAGGCACCTGTAGGTTTCAGAGACAGGCCTCAGGCACCTGTAGGTTTCAGAGACAGGCCCCAAGCACCTGTAGGTTTCAGAGACAGGCCTCAGGCACCTGTAGGTTTCAGAGACAGACCTCAGGCACCTGTAGGTTTCAGAGACAGGCCCCAAGCACCTGTAGGTTTCAGAGACAGGCCTCAGGCACCTGTAGGTTTCAGAGACAGGCCAGACAGTTGTATTTAGTCTATTCATGATCCAGTTTCTGTTCTGTAGTTTTATTGAGACTGAGGTGTGTGTTACTCGGGCTTGCGTGCTGTCTAACACTCCCAAACTACCCATAGGCATCAGATGAACACCTCCGACTGACTCTATACTACTGGACTCTGACTCTATTCTACTGGGCTCTGACTCTATTCTACTGGACTCTATTCTACTGGGCTCTGACTCTATTCTACTGGACTCTATTCTACTGGGCTCTGACTCTATTCTACTGGACTCTATTCTACTGGGCTCTGACTCTATTCTACTGGACTCTATTCTACTGGACTCTGACTCTATTCTACTGGACTCTATTCTACTGGGCTCTGACTCTATTCTACTGGACTCTATTCTACTGAGCTCTGACTCTATTCTACTGGACTCTATTCTACTGGGCTCTGACTCTATTCTACTGGACTCTGACTCTATTCTACTGGACTCTGACTCTATTCTACTGGACTCTATACTACTGGGGTCTAACTCTATTCTACTGGACTCTATTCTACTGGACTCTGACTCTATTCTACTGGACTCTAACTCTATTCTACTGTACTCTGACTCTATTCTACTGGACTCTATTCTACTGGACTCTGACTCTATTCTACTGGACTCTAACTCTATTCTACTGTACTCTGACTCTATTCTACTGGACTCTATTCTACTGGACTCTAACTCTATTCTACTGGACTCTGACTCTATTCTACTGGACTCTGACTCTATTCTACTGGACTCTGACTCTATTCTACTGGACTCTGACTCTATTCTACCGGACTCTGACTCTATTCTACTGGACTCTATTCTACTGGACTCTGACTCTATTCCACTGGACTCTGACTCTATTCCACTGGACTCTGACTCTATTCCACTGGACTCTGACTCTATTCTACTGGACTCTGACTCTATTCTACTGGACTCGGACTCTATTCTACTGGACTCTGACTCTATTCTACTGGACTCTATTCTACTGGGCTTCACTTTCAGTTCAGTTTTTCATCCTGCCGGTATTACTCATGTGGTCGAGCACCCAGGTGGTGGGTTCAATTCCCCCCAGGGATCACAATACACACAAAAGTGTCTGCTAAGTGGTATACTGTCTGGCAATGTGGTTTGATTCGGGCTTCTATCTAAGCACGTTTCCTACGTCTTGTCTAGTGACTTCATAGCTCTCCACAGGGTTACCCTTATTCTGCTGTCCAAGCTCAAACCATTGTATGACACATGACCGAGTTTGGGTAAAAAACACTGGTTTAAAATAGCTTCTCTATATTAAACAATCTGTCATCTGATAATTGCCATCAGCGTTATTCTCCTGTCAGCAGGAAAGGCTCGGGGTTAAGGAGATGTTGAGGTATGCACTGCCTGAGATGGATGACATCATCCTGTCTTTATTTACGGATGGAAGAGGAGAAGATAGGAGAGAGTTCATGCTGACTGATGTGACAGGATGTTTCCATGGAGCATCGCTCACCACATGATACACCCAGGGAAAGAGAGAGAGAGGGAGAGAGAGAGGCATGCAGAAAGATGGATCTATGGCTCTCTACACACCCCTCTGATACTCCCTCTCTACCTCTTTCTTGACCTCCTTTTCACTCTACTGCTCTTTCATTCTCTCTTTCTCACCCTCTTTTATTCCCTCTCTCTACCTTTACTTCACTCCCTTTCTCTAGAGAGAGAGAGACTGTTGGATCCTTTCTCTAGAGAGAGAGAGACTGTTGGATCCTTTCTCTAGAGAGAGAGAGAGACTGTTGGATCCTTTCTCTAGAGAGAGAGAGATACTGTTGGATCCTTTAGAGAGAGAGAGACTGTTGGATCCTTTCTCTAGAGAGAGAGAGACTGTTGGATCCTTTCTCTAGAGAGAGAGACTGTTGGATCCTTTCTCTAGAGAGAGAGACTGTTGGATCCTTTCTCTAGAGAGAGAGAAACTGTTGGATCCTTTCTCTAGAAAGAGAGAGACTGTTGGATCCTTTCTCTAGAGAGAGAGAGACTGTTGGATCCTTTCTCTAGAGCGAGAGACTGTTGGATCCTTTCTCTAGAGAGAAACTGTTGGATCCTTTCTCTAGAGGTGAGAGACTGTTGGATCCTTTCTCTAGAGAGAGAGACTGTTGGATCCTTTCTCTAGAGAGAAAGAGAGACTGTTGGATCCTTTCTCTAGAGAGAGAGAAACTGTTGGATCCTTTCTCTAGAGAGAGAGACTGTTGGATCCTTTCTCTAGAGAGAGAGAGAGACTGTTGGATCCTTTCTCTAGAGAGAGAGAGAGACTGTTGGATCCTTTCTCTAGAGAGAGAGAGACTGTTGGATCCTTTCTCTAGAGAGAGAGACTGTTGGATCCTTTCTCTAGAGAGAGAGACTGTTGGATCCTTTCTCTAGAGAGAGACTGTTGGATCCTTTCTCTAGAGAGAGAGAGACTGTTGGATCCTTTCTCTAGAGAGAGAGACTGTTGGATCCTTTCTCTAGAGAGAGAGAGAGACTGTTGGATCCTTTCTCTAGAGAGAGAGTTGGATCCTTTCTCTAGAGAGAGAGACTGTTGGATCCTTTCTCTAGAGAGAGAAGAGAGACTGGATCCTTTCTCTAGAGAGAGAGAGACTGTTGGATCCTTTCTCTAGAGAGAGAGACTGTTGGATCCTTTCTCTAGAGAGAGAGACTGTTGGATCCTTTCTCTAGAGAGAGAGACTGTTGGATCCTTTCTCTAGAGAGAGAGAGACTGATTGGGATCCTTTCTCTAGAGAGAGAGAGACTGTTGGATCCTTTCTCTAGAGAGAGACTGTTGGATCCTTTCTCTAGAGAGAGAGAGAGAGACTGTTGGATCCTTTCTCTAGAGAGAGACTGTTGGATCCTTTCTCTAGAGAGAGAGACTGTTGGATCCTTTCTCTAGAGAGAGAGACTGTTGGATCCTTTCTCTAGAGAGAGACTGTTGGATCCTTTCTGTTGGATCCTTTCTCTAGAGAGAGAGACTGTTGGATCCTTTCTCTAGAGAGAGAGACTGTTGGATCCTTTCTCTAGAGAGAGAGACTGTTGGATCCTTTCTCTAGAGAGAGACTGTTGGATCCTTTCTCTGAGAGAGAGAGACTGTTGGATCCTTTCTCTAGAGAGAGACTGAGAGACTGGATCCTTTCTCTAGAGAGAGAGACTGTTGGATCCTTTCTCTAGAGAGAGAGACTGTTGGATCCTTTCTCTAGAGAGAGAGACTGTTGGATCCTTTCTCTAGAGAGAGAGAGACTGTTGGATCCTTTCTCTAGAGAGAGAGACTGTTGGATCCTTTCTCTAGAGAGAGAGAGAGACTGTTGGATCCTTTCTCTGGAGAGAGAGAGAGACTGTTGGATCCTTTCTCTAGAGAGAGAGACTGTTGGATCCTTTCTCTAGAGAGAGACTGTTGATCCTTTCTCTAGAGAGAGAGACTGGGAGAGAGAGACTGTTGGATCCTTTCTCTAGAGAGAGAGATCCTTTCTCTAGACTGTTGGATCCTTTCTCTAGAGAGAGAGACTGTTGGATCCTTTCTCTAGAGAGAGACTGTTGGATCCTTTCTCTAGAGAGAGAGACTGTTGGATCCTTTCTCTAGAGAGAGACTGTTGGATCCTTTCTCTAGAGAGAGAGAGACTGTTGGATCCTTTCTCTAGAGAGAGACTGTTGGATCCTTTCTCTAGAGAAAGAGAGACTGTTGGATCCTTTCTCTAGAGAGAGACTGTTGGATCCTTTCTCTAGAGAGAGAGACTGAGAGAGAGAGACTGTTGGATCCTTTCTCTAGAGAGAGAGACTGTTGGATCCTTTCTCTAGAGAGAGAGACTGTTGGATCCTTTCTCTAGAGAGAGACTGTTGGATCCTTTCTCTAGAGAGAGAGACTGTTGGATCCTTTCTTCTCTAGAGAGAGAGACTGTTGGATCCTTTCTCTAGAGAGACTGTTGGATCCTTTCTCTAGAGAGACTGTTGGATCCTTTCTCTAGAGAGAGAGACTGTTGGATCCTTTCTCTAGAGAGAGAGAAACTGTTGGATCCTTTCTCTAGAGAGAGAGACTGTTGGATCCTTTCTCTAGAGAGAGAGAGACTGTTGGATCCTTTCTCTAGAGAGAGAGAGACTGTTGGATCCTTTCTCTAGAGAGAGAGACTGTTGGATCCTTTCTCTAGAGAGAGAGACTGTTGGATCCTTTCTCTAGAGAGAAAGAGAGACTGTTGGATCCTTTCTCTAGAGAGAGAGACTGTTGGATCCTTTCTCTAGAGAGAGAGACTGTTGGATCCTTTCTCTAGAGAGAGTTGGAGAGAGAGAGACTGTTGGATCCTTTCTCTAGAGAGAGAGATCTGAGAGAGAGACTTGGATCCTTTCTCTAGAGAGAGAGACTGTTGGATCCTTTCTCTAGAGAGAGAGAGACTGTTGGATCCTTTCTCTAGAGAGAGAGAGACTGTTGGATCCTTTCTCTAGAGAGAGAGACTGTTGGATCCTTTCTCTAGAGAGAGAGAGAGACTGTTGGATCCTTTCTCTAGAGAGAGAGAAACTGTTGGATCCTTTCTCTAGAGAGAGAGACCTTTCTCTAGAGAGAGAATCCTTTAGAGAGACTGTTGGATCCTTTCTCTAGAGAGAGACTGTTGGATCCTTTCTCTAGAGAGAGAGAGACTGTTGGATCCTTTCTCTTTCTCTAGAGAGAGAGACTGTTGGATCCTTTCTCTAGAGAGAGACTGTTGGATCCTTTCTCTAGAGAGAGAGAGACTGTTGGATCCTTTCTCTAGAGAGAGAGACTGTTGGATCCTTTCTCTAGAGAGAGAGAGAGACTGTTGGATCCTTTCTCTAGAGAGAGAGACTGTTGGATCCTTTCTCTAGAGAGAGAGACTGAGAGAGAGACTGTGGATCCTTTCTCTAGAGAGAGAGACTGTTGATCCTTTCTCTAGAGAGAGAGACTGTTGGATCCTTTCTCTAGAGAGAGAGAGACTGTTGGATCCTTTCTCTAGAGAGAGAGATCCTTTCTCTAGAGAGAGACTGTTGGATCCTTTCTCTAGAGAGAGAGACTGTTGGATCCTTTCTCTAGAGAGAGAGAGACTGTTGGATCCTTTCTCTAGAGAGAGAGAGAGAGAGAGACTGTTGGATCCTTTCTCTAGAGAGAGAGACTGTTGGATCCTTTCTCTAGAGAGAGACTGTTGGATCCTTTCTCTAGAGAGAGAGACTGTTGGATCCTTTCTCTAGAGAGAGAGACTGTTGGATCCTTTCTCTAGAGAGAGAGACTGTTGGATCCTTTCTCTGTTGATCCTTTCTCTAGAGAGAGAGACTGTTGGATCCTTTCTCTAGAGAGAGAGACTGTTGGATCCTTTCTCTAGAGAGAGAGACTGTTGGATCATTTCTCTAGAGAGAAAGAGAGACTGTTGGATCCTTTCTCTAGAGAGAGACTGTTGGATCCTTTCTCTAGAGAGAGAGAGACTGTTGGATCCTTTAGAGAGAGACTGTTGGATCCTTTCTCTATAGAGAGAGAGACTGTGGATCCTTTCTCTAGAGAGAGAGAGAGACTGTTGGATCCTTTCTCTAGAGAGAGAGACTGTTGGATCCTTTCTCTAGAGAGAGAGAGACTGTTGGATCCTTTCTCTAGAGAGAGAGACTGTTGGATCCTTTCTCTAGAGAGAGAGACTGTTGGATCCTTTCTCTAGAGAGAGAGAGAGAGACTGTTGGATCCTTTCTCTAGAGAGAGAGACTGTTGGATCCTTTCTCTAGAGAGAGACTGTTGGATCCTTTCTCTAGAGAGAGAGAGACTGTTGGATCCTTTAGAGAGACTGTTGGATCCTTTCTCTAGAGAGAGACTGTTGGATCCTTTCTCTAGAGAGAGACTGTTGGATCCTTTCTCTAGAGAGAGAGAGACTGTTGGATCCTTTCTCTAGAGAGAGACTGTTGGATCCTTTCTCTAGAGAGAGAGACTGTTGGATCCTTTCTCTAGAGAGAGAGACTGTTGGATCCTTTCTCTAGAGAGAGAGACTGTTGGATCCTTTCTCTAGAGAGAGAGACTTTCTGTGTGGATCCTTTCTCTAGAGAGAGAGACTGTTGGATCCTTTCTCTAGAGAGAGAGACTGTTGGATCCTTTCTCTAGAGAGAGAGACTGTTGGATCCTTTCTCTAGAGAGAGAGAGACTGTTGGATCCTTTCTCTAGAGAGAGACTGACCTTTCTTTGTTGATCCTTTCTCTAGAGAGAGAGACTGTTGGATCCTTTCTCTAGAGAGAGAGACTGTTGGATCCTTTCTCTAGAGAGAGAGACTGTTGGATCCTTTCTCTAGAGAGAGACTGTTGGATCCTTTCTCTAGAGAGAGAGACTGTTGGATCCTTTCTCTAGAGAGAGACTGTTGGATCCTTTCTCTAGAGAGAGAGACTGTTGGATCCTTTCTCTAGAGAGAAAGAGAGACTGTTGGATCCTTTCTCTAGAGAGAGAGAAACTGTTGGATCCTTTCTCTAGAGAGAGAGAGACTGTTGGATCCTTTCTCTAGAGAGAGAGACTGTTGGATCCTTTCTCTAGAGAGAGAGACTGTTGGATCCTTTCTCTAGAGAGAGAGAGGATCTTTCTCTAGTTGGATCCTTTCTCTAGAGAGAGAGAGAGACTGTTGGATCCTTTCTCTAGAGAGAGACTGTTGGATCCTTTCTCTAGAGAGAGACTGTTGGATCCTTTCTCTAGAGAGAGACTGTTGGATCCTTTCTCTAGAGAGAGACTGTTGGATCCTTTCTCTAGAGAGAGAGAGACTGTTGGATCCTTTCTCTAGAGAGAGACTGTTGGATCCTTTCTCTAGAGAGAGAGAGACTGTTGGATCCTTTCTCTAGAGAGAGAGAGACTGTTGGATCCTTTCTCTAGAGAGAGAGAGAGACTGTTGGATCCTTTCTCTAGAGAGAGAGACTGTTGGATCCTTTCTCTAGAGAGAGACTGTTGGATCCTTTCTCTAGAGAGAGAGAAACTGTTGGATCCTTTCTCTAGAGAGAGAGACTGTTGGATCCTTTCTCTAGAGAGAGAGACTGTTGGATCCTTTCTCTAGAGAGAGAGAGACTGTTGGATCCTTTCTCTAGAGAGAGAGACTGTTGGATCCTTTCTCTAGAGAGAGAGACTGTTGGATCCTTTCTCTAGAGAGAGAGAGACTGTTGGATCCTTTCTCTAGAGAGAGAGAGAGACTGTTGGATCCTTTCTCTAGAGAGAGAGACTGTTGGATCCTTTCTCTAGAGAGAGAGACTGTTGGATCCTTTCTCTGTTGAGAGAGAGAGACTGTTGGATCCTTTCTCTAGAGAGAGAGAGAGACTGTTGGATCCTTTCTCTAGAGAGAGAGACTGTTGGATCCTTTCTCTAGAGAGAGACTGTTGGATCCTTTCTCTAGAGAGAGAGACTGTTGGATCCTTTCTCTAGAGAGACTGAGACTGTGTGGATCCTTTCTCTAGAGAGAGAGACTGATCTGTTGAGAGAGACTGTTGGATCCTTTCTCTAGAGAGAGAGACTGTTGGATCCTTTCTCTAGAGAGAGAGACTGTTGGATCCTTTCTCTAGAGAGAGAGACTGTTCCTCTAGAGAGAGACTGTTGGATCCTTTCTCTAGAGAGAGAGAGACTGTTGGATCCTTTCTCTAGAGAAAGAGAGACTGTTGGATCCTTTCTCTAGAGAGAGACTGATCCTTTCTCTAGAGAGAGACTGTTGGATCCTTTCTCTAGAGAGAAAGAGACTGTTGGATCCTTTCTCTAGAGAGAGACTGTTGGATCCTTTCTCTAGAGAGAGAGAGACTGTTGGATCCTTTAGAGAGAGACTGTTGGATCCTTTCTCTATAGAGAGAGAGACTGTTGGATCCTTTCTCTAGAGAGAGAGACTGTTGGATCCTTTCTCTAGAGAGAGAGAGACTGTTGGATCCTTTCTCTAGAGAGAGAGACTGTTGGATCCTTTCTCTAGAGAGAGAGACTGTTGGATCCTTTCTCTAGAGAGAGACTGTTGGATCCTTTCTCTAGAGAGAGAGACTGTTGGATCCTTTCTCTAGAGAGAGAGACTGTTGGATCCTTTCTCTAGAGAGAGAGACTGTTGGATCATTTCTCTAGAGAGAAAGAGAGACTGTTGGATCCTTTCTCTAGAGAGAGACTGTTGGATCCTTTCTCTAGAGAGAGAGACTGTTGGATCCTTTCTCTAGAGAGAGAGAGACTGTTGGATCCTTTCTCTAGAGAGAGAGACTGTTGGATCCTTTCTCTAGAGAGAGAGACTGTTGGATCCTTTCTCTAGAGAGAGAGACTGTTGGATCCTTTCTCTAGAGAGAGAGAGAGACTGTTGGATCCTTTCTCTAGAGAGAGAGACTGTTGGATCCTTTCTCTAGAGAGAGAGACTGTTGGATCCTTTCTCTAGAGAGAGAGACTGTTGGATCATTTCTCTAGAGAGAGAGAGAGACTGTTGGATCCTTTCTCTAGAGAGAGAGAGACTGTTGGATCCTTTCTCTAGAGAGAGAGACTGTTGGATCCTTTCTCTAGAGAGAGACTGATCCTTTCTCTACTGTTGATCCTTTCTCTAGAGAGAGACTGTTGGATCCTTTCTCTAGAGAGAGAGAGACTGGATCCTTTCTCTAGAGAGAGAGAGACTGTTGGATCCTTTCTCTAGAGAGAGACTGTTGGATCCTCTCTAGAGAGAGACTGTTGGATCCTTTCTCTAGAGAGAGAAGACTGTTGGATCCTTTCTCTAGAGAGAGAGACTGTTGGATCCTTTCTCTAGAGAGAGACTGTTGGATCCTTTCTCTAGAGAGAGAGACTGTTGGATCCTTTCTCTAGAGAGAGACTGTTGGATCCTTTCTCTAGAGAGAGAGACTGTTGGATCCTTTCTCTAGAGAGAGAGACTGTTGGATCCTTTCTCTAGAGAGAGAGAGAGACTGTTGGATCCTTTCTCTAGAGAGAGACTGTTGGATCCTTTCTCTAGAGAGAGAGAGACTGTTGGATCCTTTCTCTAGAGAGAGAGACTGTTGGATCCTTTCTCTAGAGAGAGAGACTGTTGGATCCTTTCTCTAGAGAGAAAGAGAGACTGTTGGATCCTTTCTCTAGAGAGAGAGAGAGACTGTTGGATCCTTTCTCTAGAGAGAGAGAGACTGTTGGATCCTTTCTCTAGAGAGAGAGAGACTGTTGGATCCTTTCTCTAGAGAGAGAGAGACTGTTGGATCCTTTCTCTAGAGGTGAGAGACTGTTGGATCCTTTCTCTAGAGAGAGAGACTGTTGGATCCTTTCTCTAGAGAGAGAGAGACTGTTGGATCCTTTCTCTAGAGAGAGAGACTGTTGGATCCTTTCTCTAGAGAGAGACTGTTGGATCCTTTCTCTAGAGAGAGAGAAACTGTTGGATCCTTTCTCTAGAGAGAGACTGTTGGATCCTTTCTCTAGAGAGAGAGAGAGACTGTTGGATCCTTTCTCTAGAGAGAGAGAGACTGTTGGATCCTTTCTCTAGAGAGAGAGACTGTTGGATCCTTTCTCTAGAGAGAGACTGTTGGATCCTTTCTCTAGAGAGAGAGACTGTTGGATCCTTTCTCTAGAGAGAGAGAGACTGTTGGATCCTTTCTCTAGAGAGAGAGAGAGACTGTTGGATCCTTTCTCTAGAGAGAGAGACTGTTGGATCCTTTCTCTAGAGAGACTGTTGGATCCTTTCTCTAGAGAGAGACTGTTGGATCCTTTCTCTAGAGAGAGAGACTGTTGGATCCTTTCTCTAGAGAGAGAGACTGTTGGATCCTTTCTCTAGAGAGAGACTGTTGGATCCTTTCTCTAGAGAGAGAGACTGTTGGATCCTTTCTCTAGAGAGAGAGACTGTTGGATCCTTTCTCTAGAGAGAGAGAGACTGTTGGATCCTTTCTCTAGAGAGAGAGACTGTTGGATCCTTTCTCTAGAGAGAGAGAGACTGTTGGATCCTTTCTCTAGAGAGAGAGAGACTGTTGGATCCTTTCTCTAGAGAGAGAGACTGTTGGATCCTTTCTCTAGAGAGAGAGAGAGACTGTTGGATCCTTTCTCTAGAGAGAGACTGTTGGATCCTTTCTCTAGAGAGAGAGACTGTTGGATCCTTTCTCTAGAGAGAGAGACTGTTGGATCCTTTCTCTAGAGAGAGAGACTGTTGGATCCTTTCTCTAGAGAGAGAGACTGTTGGATCCTTTCTCTAGAGAGAGACTGTTGGATCCTTTCTCTAGAGAGAGAGACTGTTGGATCCTTTCTCTAGAGAGAGAGACTGTTGGATCCTTTCTCTAGAGAAAGAGAGACTTGGATCCTTTCTCTAGAGAGAGAGACTGTTGGATCCTTTCTCTAGGAGAGAGACTGTTGGATCTTTCTCTAGAGAGAGAGACTGTTGGATCCTTTCTCTAGAGAGAGAGAGACTGTTGGATCCTTTCTCTAGAGAGAGACTGTTGGATCCTTTCTCTAGAGAGAGAGACTGTTGGATCCTTTCTCTAGAGAGAGAGACTGTTGGATCCTTTCTCTAGAGAGAGAGAGAGACTGTTGGATCCTTTCTCTAGAGAGAGACTGTTGGATCCTTTCTCTAGAGAGAGAGACTGTTGGATCATTTCTCTAGAGAGAAAGAGAGACTGTTGGATCCTTTCTCTAGAGAGAGAGAGACTGTTGGATCCTTTCTCTAGAGAGAGAGAGAGAGAGAGACTGTTGGATCCTTTCTCTAGAGAGAGACTGTTGGATCCTTTCTCTAGAGAGAGAGACTGTTGGATCCTTTCTCTAGAGAGAGACTGTTGGATCCTTTCTCTAGAGAGAGAGACTGTTGGATCCTTTCTCTAGAGAGAGAGATCTGTTGGATCCTTTCTCTCTAGAGAGAGAGAGACTGTTGGATCCTTTCTCTAGAGAGAGAGACTGTTGGATCCTTTCTCTAGAGAGAGAGACTGTTGGATCCTTTCTCTAGAGAGAGAGACTGTTGGATCCTTTCTCTAGAGAGAGAGACTGTTGGATCCTTTCTCTAGAGAGAGAGACTGTTGGATCCTTTCTCTAGAGAGAGAGAGAGACTGTTGGATCCTTTCTCTAGAGAGAGAGACTGTTGGATCCTTTCTCTAGAGAGAGAGACTGTTGGATCCTTTCTCTAGAGAGAGAGACTGTTGGATCCTTTCTCTAGAGAGAGACTGTTGGATCCTTTCTCTAGAGAGAGAGAGACTGTTGGATCCTTTCTCTAGAGAGAGAGAGACTGTTGGATCCTTTCTCTAGAGAGAGAGACTGTTGGATCCTTTCTCTAGAGAGAGACTGTTGGATCCTTTCTCTAGAGAGAGAGACTGTTGGATCCTTTCTCTAGAGAGAGAGACTGTTGGATCCTTTCTCTAGAGAGAGAGAGACTGTTGGATCCTTTCTCTAGAGAGAGAGAGACTGTTGGATCCTTTCTCTAGAGAGAGAGAGAGACTGTTGGATCCTTTCTCTAGAGAGAGAGAGAGACTGTTGGATCCTTTCTCTAGAGAGAGAGAGACTGTTGGATCCTTTCTCTAGAGAGAGAGACTGTTGGATCCTTTCTCTAGAGAGAGAGACTGTTGGATCCTTTCTCTAGAGAGAGAGAGAGACTGTTGGATCCTTTCTCTAGAGAGAGAGAGAGAGACTGTTGGATCCTTTCTCTAGAGAGAGACTGTTGGATCCTTTCTCTAGAGAGAGAGACTGTTGGATCCTTTCTCTAGAGAGAGAGACTGTTGGATCCTTTCTCTTTCTCTAGAGAGAGAGACTGTTGGATCCTTTCTCTAGAGAGAGAGAGACTGTTGGATCCTTTCTTTCTCTAGAGAGAGAGACTGTTGGATCCTTTCTCTAGAGAGAGAGAGACTGTTGGATCCTTTCTCTAGAGAGAGAGACTGTTGGATCCTTTCTCTAGAGAGAGACTGTTGGATCCTTTCTCTAGAGAGAGAGACTGTTGGATCATTTCTCTAGAGAGAAAGAGAGACTGTTGGATCCTTTCTCTAGAGAGAGAGACTGTTGGATCCTTTCTCTAGAGAGAGAGAGAGACTGTTGGATCCTTTCTCTAGAGAGAGACTGTTGGATCCTTTCTCTAGAGAGAGACTGTTGGATCCTTTCTCTAGAGAGAGTTGGATCCTTTCTCTAGAGAGAGAGAGACTGTTGGATCCTTTCTCTAGAGAGAGAGACTGTTGGATCCTTTCTCTAGAGAGAGAGACTGTTGGATCCTTTCTCTAGAGAGAGAGACTGTTGGATCCTTTCTCTAGAGAGAGAGACTGTTGGATCCTTTCTCTAGAGAGAGAGAGACTGTTGGATCCTTTCTCTAGAGAGAGAGACTGTTGGATCCTTTCTCTAGAGAGAGACTGTTGGATCCTTTCTCTAGAGAGAGAGAGTTGGATCCTTTCTCTAGAGAGAGAGACTGTTGGATCCTTTCTCTAGAGAGAGAGACTGTTGGATCCTTTCTCTAGAGAGAGAGAGAGACTGTGGATCCTTTCTCTAGAGAGAAAGAGAGACTGTTGGATCTTTCTCTAGAGAGAGAGACTGTTGGATCCTTTCTCTAGAGAGAGAGACTGTTGGATCCTTTCTCTAGAGAGAGAGACTGTTGGATCCTTTCTCTAGAGAGAGAGACTGTTGGATCCTTTCTCTAGAGAGAGAGACTGTTGGATCCTTTCTCTAGAGAGAGAGACTGTTGGATCCTTTCTCTAGAGAGAGAGACTGTTGGATCCTTTCTCTAGAGAGAGAGACTGTTGGATCCTTTCTCTAGAGAGAGACTGTTGGATCCTTTCTCTAGAGAGAGACTGACTGTTGGATCCTTTCTCTAGAGAGAGAGAGACTGTTGGATCCTTTCTCTAGAGAGAGAGAACTGTTGGATCCTTTCTCTAGAGAGATCCTTTCTCTAGAGAGACTGTTGGATCCTTTCTCTAGAGAGAGAGACTGTTGGATCCTTTCTCTAGAGAGAGAGAGACTGTGGATCCTTTCTCTAGAGAGAGAGACTGTTGGATCCTTTCTCTAGAGAGAGAGACTGTTGGATCCTTTCTCTAGAGAGAGAGACTGTTGGATCCTTTCTCTAGAGAGAGAGAGAGAGACTGTTGGATCCTTTCTCTAGAGAGATCCTTTCTCTAGAGAGAGACTGAGAGAGACTGTTGGATCCTTTCTCTAGAGAGAGAGACTGTTGGATCCTTTCTCTAGAGAGAGAGAGACTTTCTCTAGTTGGATCCTTTCTCTAGAGAGAGAGACTGTTGGATCCTTTCTCTAGAGAGAGACTGTTGGATCCTTTCTCTAGAGAGAGAGACTGTTGGATCTTTCTCTAGAGACTGTTGGATCCTTTCTCTAGAGAGAGATCCTTTCTTTCTCTAGAGAGAGAGAGACTGTTGGATCCTTTCTAGAGAGAGAGACTGTTGGATCCTTTCTCTAGAGAGAGAGAGAGACTGTTGGATCCTTTCTCTAGAGAGAGACTGTTGGATCCTTTCTCTAGAGAGAGACTGTTGGATCCTTTCTCTAGAGAGAGAGACTGTTGGATCATTTCTCTAGAGAGAGAGTTGGACTGTTGGATCCTTTCTCTAGAGAGAGAGACTGTTGGATCCTTTCTCTAGAGAGAGAGACTGTTGGATCCTTTCTCTAGAGAGAGAGAGACTGTTGGATCCTTTCTCTAGAGAGAGAGACTGTTGGATCCTTTCTCTAGAGAGAGACTGTTGGATCCTTTCTCTAGAGAGAGAGAGACTGTTGGATCCTTTCTCTAGAGAGAGAGAGACTGTTGGATCCTTTCTCTAGAGAGAGAGACTGTTGGATCCTTTCTCTAGAGAGAGAGACTGTTGGATCCTTTCTCTAGAGAGAGAGACTGTTGGATCCTTTCTCTAGAGAGAGAGACTGTTGGATCCTTTCTCTAGAGAGAGAGAGACTGTTGGATCCTTTCTCTAGAGAGAGAGACTGTTGGATCCTTTCTCTAGAGAGAGAGACTGTTGGATCCTTTCTCTAGAGAGAGACTGTTGGATCCTTTCTCTAGAGAGAGAGAGAGACTGTTGGATCCTTTCTCTAGAGAGAGAGACTGTTGGATCCTTTCTCTAGAGAGAGAGAGAGACTGTTGGATCCTTTCTCTAGAGAGAGAGACTGTTGGATCCTTTCTCTAGAGAGAGAGACTGTTGGATCCTTTCTCTAGAGAGAGAGACTGTTGGATCCTTTCTCTAGAGAGAAAGAGAGACTGTTGGATCCTTTCTCTAGAGAGAGAGAAACTGTTGGATCCTTTCTCTAGAGAGAGAGACTGTTGGATCCTTTCTCTAGAGAGAGAGAGAGACTGTTGGATCCTTTCTCTAGAGAGAGAGACTGTTGGATCCTTTCTCTAGAGAGAGAGAGACTGTTGGATCCTTTCTCTAGAGAGAGAGAGACTGTTGGATCCTTTCTCTAGAGAGAGAGACTGTTGGATCCTTTCTCTAGAGAGAGAGAGAGAGACTGTTGGATCCTTTCTCTAGAGAGAGAGACTGTTGGATCATTTCTCTAGAGAGAAAGAGAGACTGTTGGATCCTTTCTCTAGAGAGAGAAACTGTTGGATCCTTTCTCTAGAGAGAGAGACTGTTGGATCCTTTCTCTAGAGAGAGAGACTGTTGGATCATTTCTCTAGAGAGAAAGAGAGACTGTTGGATCCTTTAGAGAGAGACTGTTGGATCCTTTCTCTATAGAGAGAGAGACTGTTGGATCCTTTCTCTAGAGAGAGACTGTTGGATCCTTTCTCTAGAGAGAGAGACTGTTGGATCCTTTCTCTAGAGAGAGAGACTGTTGGATCCTTTCTCTAGAGAGAGACTGTTGGATCCTTTCTCTAGAGAGAGAGACTGTTGGATCCTTTCTCTAGAGAGAGAGACTGTTGGATCCTTTCTCTAGAGAGAGAGAGAGACTGTTGGATCCTTTCTCTAGAGAGAGAGACTGTTGGATCCTTTCTCTAGAGAGAGAGACTGTTGGATCATTTCTCTAGAGAGAGAGACTGTTGGATCCTTTCTCTAGAGAGAGAGACTGTTGGATCCTTTCTCTAGAGAGAGAGATCTTTCTGTTGGATCCTTTCTCTAGAGAGAGAGAGACTGTTGGATCCTTTCTCTAGAGAGAGAGACTGTTGGATCCTTTCTCTAGAGAGAGACTGTTGGATCCTTTCTCTCTAGAGAGAGAGAGATCTTTCTGTTGGATCCTTTCTCTAGAGAGAGACTGTTGGATCCTTTCTCTAGAGAGAGAGACTGTTGGATCCTTTCTCTAGAGAGAGAGAGACTGTTGGATCCTTTCTCTAGAGAGAGACTGTTGGATCCTTTCTCTAGAGAGAGACTGTTGGATCCTTTCTCTAGAGAGAGAGAGACTGTTGGATCCTTTCTCTAGAGAGAGAGATCCTTTGATGTTGGATCCTTTCTCTAGAGAGAGACTGTTGGATCCTTTCTCTAGAGAGAGAGAGAGACTGTTGGATCCTTTCTCTAGAGAGAGAGAGACTGTTGGATCCTTTCTCTAGAGAGAGAGAGACTGTTGGATCCTTTCTCTAGAGAGAGAGATCCTTTCTCTAGACTGTTGGATCCTTTCTCTAGAGAGAGAGACTGTTGGATCCTTTCTCTAGAGAGAGAGACTGTTGGATCCTTTCTCTAGAGAGAGAGACTGTTGGATCCTTTCTCTAGAGAGAGAGACTGTTGGATCCTTTCTAGAGAGAGAGACTGTTGGATCCTTTCTCTAGAGAGAGAGACTGTTGGATCATTTCTCTAGAGAGAGACTGTTGGATCCTTTCTCTAGAGAGAGAGACTGTTGGATCCTTTCTCTAGAGAGAGACTGAGGATCCTTTCTCTAGAGAGAGACTGTTGGATCCTTTCTCTAGAGAGAGAGACTGTTGGATCCTTTCTCTAGAGAGAGAGACTGTTGGATCCTTTCTCTAGAGAGAGAGACTGTTGGATCCTTTCTCTAGAGAGAGAGACTGTTGGATCCTTTCTCTAGAGAGAGAGAGAGACTGTTGGATCCTTTCTCTAGAGAGAGACTGTTGGATCCTTTCTCTAGAGAGAGACTGTTGGATCCTTTCTCTAGAGAGAGAGAGACTGTTGGATCCTTTCTCTAGAGAGAGAGACTGTTGGATCCTTTCTCTAGAGAGAGAGACTGTTGGATCCTTTCTCTAGAGAGAGAGACTGTTGGATCCTTTCTCTAGAGAGAGAGACTGTTGGATCCTTTCTCTAGAGAGAGAGATCCTTTCTCTAGAGAGAGTTGGATCCTTTCTCTAGAGAGAGAGACTGTTGGATCCTTTCTCTAGAGAGAGAGACTGTTGGATCCTTTCTCTAGAGAGAGACTGTTGGATCCTTTCTCTAGAGAGACTGTTGGATCCTTTCTCTAGAGAGAGAGACTGTTGGATCCTTTCTCTAGAGAGAGAGACTGTTGGATCCTTTCTCTAGAGAGAGAGAGACTGTTGGATCCTTTCTCTAGAGAGAGAGAAACTGTTGGATCCTTTCTCTAGAGAGAGAGAGAGACTGTTGGATCCTTTCTCTAGAGAGAGACTGTTGGATCCTTTCTCTAGAGAGAGAGACTGTTGGATCCTTTCTCTAGAGAGAGACTGTTGGATCCTTTCTGTTGGATCCTTTCTCTAGAGAGAGAGACTGTTGGATCCTTTCTCTAGAGAGAGAGACTGTTGGATCCTTTCTCTAGAGAGAGAGAGACTGTTGGATCCTTCCTTTCTCTAGAGAGAGAGAGACTGTTGGATCCTTTCTCTAGAGAGAGAGACTGTTGGATCCTTTCTCTAGAGAGAGACTGTTGGATCCTTTCTCTAGAGAGAGAGGATCATTTCTCTAGACTGTTGGATCCTTTCTCTAGAGAGAGAGACTGTTGGATCCTTTCTCTAGAGAGAGAGACTGTTGGATCCTTTCTCTAGAGAGAGAGACTGTTGGATCCTTTCTCTAGAGAGAGACTGTTGGATCCTTTCTCTAGAGAGAGAGACTGTTGGATCCTTTCTCTAGAGAGACTGTTGGATCCTTTCTAGAGAGAGAGACTGTTGGATCCTTTCTCTAGAGAGAGAGTTGGAGAGAGAGAGACTGTTGGATCCTTTCTCTAGAGAGAGAGAGACTGTTGGATCCTTTCTCTAGAGAGAGAGACTGTTGGATCCTTTCTCTAGAGAGAGAGAGACTGTTGGATCCTTTCTCTAGAGAGAGAGAGACTGTTGGATCCTTTCTCTAGAGAGAGAGAGAGAGACTGTTGGATCCTTTCTCTAGAGAGAGAGAGACTGTTGGATCCTTTCTCTAGAGAGAGAGACTGTTGGATCCTTTCTCTAGAGAGAGAGACTGTTGGATCCTTTCTCTAGAGAGAGAGACTGTTGGATCCTTTCTCTAGAGAGAGACTGTTGGATCCTTTCTCTAGAGAGAGAGACTGTTGGATCATTTCTCTAGAGAGAGAGAGGATCTGAGACTGGGATCCTTTCTCTAGAGAGAGAGACTGTTGGATCCTTTCTCTAGAGAGAGAGACTGTTGGATCCTTTCTCTAGAGAGAGAGAGAGAGACTGTTGGATCCTTTCTCTAGAGAGAGAGACTGTTGGATCCTTTCTCTAGAGAGAGACTGTTGGATCCTTTCTCTAGAGAGAGAGACTGTTGGATCCTTTCTCTAGAGAGAGACTGTTGGATCCTTTCTCTAGAGAGAGAGACTGTTGGATCCTTTCTCTAGAGAGAGAGACTGTTGGATCCTTTCTCTAGAGAGAGAGACTGTTGGATCCTTTCTCTAGAGAGAGAGACTGTTGGATCCTTTCTCTAGAGAGAGAGACTGTTGGATCCTTTCTCTAGAGAGAGAGACTGTTGGATCCTTTCTCTAGAGAGAGACTGTTGGATCCTTTCTCTAGAGAGAGACTTTCTCTAGAGAGGAGACTGGATCCTTTCTCTAGAGAGAGAGACTGTTGGATCCTTTCTCTAGAGAGAGAGACTGTTGGATCCTTTCTCTAGAGAGAGAGACTGTTGGATCCTTTGGATCCTTTCTAGAGAGAGAGACTGTTGGATCCTTTCTCTAGAGAGAGACTGAGGATCTTTCTCTAGAGAGACTGTTGGATCCTTTCTCTAGAGAGAGAGAGACTGTTGGATCCTTTCTCTAGAAAGAGAGAGACTGTTGGATCCTTTCTCTAGAGAGAGAGAGACTGTTGGATCCTTTCTCTAGAGAGAGAGAGACTGTTGGATCCTTTCTCTAGAGAGAGAGAGACTGTTGGATCCTTTCTCTAGAGAGAGAGACTGTTGGATCCTTTCTCTAGAGAGAGAGACTGTTGGATCCTTTCTCTAGAGAGAGAGAGACTGTTGGATCCTTTCTCTAGAGAGAGAGAGACTGTTGGATCCTTTCTCTAGAGAGAGAGACTGTTGGATCCTTTCTCTAGAGAGAAAGAGAGACTGTTGGATCCTTTCTCTAGAGAGAGAGAAACTGTTGGATCCTTTCTCTAGAGAGAGAGAAACTGTTGGATCCTTTCTCTAGAGAGAGACTGTTGGATCCTTTCTCTAGAGAGAGACCTTTCTGTTGATCCTGTCTGAGAGAGAGACTGTTGGATCCTCTCTAGAGAGAGAGACTGTTGGATCCTTTCTCTAGAGAGAGAGAGACTGTTGGATCCTTTCTCTAGAGAGAGAGACTGTTGGATCCTTTCTCTAGAGAGACTGTTGGATCCTTTCTCTAGAGAGAGAGAGACTGTTGGATCCTTTCTCTAGAGAGAGAGACTGTTGGATCCTTTCTCTAGAGAGAGACTGTTGGATCCTTTCTCTAGAGAGAGACTGTTGGATCCTTTCTCTAGAGAGAAGAGAGACTGTTGGATCCTTTCTCTAGAGAGAGAGAGACTGTTGGATCCTTTCTCTAGAGAGAGACTGTTGGATCCTTTCTCTAGAGAGAGAGTTGGATCCTTTCTCTAGAGAGAAACTGTTGGATCCTTTCTCTAGAGAGAGACTGTTGGATCCTTTCTCTAGAGAGAGAGAGACTGTTGGATCCTTTCTCTAGAGAGAGAGAGAGACTGTTGGATCCTTTCTCTAGAGAGAGAGACTGTTGGATCCTTTCTCTAGAGAGAGACTGTTGGATCCTTTCTCTAGAGAGAGACTGTTGGATCCTTTCTCTAGTTGAGAGACTGTTGGATCCTTTCTCTAGAGAGAGACTGTTGGATCCTTTCTCTAGAGAGAGAGACTGTTGGATCCTTTCTCTAGAGAGAGACTGTTGGATCCTTTCTCTAGAGAGAGACTGTTGGATCCTTTCTCTAGAGAGAGAGACTGTTGGATCCTTTCTCTAGAGAGAGAGAGACTGTTGGATCCTTTCTCTAGAGAGAGACTGTTGATCCTTTCTCTAGAGAGAGACTGTTGGATCCTTTCTCTAGAGAGAGAGAGACTGTTGGATCCTTTCTCTAGAGAGAGACTGTTGGATCCTTTCTCTAGAGAGAGACTGTTGGATCCTTTCTCTAGAGAGAGAGACTGTCTGGATCCTTTCTCTAGAGAGAGAGACTGTTGGATCCTTTCTCTAGAGGATGTTGGATCCTTTCTCTAGAGAGAGACTGTTGGATCCTTTCTCTAGAGAGAGAGACTGTTGGATCCTTTCTCTAGAGAGAGAGACTGTTGGATCCTTTCTCTAGAGAGAGAGACTGTTGGATCCTTTCTCTAGAGAGAGAGAGAGACTGTTGGATCCTTTCTCTAGAGAGAGACTGTTGGATCCTTTCTCTAGAGAGAGAGACTGTTGGATCCTTTCTCTAGAGAGAGAGACTGTTGGATCCTTTCTCTAGAGAGAGAGAGAGACTGTTGGATCCTTTCTCTAGAGAGAGAGAGACTGTTGGATCCTTTCTCTAGAGAGAGAGACTGTTGGATCCTTTCTCTAGAGAGAGAGACTGTTGGATCCTTTCTCTAGAGAGAGAGAGACTGTTGGATCCTTTCTCTAGAGAGAGAGACTGTTGGATCCTTTCTCTAGAGAGAGACTGTTGGATCCTTTCTTTCTCTAGAGAGAGAGACTGTTGGATCCTTTCTCTAGAGAGAGACTGTTGGATCCTTTCTCTAGAGAGAGACTGTTGGATCCTTTCTCTAGAGAGAGAGACTGTTGGATCCTTTCTCTAGAGAGAGAGACTGTTGGATCCTTTCTCTAGAGAGAGAGACTGTTGAGAGAGACTGTTGGATCCTTTCTCTAGAGAGAGACTGTTGGATCCTTTCTCTAGAGAGAGAGACTGTTGGATCCTTTCTCTAGAGAGAGAGACTGTTGGATCCTTTCTCTAGAGAGAGAGAGACTGTTGGATCCTTTCTCTAGAGAGAGAGAGATCCTTTCTCTAGGATGTTGGATCCTTTCTCTAGAGAGAGAGAGACTGTTGGATCCTTTCTCTGCTGGAGAGACTGTTGGATCCTTTCTCTAGAGAGAGAGACTGTTGGATCCTTTCTCTAGAGAGAGAGAGACTGTTGGATCCTTTCTCTAGAGAGAGAGACTGTTGGATCCTTTCTCTAGAGAGAGACTGACTTTGGATCCTTTCTCTAGAGAGAGAGACTGAGAGACTGTTGGATCCTTTCTCTAGAGAGAGACTGTTGGATCCTTTCTCTAGAGAGAGAGACTGTTGGATCATTTCTCTAGAGAGAAAGAGAGACTGTTGGATCCTTTCTCTAGAGAGAGACTGTTGGATCCTTTCTCTAGAGAGAGAGACTGTTGGATCCTTTCTCTAGAGAGAGAGAGATCCTTTCTCTAGAGACTGTTGGATCCTTTCTCTAGAGAGAGACTGTTGATCCTTTCTCTAGAGAGAGACTGTTGGATCCTTTCTCTAGAGAGAGACTGTTGGATCCTTTCTCTAGAGAGAGACTGTTGGATCCTTTCTCTAGAGAGAGAGACTGTTGGATCCTTTCTCTAGAGAGAGAGACTGTTGGATCCTTTCTCTAGAGAGAGACTGTTGGATCCTTTCTCTAGAGAGAGACTGTTGATCCTTTCTCCTTTCTCTAGAGAGAGAGACTGTTGGATCCTTTCTCTAGAGAGAGAGACTGTTGGATCCTTTCTCTAGAGAGAGAGAGAGACTGTTGGATCCTTTCTCTAGAGAGAGAGACTGTTGGATCCTTTCTCTAGAGAGAGACTGTTGGATCCTTTCTCTAGAGAGAGAGACTGTTGGATCATTTCTCTAGAGAGACTGTTGGAAGAGAGAGACTCTGGATCCTTTTCTCTAGAGAGAGACTGTTGGATCCTTTCTCTAGAGAGAGAGACTGTTGGATCCTTTCTCTAGAGAGAGAGAGACTGTTGGATCCTTTCTCTAGAGAGAGACTGTTGGATCCTTTCTCTAGAGAGAGAGACTGTTGGATCCTTTCTCTAGAGAGAGAGACTGTTGGATCCTTTCTCTAGAGAGAGAGACTGTTGGATCCTTTCTCTAGAGAGAGAGAGACTGTTGGATCCTTTCTCTAGAGAGAGACTGTTGGATCCTTTCTCTAGAGAGAGACTGTTGGATCCTTTCTCTAGAGAGAGAGACTGTTGGATCATTTCTCTAGAGAGAGAGACTGTTGGATCATTTCTCTAGAGAGAAAGAGAGACTGTTGGATCCTTTCTCTAGAGAGAGAGACTGTTGGATCCTTTCTCTAGAGAGAGAGAAACTGTTGGATCCTTTCTCTAGAAAGAGAGAGACTGTTGGATCCTTTCTCTAGAGAGAGAGAGACTGTTGGATCCTTTCTCTAGAGAGAGAGAGACTGTTGGATCCTTTCTCTAGAGAGAGAGACTGTTGGATCCTTTCTCTAGAGAGAGAGAGACTGTTGGATCCTTTCTCTAGAGAGAACTGTTGAGAGAGACTGTTGGATCCTTTCTCTCTAGAGAGAGACTGTTGGATCTTTCTCTAGAGAGAGAGACTGTGGATCCTTTCTCTAGAGAGAGAGACTGTTGGATCCTTTCTCTAGAGAGAGAGAGACTGTTGGATCCTTTCTCTAGAGAGAGAGAGACTGTTGGATCCTTTCTCTAGAGAGAGAGACTGTTGGATCCTTTCTCTAGAGAGAGAGACTGTTGGATCCTTTCTCTAGAGAGAGAGACTGTTGGATCCTTTCTCTAGAGAGAGACTGTTGGATCCTTTCTCTAGAGAGAGAGAGAGACTTTCTGTTGGATCCTTTCTCTAGAGAGAGAAATCTGTTGGATCCTTTCTCTAGAGAGAGAGACTGTTGGATCCTTTCTCTAGAGAGAGAGAGACTGTTGGATCCTTTCTCTAGAGAGAGAGGATCCTTTCTCTAGAGAGAGACTGTTGGATCCTTTCTCTAGAGAGAGAGACTGTTGGATCCTTTCTCTAGAGAGAGACTGTTGGATCCTTTCTCTAGAGAGAGAGACTGTTGGATCATTTCTCTAGAGAGATCCTTTCTCTAGAGAGACTGTTGGATCCTTTCTCTAGAGAGAGAGACTGTTGGATCCTTTCTCTAGTAGAGAGAGACTGTTGGATCCTTTCTCTAGAGAGAGAGACTGTTGGATCCTTTCTCTAGAGAGAGAGAGACTGTTGGATCCTTTCTCTAGAGAGAGAGAAACTGTGGATCCTTTCTCTAGAGAGAGAGACTGTTGGATCCTTTCTCTAGAGAGAGAGACTGTTGGATCCTTTCTCTAGAGAGAGAGAGAGACTGTTGGATCCTTTCTCTAGAGAGAGACTGTTGGATCCTTTCTCTAGAGAGAGAGACTGTTGGATCCTTTCTCTAGAGAGAGAGAGAGAGACTGTTGGATCCTTTCTCTAGAGAGAGACTGTTGGATCCTTTCTCTAGAGAGAGAGACTGTTGGATCATTTCTCTAGAGAGAAAGAGAGACTGTTGGATCCTTTCTCTAGAGAGAGACTGTTGGATCCTTTCTGTTGGATCCTTTCTCTAGAGAGAGAGACTGTTGGATCCTTTCTCTAGAGAGAGAGACTGTTGGATCCTTTCTCTAGAGAGAGAGACTGTTGGATCCTTTCTCTAGAGAGAGAGAGAGACTGTTGGATCCTTTCTCTAGAGAGAGACTGTTGGATCCTTTCTCTAGAGAGAGAGACTGTTGGATCCTTTCTCTAGAGAGAGAGACTGTTGGATCCTTTCTCTAGAGAGAGAGACTGTTGGATCCTTTCTCTAGAGAGAAAGAGAGACTGTTGGATCCTTTCTCTAGAGAGAGAGAAACTGTTGGATCCTTTCTCTAGAGAGAGAGACTGTTGGATCCTTTCTCTAGAGAGAGATAGACTGTTGGATCCTTTCTCTAGAGAGAGAGAGACTGTTGGATCCTTTCTCTAGAGAGAGAGACTGTTGGATCCTTTCTCTAGAGAGAGAGAGACTGTTGGATCCTTTCTCTAGAGAGAGAGAGAGACTGTTGGATCCTTTCTCTAGAGAGAGAGACTGTTGGATCCTTTCTCTAGAGAGAGACTGTTGGATCCTTTCTCTAGAGAGAGAGACTGTTGGATCATTTCTCTAGAGAGAGAGAGAGACTGTTGGATCCTTTCTCTAGTTAGAGAGAGACTGTTGGATCCTTTCTCTAGAGAGAGAGACTGTTGGATCCTTTCTCTAGAGAGAGACTGTTGGATCCTTTCTGTTGGATCCTTTCTCTAGAGAGAGAGACTGTTGGATCCTTTAGAGAGAGACTGTTGGATCCTTTCTCTATAGAGAGAGAGACTGTTGGATCCTTTCTCTAGAGAGAGACTGTTGGATCCTTTCTCTAGAGAGAGAGACTGTTGGATCCTTTCTCTAGAGAGAGACTGTTGGATCCTTTCTCTAGAGAGAGAGACTGTTGGATCCTTTCTCTAGAGAGTTGGATCCTTTCTCTAGAGACTGTTGGATCATTTCTCTAGAGAGAGAGAGACTGTTGGATCCTTTCTCTAGAGAGAGAGAGACTGTTGGATCCTTTCTCTAGAGAGAGAGAGAGACTGATCCTTTCTCTAGAGAGAGAGACTGTTGGATCCTTTCTCTAGAGAGAGACTGTTGGATCCTTTAGAGAGAGAGACTGTTGGATCCTTTCTAGAGAGAGAGACTGTTGGATCATTTCTCTAGAGAGAAAGAGAGACTGTTGGATCCTTTCTCTAGAGACTGTTGGAGAGAGAGAGACTGTTGGATCCTTTCTCTAGAGAGAGACTGTTGGATCCTTTCTCTAGAGAGAGAGAGACTGTTGGATCCTTTGATCCTTTCTCTAGAGAGAGAGACTGTTGGATCCTTTCTCTAGAGAGAGACTGTTGGATCCTTTCTCTAGAGAGAGAGACTGTTGGATCCTTTCTCTAGAGAGAGAGAGACTGTTGGATCCTTTCTCTAGAGAGAGAGACTGTTGGATCATTTCTCTAGAGAGAGAGAGAGAGACTGTTGGATCCTTTCTCTAGTTAGAGAGAGACTGTTGGATCCTTTCTCTAGAGAGAGAGACTGTTGGATCCTTTCTCTAGAGAGAGACTGTTGGATCCTTTCTGTTGGATCCTTTCTCTAGAGAGAGAGACTGTTGGATCCTTTAGAGAGAGACTGTTGGATCCTTTCTCTATAGAGAGAGAGACTGTTGGATCCTTTCTCTAGAGAGAGACTGTTGGATCCTTTCTCTAGAGAGAGAGACTGTTGGATCCTTTCTCTAGAGAGAGACTGTTGGATGCTTTCTCTAGAGAGAGAGACTGTTGGATCCTTTCTCTAGAGAGAGAGACTGTTGGATCCTTTCTCTAGAGAGAGAGAGACTGTTGGATCCTTTCTCTAGAGAGAGAGAGAGACTGTTGGATCCTTTCTCTAGAGAGAGAGACTGTTGGATCCTTTCTCTAGAGAGAGACTGTTGGATCCTTTCTCTAGAGAGAGAGACTGTTGGATCATTTCTCTAGAGAGAAAGAGAGACTGTTGGATCCTTTCTCTAGAGACTGTTGGATCCTTTCTCTAGAGAGAGAGACTGTTGGATCCTTTCTCTAGAGAGAGAGAGACTGTTGGATCCTTTCTCTAGAGAGACTGTTGGATCCTTTCTCTATAGAGAGAGACTGTTGGATCCTTTCTCTAGAGAGAGACTGTTGGATCCTTTCTCTAGAGAGAGAGACTGTTGGATCCTTTCTCTAGAGAGAGACTGTTGGATCCTTTCTCTAGAGAGACTGTTGGATCCTTTCTCTAGAGAGAGAGACTGTTGGATCCTTTCTCTAGAGAGAGAGACTGTTGGATCCTTTCTCTAGAGAGAGAGAGAGACTGTTGGATCCTTTCTCTAGAGAGAGAGAGACTGTTGGATCCTTTCTCTAGAGAGGATCCTCTTTCTCTCTAGAGAGAGAGAGACTGTTGGATCCTTTCTCTAGAGAGAGAGACTGTTGGATCCTTTCTCTAGAGAGAGAGAGACTGTTGGATCCTTTCTCTAGAGAGAGAGAGACTGAGAGAGACTTGGATCCTTTCTCTAGAGAGAGAGAAACTGTTGGATCCTTTCTCTAGAGAGAGAGACTGTTGGATCCTTTCTCTAGAGAGAGATAGACTGTTGGATCCTTTCTCTAGAGAGAGAGACTGTTGGATCCTTTCTCTAGAGAGAGACTGTTGGATCATTTCTCTAGAGAGAGAGAGACTGTTGGATCATTTCTCTAGAGAGAGAGAGAGACTGTTGGATCCTTTCTCTAGAGAGAGAGACTGTTATATCCTTTCTCTAGAGAGAGAGAGACTGTTGGATCCTTTCTCTAGAGAGAGAGACTGTTGGATCATTTCTCTAGAGAGAGAGAGAGACTGTTGGATCCTTTCTCTAGTTAGAGAGAGACTGTTGGATCCTTTCTCTAGAGAGAGAGACTGTTGGATCCTTTCTCTAGAGAGAGACTGTTGGATCCTTTCTGTTGGATCCTTTCTCTAGAGAGAGAGACTGTTGGATCCTTTCTCTAGAGAGAGAGAGACTGTTGGATCCTTTCTCTAGAGAGAGAGAGACTGTTGGATCCTTTCTCTAGAGAGAGAGACTGTTGGATCCTTTCTCTAGAGAGAGAGAGACTGTTGGATCCTTTCTCTAGAGAGAGAGACTGTTGGATCCTTTCTCTAGAGAGAGACTGTTGGATCCTTTCTCTAGAGAGAGAGACTGTTGGATCCTTTCTCTAGAGAGAGACTGTTGGATCCTTTCTCTAGAGAGAGACTGTTGGATCCTTTCTCTTTGATCTCTAGAGAGAGAGACTGTTGGATCCTTTCTCTAGAGAGAGAGACTGTTGGATCATTTCTCTAGAGAGAGAGACTGTTGGATCCTTTCTCTAGAGAGAGAGACTGTTGGATCCTTTCTCTAGAGAGAGAGACTGTTGGATCCTTTCTCTAGAGAGAGAGACTGTTGGATCCTTTCTCTAGAGAGAGAGACTGTTGGATCCTTTCTCTAGAGAGAGAGACTGTTGGATCCTTTCTCTAGAGAGAGAGACTGTTGGATCCTTTCTCTAGAGAGAGACTGTTGGATCCTTTCTCTAGAGAGAGAGACTGTTGGATCATTTCTCTAGAGAGAGAGACTGTTGGATCCTTTCTCTAGAGAGAGACTGTTGGATCCTTTCTCTAGAGAGAGAGAGACTGTTGGATCCTTTCTCTAGAGAGAGACTGTTGGATCCTTTCTCTAGAGAGAGACTGTTGGATCCTTTCTCTAGAGAGAGAGACTGTTGGATCCTTTCTCTAGAGAGAGACTGTTGGATCCTTTCTCTAGAGAGAGAGACTGTTGGATCCTTTCTCTAGAGAGAGAGAGACTGTTGGATCCTTTCTCTAGAGAGAGACTGTTGGATCATTTCTCTAGAGAGAGACTGTTGGATCCTTTCTCTAGAGAGAGACTGTTGGATCCTTTCTGTTGGATCCTTTCTCTAGAGAGAGAGAGAAACTGTTGGATCCTTTCTCTAGAGAGAGAGAGAGACTGTTGGACCCTGTACTATCCCCTGACTCCTGACCCCCTCACCCCTTTACATTGCTCTCTCTTACTCTTTTTCAAACTCTGTCTCAGCTTTTCTTTCACTCTGTTTCATTCTCTCTCCTTCTCTACCTCTTTTCTCACTCTGTCATGGAGGAGAGGAGAGGGGAGGGCGACTGGAGAGGAGAGGAGAGGAGATGGGAGGGCGACTGGAGAGGAGAGGGAAGGGCGACTGGAGAGGAGAGGGGAGGGGAGGGCGACTGGAGAGGAGAGGGGAGGGCGAAATGAGAGGAGAGGGGGGGCGACTGGAGAGGAGAGGGGAGGGCGAAATGAGAGGAGAGGGGGGCGACTGGAGAGGAGAGGAGAGGGGAGGACGACTGGAGAGGAGAGGAGAGGGGAGGACGACTGGAGAGAAGAGGGGAGGGCGACTGGAGAGGAAAGGAGAGGAGAGGGCAACTGGAGAGGAGAGGAGAGGAGAGGGGAGGACGACTGGAGAGGAGAGGGGAACGCGACTGGAGAGGAGAGGAGAGGGGAGGAGGGGAGAGGGGAGGGCGACTGGAGAGGAGAGGGGAGTGGAGGGCGACTGGAGAGGAGAGGGGAGGGCGACTGGAGAGGAGAGGGGAGGGCGACTGGAGAGGAGAGGAGAGGGAGGGCGACTGGAGAGGAGAGGAGAGGGGAGGGCGACTGGAGAGGAGAGGGCGACTGGAGAGGAGAGGGCGACTGGAGAGGAGAGGGGAGGGCGACTGGAGAGGAGAGGGAGGGCGACTGGAGAGGAGAGGGGAGGGGAGGGCGACTGGAGAGGAAGGGGAGGGGAGGGCGACTGGAGAGGAGAGGGGAGGGCGACTGGAGAGGAGAGGGGAGGGAGGCGACTGGAGAGGAGAGAGGGGGAGGGCGACTGGAGAGAGAGGGGAGGGAGGGCGACTGGAGAGGAGAGGGGAGGCGACTGGAGAGGAGAGGGGAGGGCGACTGGAGAGGAGAGGAGAGGGGAGGGCGACTGGAGAGGAGAGGGGAGGGGAGGGCGACTGGAGAGAGGGGAGAGGGCGACTGGAGAGGAGAGGGCGACTGGAGAGGGGAGGGCAACTGGAGAGGAGAGGGCGACTGGAGAGGAGAGGAGAGGGCGACTGGAGAGGATAGGGGAGGGAGGGGAGGGCGACTGGAGAGGAGAGGGGAGGGCGACTGGAGAGGGGAGGGCGACTGGAGAGGAGAGGGCGACTGGAGAGGAGAGGGGAGGGGAGGCGACTGGAGAGGAGAGGGGAGGGTGACTGGAGAGGAGAGGGGAGGGGAGGGCGACTGGAGAGGAGAGGGGAGGGCGAAATGAGAGAGGAAGGGTAGGGCAACTGGAGAGGAGAGGGGAGGGCGACTGGAGAGGAAAGGAGAGGAGAGGGCAACTGGAGAGGAGAGGAGAGGGGAGGACGACTGGAGAGGAGAGGGGAACGCGAGAGGAGAGGGGAGGAGGGAGAGAGGGGAGGGCGACTGGAGAGGGAGGGCGACTGGAGAGGAGAGGGGAGGGCGACTGGAGAGGAGAGGGGCGGGGAGGGCGACTGGAGAGGAGAGGGGAGGGGAGGGCGACTGGAGAGGGGAGGGGAGGGCGACTGGAGAGGAGAGGGGAGGGGAGGGCGACTGGAGAGGAGAGGGGAGGGGAGGGCGACTGGAGAGGAGAGGGAGGGCGACTGGAGAGGAGAGGAGAGGGGAGGGCGACTGGAGAGGAGAGGGGAGGGCGACTGGAGAGGAGAGGGCGACTGGAGAGGAGAGGAGAGGGGAGGGGAGGGCGACTGGAGAGGAGAGGGGAGGGGAGGGCGACTGGAGAGGAGGTGGCTCTTCACTACTTTGAAGTGACATGGGCACTAGTCTTAAGAGGCTCTCTCTCTCTCCTTCCCTGCCCTCCTTCCTTTCCATCCTTCCTTTCCCTTCTCCCCTTCCATCCTTCCTTTCCCTCCTTCCCTTCCATCCTTCCTTTCCCTCCTTCCATCCTTCCCTTCCATCCTTCCTTCCATCCTTCCTTTCCATCCTTCCCCTTCCATCCTTCCCCTTCCATCCTTCCTTTCCATCCTTCCTTTCCCTCCTTCCCCTTCCATCCTTCCTTTCCCTCCTTCCCTTCCCTCCTTCCCTTCCATCCTTCCTTTCCCTCCTTCCATTCCCTCCTTCCCTTCCATCCTTCCTTTCCCTCCTTCCCTTCCATCCTTCCCTTCCATCCTTCCTTTCCCTCCTTCCCTTCCATCCTTCCTTTCCCTCCTTCCCTTCCATCCTCCCTTCCATCCTTTCTTTCCCTCCTTCCCTTCCATCCTTCCTTTCCCTCCTTCCCTTCCATCCTTCCTTTCCCTCCTTCCCTTCCATCCTTCCTTTCCCTCCTTCCTTTCCCTCCTTCCTTTCCCTTCTTCCCTTCCATCCTTCCTTTCCCTTCTTCCTTTCCCTCCTTCAATTCCATCCGTCCATCCTTCCTTTCCCTCCTTCCCTTCCATCCTTCCTTTCCCTCCTTCCCTTCCCTCCTTCCCTTCCATCCTTCCTTTCCCTCCTTCCCTTCCCTCCTTCCCTTCCATCCTTCCTCCTTTCTTCCCTTCCTTCACTTACTCTTAGGAGGTACCGTATCCCAAATGCCACCTTATTCCCTACATTGTGTACTACTTTTGACCAGAGACATATGGATACCATGTAGGGAATAGGGATCCGTTTGGGAAGCCACAGTCTCAAATTCTTCCTCCTACGCCCCTGCCACCTCCTCTTGAAGTGAAGTTTACTCTCTAAACCTTTAAAGTAAATTGTGACACGTCGATGACACTTCCCTCATCCGTGTGTAGCGGGACCTTCTGTCTTAAACCCCAATGTGTCTCCCTCAAACATAAGTTCCAAATGTCACTTTATTCCCCATATAGTGCACTACTTTTGACCAGGGCCTAGCACCCTATTTCTTATATAGTGCACTACTTTTGACCAGGGCCTAGCACCCTATTCCTTATATAGTGCACTACTTTAGACCAGGGCCTAGCACCCTATTCCTTATATAGTGCACTACTTTAGACCAGGGCCTAGCACCCTATTCCTTATATAGTGCACTACTTTTGACCAGGGTCTAGCACCCGATTCCTTATATAGTGCACTACTTTTGACCAGGGCCTAGCACCCTATTCCTTATATAGTGCACTACTTTTGACCAGGGCCCCGTAGGGCTCTATATAGTGCACTACTTTAGACCAGGGCCCCGTAGGGCTCTATATAAGGGCCATTTGGGATGCCCCCTCCATCCCCAGTCAGGAATGTCATTAGCACATTGACTAGAGAACTTCCTAAATCAACCCTGCTGGCTGACCTCCGGTAGTCTGCTGTAATACTGCTCAGCCAGAGGTCATAGGTCAATGTGTGTATGGGAGACAGCGCGTGTGTGTTGGCAGACAGCGGAGACGGGGGCTTCCCTACTCCCTATACCTTTCTCCTTGAGATGTCGACTCCTTCGTTCATCCTCAGATGATTTAATTGGTCCAAGACATATGGTGGAAGCTCTCTCTTAGCCCGTGCATACACCAATGCATTACGTCTAAGATCCAATAAAGAGAAACTGAAAAGTGATAGGGAATGAAGAAATGAAGACATCTAGCTTCCAATGGACCATATAGTCCATAGCACAGGGCAGCACACGGTCCTCAGACTAACCTTGTCCCCTGGCTATTGCGCACAACATTATCCAATCAGAGTTGGCCTTAGTGGAAGTGGCCATAGGGATGGGAGTGACTATGGGAGTGACTATGGGAGTGACTATGGGAGTGACTATAGGAATGACTATGGGAGTGACTATGGGAATGACTATGGGAGTGACTATGGGAATGACTATGGGAGTGACTATGGGAGTGACTATAGGAATGACTATGGGAGTGACTATGAGAGTGACTATGGGAGTGACTATGAGAGTGACTATGGGAGTGACTATGGGAGTGACTATGGGAGTGACTATGGGAGTGACTATGAGAGTGACTATGAGAGTGACTATGGGAGTGACTATGGGAGTGACTATGGGAGTGACTATGAGAGTGACCTTACTGAGTAAAGTATTTGTCATCGTTTCATTTTTGCGAATCAAACGACTGCGAAGCGTGGCAGGAACTTGTGGTGTGCTAGCAAAAACATTCACCCCCCCTGGCCTCAAAGGGAGAAAAAACAATAGGCCCTACCTTCCTGCTAGATGCTAGCTAATTAGCAAAGGACATAGCTAGCTAGATAATTAGCAAAGGACACAGCTAGCTAGCTAATTAGCAAAGGACACAGCTAGCTAGCTAATTAGCAAAGGACACAGCTAGCTAGCTAATTAGCAAAGGACACAGCTAGATAGCTAATTAGCAAAGGACACAGCAAGCTAGCTAATTAGCAAAGGACATAGCTAGGTAGAAAATTAGCAAAGTACACAGCTAGCTAGATAATTGGCAAAGGACACGGCTAGCTAGCTAATTAGCAAAGGACATAGCTAGATAATTAGCAAAGGACATAGCTAGCTAGCTAATAGCTTCACACGAGAAGAAGAAAGACTACACCCTTAGAATCTGTGGTTGACGTGTGTCGTGCTTGTTGGGAAAATACGATCCAATAACAGATACAAACACAATCTCTTCATTGCCAAGACGTCGGACCGAAACGACAGAGGTGCACAAGACACATGGGTAGATAATTGGTTGGTAGATTACGCTGATAAAGCCAATCCTTTAAAAATGGTTGACCTCCACAAGTCTGGTTCATCCTTGCGAGCAATTTCCAAACGCCTGAAGGTACCACGTTCATCTGTGCAAACTTTAGTACGCAAATATAAACACCTTGGGACCACTCAGCCGGGATACCGCTCAGGAAGTAGACGCTTTCTGTCATCTAGAGATGAATGTGGTGCGAAAAGTGCAAATCAATCCCAGAACAACAGCAAAGGACTGGAGGAAACATGTACAAAAGTATCTATATCCACAGTCAAACGAGTCCGACATATATCGACATAACCTAAAAGGCCGCTCAGCACCACCCCAACCGTGAAGCATGGGGGTGGCAGCATCATGTTGTGGGGGTTCTTTGCTGCAGGAGGGACTGGTGCTCTTCACAAAATAGGTGGCATCATGAGGAGGAAAATTATGTGGATATATTGAAGCAACATCTCAAGACATCAGTCAGGAAGTTAAAGCTTGGTCGCAAATGGGTCTTCCAAATGGACAGAATTGTGGCAAAATGGCTTAAGGACAACAAAGTCAAGGTATTGGAGTGACCATCACAAAGCCCTGACCTCAATACTTTAGAACATTTGTGGGCAGAACTGAAAAAGTGTGTGTGAGCAAGGAAGCCTTACAAACCTGTCTCAGTTACACCAGCTCTGTCAGGAAGGAATGGGCCAAAATTCACCCAACTTATTGTGGGAAGCTTGTGGAAGGCTACCCGAAACGCTTGACCCAAGTTAAACAATTTAAAGGCAATGCTACCAAATACTAATTGAGTGTATGTAATCTTCTGACCCACTGGGAATGTGATGAAAGAAATAAAGGCTGAAATAAATCATTCTCTCTCTATCATTCTGACATTTCACGTTCTTAAAATAAAGTGGTGATCCTAACTGACCTAAAACAGGGATTTTTTTTTACTAGGATTAAATGTCAGGAACTGTGAAAAAACTGAGTTTAAATGTATTTGGCTAAGGTGTATGTTAACTTCCGACTTCATATGTATATACTGTGTTCTCGTCAAGTCCATCCTATATAACTACTGCTATACATGTACTATTCTATCCACGTATTCTTCAGATATACTACATATTCTATCCACATACTGTCCATAACATCTGTACATACCATCGTATATACAGTGCATTCGGAAAGTATTCAGACCCCTTGACTTTTCCCACATTTTGTTACGTTACAGCCTTATTCTAAAATCGATTTAAAAAATGCATCATCAACCTACAAACAATATCCCATAATGACATCACAATATCCCATAATGATATCACAATATCCCATAATGACATCACAATATCCCATAATGACATCACAATATCCCATAATGACATCACAATATCCCATAATGACAAAGCAAAAACAGGTTTTTAGAAATGTTGGCACATTTTTTAATTCCTTCGACCTCATGGCTTGGTTTTTGCTCTGACATGCACTGTCAACTGTGGGACCTTTTATATAGACAGGTGTGTGGCTTTTCCAAATCATGTGCAATCAATTGAATTTACCACAGGCGGACTCCAATCAAGTTGTAGAAACATCTCAAGGATGATCACTGGAAACAGGATGCACCTGAGCTCAATTTCAAGTCTCATAGCGAAGGGTCTGAATACTCATGTAAATAAGGTATTTCTGTTTTCACGTTGTCATTATGGGGTATTGTGATGTCATTATGGGATATTGTGATGTCATTATGGGGGATTTGTGATGTCATTATGGGGTATTGTGTTGTCATTATGGGGTTATGGGGTATTGTGATGTCATTATGGGGTATTGTGATGTCATTATGGGGTATTATGATGTCATTATGGGGTATTGTGATGTCATTATGGGGTATTGTGTGTAGTTTGATGAGGAACATGTTTTATTTAATCCATTTTAGAATAAGGCTGTAATGTAACAACATGTGGAAAAGTCAAGGGGTCTGAATACTTTTTTTTTTTTTTGGTAAGAGGTTAGAGTTGGGTTTCGAATCTGATTTGAAGAAGAGACATTGTAGAACTAGGCGAGGCTTCTGACTTTACAACTTGGCCAGGTGATGACAACCCTCAGACAGACATTCCCTCTTTTTTGACGAGCTTTTGTCAACTAAATCCTATTTGTTAGTTTGTTGTTGTTGTTGTTGTTGTGGTAGGTATATATTATATATTTATCTCTGTCAGAGAACCCCACAACTGGTCCAGGTATGAGAATCTACTGGTCTACTATACTGCCTACCTGTACTGCGTACCTGTACTGCCTACCCGTACTGCCTACCTATACTGCCTACCTGTACTGCCTACCCGTACTGCCTACCTGTACTGCTTATCTGGCTCAGGTAAAGTCTCTCTGATAGCCGTTACAGCTGATCCAGGTACAAGAGTCTACCTGTCTACCTGGCTGAAACTACAGTCTACCTGGCTGAAACTACAGTCTGCCTGTCTACCTGGCTGCAACTACAGTCTGCCTGTCTACAGTCTGCCTGTCTACAGTCTGCCTGTCTACAGTCTGCCTGTCTACAGTCTGCCTGTCTACAGTCTACCTGTCTACAGTCTATCTGTCTACAGTCTGCCTGTCTACAGTCTGCCTGTCTACAGTCTACCTGTCTACAGTCTGCCTGTCTACAGTCTGCCTGTCTACAGTCTGCCTGTCTACAGTCTGCCTGTCTACAGTCTACCTGTCTACAGTCTGCCTGTCTACAGTCTACCTGGCTGAAACTACAGTCTGCCTGTCTACAGTCTACCTGTCTACAAGCTCGCATCCGCTACAAGACCATGGTGCTTGCCTACGGAGCTGTGAGGGGAACGGCACCTCACTACCTCCAGGCTCTGATCAGGCCCTACACCCAAACAAGGGCACTGCGTTCATCCACCTCTGGCCTGCTCGCCTCCCTACCACTGAGGAAGTAAAGTTCCCGCTCAGCCCAGTCAAAACTGTTCGCTGCTCTGGCCCCCCAATGGTGGAACAAACTCCCTCACGACGCCAGGACAGCGGAGTCAATCACCACCTTCCGGAGACACCTGAAACCCCACCTCTTTAAGGAATACCTAGGATAGGATAAAGTAATCCTTCTCCCCTCCCCCTTAAAAGACCTAGATGCACTATTGTAAAGTGGCTGTTCCACTGGATGTCATAAGGTGAAAGCACCAATTTGTAAGTCGCTCTGGATAAGAGCGTCTGCTAAATGACTTAAATGTAAATGTAAATGTATGTCTACCTGTCTGAAACTACAGTCTGCCTGTCTACCTGTCTGAAACTACAGTCTGCCTGTCTACCTGGCTGCAACTACAGTCTGCCTGTCTACAGTCTACCTGTCTACAGTCTACCTGTCTACAGTCTACCTGGCTGAAACTACAGTCTGCCTGTCTACAGTCTACCTGGCTGAAACTACAGTCTACCTGTCTACAGTCTACCTGGCTGAAACTACAGTCTACCTGTCTACAGTCTACCTGGCTGAAACTACAGTCTACCTGGCTGAAACTACAGTCTACCTGTCTACAGTCTACCTGTCTACAGTCTACCTGGCTTAAACTACAGTCTGCCCGGGTAGCCGGCCCAGGTAAAATCTCAGACGCTGTCTGGTTCCCAGATGTGGGCTAGGTAAATGTGGCGGCAGGTAGCCTAGTGGTTAATGTGTTGGGCCAGTTACCGAAAGGTTGCTGGATCAAATCCACGCGCGGACAAGATAAAAATCTGTCCCTGAACAAGGCAGTTAACCCACTGTTAACCTGAACAAGGCAGTTAACCCACTGTTAACCTGAACAAGGCAGTTAACCCACTGTTAACCTCTGCCATTTACACTGAACAAAAATATGAAACGCAACATGTAAAGTGGGCTCACGGAGGAGGCCGATGAGCTCCACTCTCAACCAGCCAAGCTAGGGTCCTGTGTCTTCATCTGTCTGTCTCTGTCGTCCTGTCTGTTGGGGTTAAGGTTAGTGGTAGCCATCAACACGCTGCCCCCAGGGCTCACGGAGGAGGCCGATGAGCTCCACTCTCAACCAGCCAAGCTAGGGTCCTGTGTCTTCATCTGTCTGTCTCTGTCGTCCTGTCTGTTGGGGTTAAGGTTAGTGGTAGCCATGGGCGTAGTAGCCATCAACACGCTGCCCCCAGGGCTCACGGAGGAGGCCGATGAGCTCCACTCTCAACCAGCCAAGCTAGGGTCCTGTGTCTTCATCTGTCTGTCTCTGTCGTCCTGTCTGTTGGGGTTAAGGTTAGTGGTAGCCATGGGCGTAGTAGCCATCAAAACGCTGCCCCCAGGGCTCACGGAGGAGGCCGATGAGCTCCACTCTCAACCAGCCAAGCTAGGGTCCTGTGTCTTCATCTGTCTGTCTCTGTCGTCCTGTCTGTTGGTCTGAGCTCACCAATGTAGGCCCTGTCGTCCTGTCTGTTGGTCTGAGCTCACCAATGTAGGCCCTGTCGTCCTGTCTGTTGGTCTGAGCTCACCAATGTAGGCCCTGTCGTCCTGTCTGTTGGTCTGAGCTCACCAATGTAGGCCCTGTCGTCCTGTCTGTTGGTCTGAGCTCACCAATGTAGGCCCTGTCGTCCTGTCTGTTGGTCTGAGCTCACCAATGTAGGCCCTGTCGTTGGTCTGAGCTCACCAATGTAGGCCCTGTCGTCCTGTCTGTTGGTCTGAGCTCACCAATGTAGGCCCTGTCGTCCTGTCTGTTGGTCTGAGCTCACCAATGTAGGCCCTGTCGTCCTGTCTGTTGGTCTGAGCTCACCAATGTAGGCCCTGTCGTCCTGTCTGTTGGTCTGAGCTCACCAATGTAGGTCCTGTCGTCCTGTCTGTTGGTCTGAGCTCACCAATGTAGGTCCTGTCGTCCTGTCTGTTGGTCTGAGCTCACCAATGTAGGTCCTGTCGTCCTGTCTGTTGGTCTGAGCTCACCAATGTAGGTCCTGTCGTCCTGTCTGTTGGTCTGAGCTCACCAATGTAGGTCCTGTCGTCCTGTCTGTTGGTCTGAGCTCACCAATGTAGGTCCTGTCGTCCTGTCTGTTGGTCTGAGCTCACCAATGTAGGTCCTGTCGTCCTGTCTGTTGGTCTGAGCTCACCAATGTAGGTCCTGTCGTCCTGTCTGTTGGTCTGAGCTCACCAATGTAGGTCCTGTCGTCCTGTCTGTTGGTCTGAGCTCACCAATGTAGGTCCTGTCGTCCTGTCTGTTGGTCTGAGCTCACCAATGTAGGTCCTGTCGTCCTGTCTGTTGGTCTGAGCTCACCAATGTAGGCCCTGTCGTCCTGTCTGTTGGTCTGAGCTCACCAATGTAGGCCCTGTCGTCCTGTCTGTTGGTCTGAGCTCACCAATGTAGGTCCTGTCGTCCTGTCTGTTGGTCTGAGCTCACCAATGTAGGCCCTGTCGTCCTGTCTGTTGGTCTGAGCTCACCAATGTAGGTCCTGTCGTCCTGTCTGTTGGTCTGAGCTCACCAATGTAGGCCCTGTCGTCCTGTCTGTTGGTCTGAGCTCACCAATGTAGGTCCTGTCGTCCTGTCTGTTGGTCTGAGCTCACCAATGTAGGTCCTGTCGTCCTGTCTGTTGGTCTGAGCTCACCAATGTAGGTCCTGTCGTCCTGTCTGTTGGTCTGAGCTCACCAATGTAGGTCCTGTCTGTTGGTCTGAGCTCACCAATGTAGGTCCTGTCTGTTGGTCTGAGCTCACGAATGTAGGTCCTGTCGTCCTGTCTGTTGGTCTGAGCTCACCAATGTAGGTCCTGTCGTCCTGTCTGTTGGTCTGAGCTCACCAATGTAGGTCCTGTCGTCCTGTCTGTTGGTCTGAGCTCACCAATGTAGGTCCTGTCTGTTGGTCTGAGCTCACCAATGTAGGCCCTGTCGTCCTGTCTGTTGGTCTGAGCTCACCAATGTAGGCCCTGTCGTCCTGTCTGTTGGTCTGAGCTCACCAATGTAGGCCCTGTCGTCCTGTCTGTTGGTCTGAGCTCACCAATGTAGGTCCTGTCTGTTGGTCTGAGCTCACCAATGTAGGTCCTGTCTGTTGGTCTGAGCTCACCAATGTAGGTCCTGTCTGTTGGTCTGAGCTCACCAATGTAGGTCCTGTCGTCCTGTCTGTTGGTCTGAGCTCACCAATGTAGGTCCTGTCGTCCTGTCTGTTGGTCTGAGCTCACCAATGTAGGTCCTGTCTGTTGGTCTGAGCTCACCAATGTAGGCCCTGTCGTCCTGTCTGTTGGTCTGAGCTCACCAATGTAGGCCCTGTCGTCCTGTCTGTTGGTCTGAGCTCACCAATGTAGGTCCTGTCTGTTGGTCTGAGCTCACCAATGTAGATCCTGTCTGTTGGTCTGAGCTCACCAATGTAGGTCCTGTCGTCCTGTCTGTTGGTCTGAGCTCACCAATGTAGGTCCTGTCTGTTGGTCTGAGCTCACCAATGTAGGTCCTGTCGTCCTGTCTGTTGGTCTGAGCTCACCAATGTAGGTCCTGTCGTCCTGTCTGTTGGTCTGAGCTCACCAATGTAGGTCCTGTCGTCCTGTCTGTTGGTCTGAGCTCACCAATGTAGGTCCTGTCGTCCTGTCTGTTGGTCTGAGCTCACCAATGTAGGTCCTGTCGTCCTGTCTGTTGGTCTGAGCTCACCAATGTAGGCCCTGTCTGTTGGTCTGAGCTCACCAATGTAGGTCCTGTCGTCCTGTCTGTTGGTCTGAGCTCACCAATGTAGGCCCTGTCGTCCTGTCTGTTGGTCTGAGCTCACCAATGTAGGTCCTGTCGTCCTGTCTGTTGGTCTGAGCTCACCAATGTAGGTCCTGTCTGTTGGTCTGAGCTCACCAATGTAGGTCCTGTCTGTTGGTCTGAGCTCACCAATGTAGGCCCTGTCGTCCTGTCTGTTGGTCTGAGCTCACCAATGTAGGTCCTGTCTGTTGGTCTGAGCTCACCAATGTAGGCCCTGTCGTCCTGTCTGTTGGTCTGAGCTCACCAATGTAGGTCCTGTCGTCCTGTCTGTTGGTCTGAGCTCACCAATGTAGGTCCTGTCTGTTGGTCTGAGCTCACCAATGTAGGCCCTGTCGTCCTGTCTGTTGGTCTGAGCTCACCAATGTAGGTCCTGTCTGTTGGTCTGAGCTCACCAATGTAGGCCCTGTCGTCCTGTCTGTTGGTCTGAGCTCACCAATGTAGGCCCTGTCGTCCTGTCTGTTGGTCTGAGCTCACCAATGTAGGCCCTGTCGTCCTGTCTGTTGGTCTGAGCTCACCAATGTAGGTCTTGTCGTCCTGTCTGTTGGTCTGAGCTCACCAATGTAGGCCCTGTCTGTTGGTCTGAGCTCACCAATGTAGGCCCTGTCGTCCTGTCTGTTGGTCTGAGCTCACCAATGTAGGCCCTGTCTGTTGGTCTGAGCTCACCAATGTAGGTCCTGTCGTCCTGTCTGTTGGTCTGAGCTCACCAATGTAGGTCCTGTCTGTTGGTCTGAGCTCACCAATGTAGGTCCTGTCTGTTGGTCTGAGCTCACCAATGTAGGTCCTGTCGTCCTGTCTGTTGGTCTGAGCTCACCAATGTAGGTCCTGTCGTCCTGTCTGTTGGTCTGAGCTCACCAATGTAGGTCCTGTCGTCCTGTCTGTTGGTCTGAGCTCACCAATGTAGGCCCTGTCGTCCTGTCTGTTGGTCTGAGCTCACCAATGTAGGTCCTGTCGTCCTGTCTGTTGGTCTGAGCTCACCAATGTAGGTCCTGTCGTCCTGTCTGTTGGTCTGAGCTCACCAATGTAGGTCCTGTCGTCCTGTCTGTTGGTCTGAGCTCACCAATGTAGGTCCTGTTGTCCTGTCTGTTGGTCTGAGCTCACCAATGTAGGCCCTGTCGTCCTGTCTGTTGGTCTGAGCTCACCAATGTAGGTCCTGTCTGTTGGTCTGAGCTCACCAATGTAGGTCCTGTCTGTTGGTCTGAGCTCACCAATGTAGGCCCTGTCGTCCTGTCTGTTGGTCTGAGCTCACCAATGTAGGTCCTGTCTGTTGGTCTGAGCTCACCAATGTAGGCCCTGTCGTCCTGTCTGTTGGTCTGAGCTCACCAATGTAGGTCCTGTCGTCCTGTCTGTTGGTCTGAGCTCACCAATGTAGGTCCTGTCGTCCTGTCTGTTGGTCTGAGCTCACCAATGTAGGCCCTGTCGTCCTGTCTGTTGGTCTGAGCTCACCAATGTAGGTCCTGTCTGTTGGTCTGAGCTCACCAATGTAGGTCCTGTCTGTTGGTCTGAGCTCACCAATGTAGGTCCTGTCTGTTGGTCTGAGCTCACCAATGTAGGTCCTGTCGTCCTGTCTGTTGGTCTGAGCTCACCAATGTAGGTCCTGTTGTCCTGTCTGTTGGTCTGAGCTCACCAATGTAGGTCCTGTCTGTTGGTCTGAGCTCACCAATGTAGGCCCTGTCTGTTGGTCTGAGCTCACCAATGTAGGTCCTGTCTGTTGGTCTGAGCTCACCAATGTAGGTCCTGTCTGTTGGTCTGAGCTCACCAATGTAGGCCCTGTCTGTTGGTCTGAGCTCACCAATGTAGGTCCTGTCTGTTGGTCTGAGCTCACCAATGTAGGTCCTGTCTGTTGGTCTGAGCTCACCAATGTAGGTCCTGTCTGTTGGTCTGAGCTCACCAATGTAGGTCCTGTCTGTTGGTCTGAGCTCACCAATGTAGGGTCCCTGTCCTGTCTGTTGGTCTGAGCTCACCAATGTAGGTCCTGTCTGTTGGTCTGAGCTCACCAATGTAGGTCCTGTCTGTTGGTCTGAGCTCACCAATGTAGGTCCTGTCTGTTGGTCTGAGCTCACCAATGTAGGTCCTGTCTGTTGGTCTGAGCTCACCAATGTAGGTCCTGTCTGTTGGTCTGAGCTCACCAATGTAGGTCCTGTCTGTTGGTCTGAGCTCACCAATGTAGGTCCTGTCGTCCTGTCTGTTGGTCTGAGCTCACCAATGTAGGTCCTGTCTGTTGGTCTGAGCTCACCAATGTAGGTCCTGTCTGTTGGTCTGAGCTCACCAATGTAGGCCCTGTCTGTTGGTCTGAGCTCACCAATGTAGGCCCTGTCGTCCTGTCTGTTGGTCTGAGCTCACCAATGTAGGCCCTGTCTGTTGGTCTGAGCTCACCAATGTAGGTCCTGTCTGTTGGTCTGAGCTCACCAATGTAGGCCCTGTCTGTTGGTCTGAGCTCACCAATGTAGGCCCTGTCGTCCTGTCTGTTGGTCTGAGCTCACCAATGTAGGCCCTGTCGTCCTGTCTGTTGGTCTGAGCTCACCAATGTAGGCCCTGTCGTCCTGTCTGTTGGTCTGAGCTCACCAATGTAGGTCCTGTCTGTTGGTCTGAGCTCACCAATGTAGGCCCTGTCTGTTGGTCTGAGCTCACCAATGTAGGTCCTGTCTGTTGGTCTGAGCTCACCAATGTAGGTCCTGTCGTCCTGTCTGTTGGTCTGAGCTCACCAATGTAGGCCCTGTCTGTTGGTCTGAGCTCACCAATGTAGGTCCTGTCTGTTGGTCTGAGCTCACCAATGTAGGTCCTGTCGTCCTGTCTGTTGGTCTGAGCTCACCAATGTAGGCCCTGTCTGTTGGTCTGAGCTCACCAATGTAGGTCCTGTCTGTTGGTCTGAGCTCACCAATGTAGGTCCTGTCTGTTGGTCTGAGCTCACCAATGTAGGTCCTGTCTGTTGGTCTGAGCTCACCAATGTAGGCCCTGTCTGTTGGTCTGAGCTCACCAATGTAGGTCCTGTCTGTTGGTCTGAGCTCACCAATGTAGGTCCTGTCTGTTGGTCTGAGCTCACCAATGTAGGCCCTGTCTGTTGGTCTGAGCTCACCAATGTAGGCCCTGTCTGTTGGTCTGAGCTCACCAATGTAGGTCCTGTCGTCCTGTCTGTTGGTCTGAGCTCACCAATGTAGGTCCTGTCTGTTGGTCTGAGCTCACCAATGTAGGTCCTGTCGTCCTGTCTGTTGGTCTGAGCTCACCAATGTAGGTCCTGTCTGTTGGTCTGAGCTCACCAATGTAGGCCCTGTCTGTTGGTCTGAGCTCACCAATGTAGGCCCTGTCTGTTGGTCTGAGCTCACCAATGTAGGTCCTGTCTGTTGGTCTGAGCTCACCAATGTAGGTCCTGTCTGTTGGTCTGAGCTCACCAATGTAGGTCCTGTCTGTTGGTCTGAGCTCACCAATGTAGGTCCTGTCTGTTGGTCTGAGCTCACCAATGTAGGTCCTGTCTGTTGGTCTGAGCTCACCAATGTAGGTCCTGTCTGTTGGTCTGAGCTCACCAATGTAGGCCCTGTCGTCCTGTCTGTTGGTCTGAGCTCACCAATGTAGGTCCTGTCGTCCTGTCTGTTGGTCTGAGCTCACCAATGTAGGCCCTGTCGTCCCCAGTGTTTGGTTTACTAATAATCCATTCAACAAACATTTGAGGAACTCTGTTTCAGACAATGAGGACACTGAACAAAATTATAAACATGTCAAGTGTTGGTCCCATGTTTCATGAGTTGAAATAAAAGATCCCAGAAATGTTCCACACACAAAAAAGCGTATTTCTCTCAAATTTTGTGCAGAAATTTGTTTTACATCCCTGTTAGTGAGCATTTCTCCTTTCCCAAGATAATCCATCCACCTGACAGGTGTGGCATATCAAGAAGCTGATTAAACAGCATGACCATTACACAGGTGCACTTTGTGCTGGGGATAATAAAAGGCCACTCTCAAATGTGCCGTTTTGTCACACAACACAATGCCACAGATGTCTCAAGTTTTGAAGGAGCGTGAAATTGGCATGTTGACTGCAGGAAAATCCACCAGAGCTGTTGCCAGAGAATTGAATGTTAATTTCTCTACCAGAAGGCGCCTCCAACGTCGTCTTAGAGAAATTGGCAGTACGTCCAACCTGCCTCACAACAGCAGACCACCTGTAGCCACACCAGCCTAGGACCTCTACATCCGGCTTCTTCACCTGCGGGATTGTCTGAGACCAGCCACCTGGACAGCTGATGAAACGGTGGGTTTGCACACCTGAAGAAATTCTGCACTAACTGTCAGAAACTGTATCAGGGAAGCTCATCTGCCGCCATCACCTCATGATACAGCATGATAATGCACAGCCCCATGTCGCAAGGATCTGTACACAATTCCTGGAAGCTGAAAATGTCCCAGTTCTTCCATGGCCTGCATACTCACCAGACATGTCACCCATTGAGCATGTTTGGGATGCTCTGGATCGACGTGTACGACAGCATGTTCCAGTTCCCTCCAATATCCAGCAACTTCACACAGCTACTGAAGAGGAGTGGGACAACATTCCACAGGCCACAAACAACAGCCTGATCAACTCTATGTGAAGGAGATGTGTTGCACTGCATGAGGCAAATGGTGGTCACACCAGATACTGACTGGTTTTCTGATCCACGCCCCCCTACCTTTTTAATATCTGTGACCAAAAGATGCATCTGTATTCCCAGTCGTGAAATCCATAGATTAGGGCCTAATGAATTTATTTAAATTTACTCATTTCCTTCTATGAACTGTAACTCAGTAAAATCTTTGAAATTGTTGCATGTTGCGTTTATATTTTTGTTCAGTTTATTTAAAGCTTCAGGAGGAAGAGAGAGAAGGGTGGGGGGTGCAATTACAGCCCTGCAGCCTGAAGGAACAGGCATGTAGAAGGAACAGGAATGTACAGGAGAGAGAGAGAAGGGAAAAGAGGGAAGGAGAGAGAGGGAAGGAGAGAGAGGGAAGGAGAGCGAGAAGGGAAAAGAGGGAAGGAGAGAGAGGGAAGGAGAGCGAGAAGGGGAGAGAGGGAAGGAGAGAGAGGGAAGGAGAGCGAGAAGGGAAAAGAGGGAAGGAGAGAGAGGGAAGGAGAGCGAGAGAAGGAGAGAGGGAAGGGGAGAGAGAGAGGAGGAGAGAGAGAGAAGGGGAGAGAAAACGGGAGAGAGAAGGAGAGAGAGAGAGAGGGAAGGGGAGAGAGGGAAGGAGAGCGAGAGAAGGAGAGAGGGAAGGGGAGAGAGAGAGGAGGAGAGAGAGAACGGGAGAGAGAAGGAGAGAGAGAGAGAGGAGAGAGAGAGAAGGAGAGAGGGAAGGGGAGAGAGGGAAGGAGAGAGAGAGAAGGATAGAGAGAGAAGGAGAGAGAGAAGGGGAGAGAGAAGGGGAGAGAGGGAAGGGGAGAGAGGGAAGGAGAGAGAGAGAAGGAGAGAGGGAAGGGGAGAGAGAGAGGAGGAGAGAGAGAGAAGGGGAGAGAAAACAGGAGAGAGAAGGAGAGACAGAAGGAGAGAGAAGGAGAGAGAGAGAAGGAGAGAGAGGGAAGGAGAGAAAGAAGGGGAGAGAGAAGTTGTTATAGGTGATGTAAGAAAATGGTTAAACAACTATGTAGTTGAGGAGGATGAGCAGAGACCAACAGCAACAGATTTCAGGAGCAGAAACATGTTGCCTGGACCCTGTAGCTCTCACCATGAAACTGAGTGTCCTAATTAGCTATAGCTGTTGGTTAACTTAATTCCTCCCTGTCTTACCCAACCACACACAGCCTAGCTAGCCTATGCCTTATGCTTCCAGACAGTTGAAAGCTCCCAGTGTGAGAGAAGAGATTACCGAATGAAAAGAGGGAAAGAGAGAGAGAGACTGAGAGAGAAAGAGAGTCTGAGGATTAGACAGAGAGGAAAAGGAGGGTTGTCTCTCTCTCTATCTCTCCTGGGGTTTAAGCAGACATACACACAGAACAAAGACCAATCGGAGAAGGTGCCACTTGTCTGTCCGTGGTTTATACCAGTGGTTCCCAAACTGTCTGTTCCGATTATTATAATGATCATTAATGTCAATTAGTAGAATGCACAAGGTGCCATTTTGAAATGGGTTAGTGCATCAGTAGTTTTCCTCTTGTCCTGTCAATAGTGTCCAGATCAACTAACGTTTTTGAGCCCATAGATTTTGTTGTAATGTTTGAATGATTCAGATGAACACACATAAACATGGCAAAATGTGTATATTACAAGAAATTAGATTTATAAAACTAAATATGTTCTCTCCACCCTAAAGCAAAATGCGTATATAATAATATATTAGATTTAAAACTAAATATGTTCTCTCCACCCTAAAGCAAAATGTGTATATAATAATATATTAGCTTTAAAACTCTATGTTATCTCCACCCTATAGCAAAATGTGTTTATAATAATATATTAGCTTTAAAACTAAATATGTTCTCTCCACCCTAAAGCAAAATGTGGGATGTTCCCCAATGATGGAAGGGGGCCCTGAGTTTTACTTTTGACACATATTTCAAACCAAATACTTAAAAACTTTTACTCAAGTAGTATTTTACTGGGCGACTTTCACTTTTACTTGAGTCATTAAGTAAAAGTGGTGTCTTTACTTTTACTCTCAAGTATGACAACTGAGTACATTTGTGCACCAGTGCATTTCTCCCCCTGACACCCAGTCACCCATGTGTCTCCAGTCTCAGGCACAGTCTCCTTCCCCTGTCCGAGACACCGACCCAGTGCATTTCTCCCCCTGACACCCAGTCAACCATGTGTCTCCAGTCTCAGGCACAGTCTCCTTCCCCTGTCCGAGACACCGACCCAGTGCATTTCTCCCCAGTCAACCATGAGTCACACCTCCTTCCCTGTCCGAGTCACCCACAGCCCATGTCTCTCAGGCACAGTCTCCTTCCCCTGTCCGAGACACCGACCCAGTGCATTTCTCCCCCTGACACCCAGTCACCCACAGCCCATGTCTCTCAGGCACAGTCTCCTTCCCCTGTCCGAGACACCGACCCAGTGCATTTCTCCCCCTGACACCCAGTCACCCAGTGTCTCCAGTCTCAGGCACAGTCTCCTTCCCCTGTCCGAGACACCGACCCAGTGCATTTCTCCCCCTGACACCCAGTCACCCATGTGTCTCCAGTCTCAGGCACAGTCTCCTTCCCCTGTCCGAGACACCGACCCAGTGCATTTCTCCCCCTGACACCCAGTCACCCACAGCCCGTGTCTCTCAGGCACAGTCTCCTTCCCCTGTCCGAGACACCGACCCAGTGCATTTCTCCCCCTGACACCCAGTCACCCATGTGTCTCCAGTCTCAGGCACAGTCTCCTTCCCCTGTCCGAGACACCGACCCAGTGCATTTCTCCCCCTGACACCCAGTCACCCAGTCTCCAGTCTCAGGCACAGTCTCCTTCCCCTGTCCGAGACACCGACCCAGTGCATTTCTCCCCCTGACACCCAGTCACCCAGTCTCCAGTCTCAGGCACAGTCTCCTTCCCCTGTCCGAGACACCGACCCAGTGCATTTCTCCCCTGACACCCAGTCACCCAGTCCCAGTCTCTTCCCCTGTCCGGCACAGTCTCCTTCCCCCTGTCCGAGACACCACCCAGTGCATTTCTCCCCTGACACCCAGTCACCCCATGTGTCTCCAGTCTCAGGCACAGTCTCCTTCCTGTCCGAGACACCGACCCAGTGCATTTCTCCCCTGACACCCAGTCACCCAGTCAGTCTCCATGTCTCTCAGGTGCATTTCTCCCCCTGACACCCAGTCTCCTTCCCAGTCTCCTGTCCGAGACACCGACCCAGTGCATTTCTCCCCCTGACACCCAGTCACCCAGTCTCCAGTCTCAGGCACAGTCTCCTTCCCCTGTCCGAGACACCGACCCAGTGCATTTCCCCTGACTCCCAGTCTGAGACACCGACCCAGTGCATTTCCCCTGAGTCACCCAGTCAGCCTCAGGTCAGTCTCCTTCCCCTCCGAGGCACAGTCTCCTTCCCCTGTCACCCAGTCTCCAGAGGCACAGTCTCCTTCCCCTGTCCCAGTGGTACCATATTCCCTTTCCCTACCGTGACAAAAGCCCATTGTCACCCAGTCTTCAACTCCCAGAGTCTCTATTCCCTAGGCACAGGGATCTGGTCAAAAGTAATGCACTATGTAGGGGAATATAGGGTGCCATTTTGGGACGTAAACCAAGTCTAGCTCAATCTTCCTGTTGTTTCAGATCATTTTTTGGGGGTTGATCTGTTCCCAGGCAGGGCAGTGACTTGTTGGAGGAGCTGAGATACTGTGTTTGATGTTCTTCTATACGTTCTGTTGGGGGGGGGGGGGCTGAGATACTGTGTTTGATGTTCTTCTATACGTTCTGTTGGGGGGGGCTGAGATACTGTGTTTGATGTTCTTCTATACGTTCTGTTGGGGGGGGCTGAGATACTGTGTTTGATGTTCTTCTATACGTTCTGTTGGGGGGGCTGAGATACTGTGTTTGATGTTCTTCTATACGTTCTGTTGGGGGGGGCTGAGATACTGTGTTTGATGTTCTTCTATACGTTCTGTTGGGGGGGGCTGAGATACTGTGTTTGATGTTCTTCTATACGTTCTGTTGGGGGGGGGCTGAGATACTGTGTTTGATGTTCTTCTATACGTTCTGTTGGGGGGGAGGTATTTGATGTTCTGAGATACTGTGTTTGATGTTCTTCTATACGTTCTGTTGGGGGGGGGAGCTGAGATACTGTGTTTGATGTTCTTCTATACGTTCTGTTGGGGGGAGGAGCTGAGATACTGTGTTTGATGTTCTTCTATACGTTCTGTTGGGGGGCTGAGATACTGTGTTTGATGTTCTTCTATACGTTCTGTTGGGGGGCTGAGATACTGTGTTTGATGTTCTTCTACGTTCTGTTGGGGGGCTGAGATACTGTGTTTGATGTTCTTCTATACGTTCTGTTGGGGGGGGAGGAGCTGAGATACTGTGTTTGATGTTCTTCTATACGTTCTGTTGGGGGGAGGAGCTGAGATACTGTGTTTGATGTTCTTCTATACGTTCTGTTGGGGGGGCTGAGATACTGTGTTTGATGTTCTTCTATACGTTCTGTTGGGGGGCTGAGATACTGTGTTTGATGTTCTTCTATACGTTCTGTTGGGGGGCTGAGATACTGTGTTTGATGTTCTTCTATACGTTCTGTTGGGGGGCTGAGATACTGTGTTTGATGTTCTTCTATACGTTCTGTTGGGGGAGGCTGAGATACTGTGTTTGATGTTCTTCTATACGTTCTGTTGGGGGCTGAGATACTGTGTTTGATGTTCTTCTTCCATACGTTCTGTTGGGGGGGCTGAGATACTGTGTTTGATGTTCTTCTATACGTTCTGTTGGGGGGCTGAGATACTGTGTTTGATGTTCTTCTATACGTTCTGTTGGGGGGGCTGAGATACTGTGTTTGATGTTCTTCTATACGTTCTGTTGGTTACTTAGGGGGAGCTGAGATACTGTGTTTGATGTTCTTCTATACGTTCTGTTGGGGGGCTGAGATACTGTGTTTGATGTTCTTCTATACGTTCTGTTGGGGGGGGCTGAGATACTGTGTTTGATGTTCTTCTATACGTTCTGTTGGGGGGGTTACTGAGATACTGTGTTTGATGTTCTTCTATACGTTCTGTTGGGGGGGTTACTGAGTAACTCGAGACAGATAGGAGCGAAAAGGAGACACCTCAAGAATGGCAAAACTGATTAAAATGTTAATTTATTTGATCTGCGTTTTGAGATTTATTACAAAGTTCCATATCAATTTCCCCTATGGAATCTCATTCCCTGCCATGCCAAATCTGTCAATCAGAGAGAGAGACCAGTCCCAGGGGCACTAGAGAGGTGTGTGTAGTTGTTGCAACCTGGTCACAGAGCACTTTGTATTATTCTGTACGTAAATCCGCAAAGCTCCATTTAGCATGTTATGTTTGGTATGGTTACATAAGGCAGATGGTTACTTAAGGCAGATGGTGACATAAGGCAGATGGTTACTTAAGGCAGATGGTTACATAAGCCAGATGGTTACTTAAGGCAGATGGTTACATAAGGCAGATGGTTACATAAGGCAGATGGTTACTTAAGGCAGATGGTTACATAAGGCAGATGGTTACTTAAGGCAGATGGTTACTTAAGGCAGATGGTTACATAAGGCAGATGGTTACATAATGCAGATGGTTACTTAAGGCAAATCCTCAAAGGTGGGTGGATTTTTTATTTAACTAGGCAAGTCAGTTAAGAACACATTCTTATTTTCAATGACGGCCTAGGAACAGTGGGTTAACTGCCTGTTCAGGGGCAGAACCACTGTTCCTAGGCCGTCATTGAAAATAAGAATGTGTTCTTAACTGACTTGCCTAGTTAAATAAAGGTAAAATAAAAAAATGTTTTTTAAAAAAGTGTGCTAATTGGATTACAGAATTTTTTTTAGGAATGTAGTGGAGTAAAAGTAAAAGTAGTCAAAAATATAAATAGTAAAGTACAGATACACCCCAAAACGTATTTTTACTTAGGTACCTTACACCAGCGTGTGGATGGGTGGGCATATAAATCCAATGTCTAGCAACCCAAAGGTTGAGAGGTCAATCTAATTATGGACAATTTTACTTGTTTTTGTTGTTGTTGCAACTTTACAACTACTTAGCATGTTAGCTAAATGCCTTCCCCTAACCTTAACCATTTAGCTAACCCTTCCCCCAACCTTAATAATTTAATCTAACTCCTAAATTGAACCTTTATTAAACCATAGCCTAGCTAACGTTAGCGAGCTACCTAATGTTAGCACCTAGCTAGAATTCGTAACATAACATACGTTTTTCGCAAATTCGTAACATATTGTACAATTTTCAAATTCGTAACATATCATCCGAAATGGATGATGGACATCCACAAATTAATACATACCACACAAAACGCAACATACCACACTAAATGGAGTGTCTCGGATTTTACATACAGAATAATGAGAAATGCTCTGAGAACAGGTTGAGTTTGTACAGACTGACGCATCATATTCCCTACAGTAACCCGTGGCATTGAGCTATCCCGGTTCAGACACACGGGCAGAAAGAGAGCGAGGAGTGGAGGGAGAGAGAGGACAGAATAGAGCTCAGCACAGATAGGTGCCCGCCCAAGCGAGAGACAGCCACCACAGCAACAGGCTTTCAGCGCACAGACAGCTCTCCACCGCTCAATGTTTCAGAGCTAACCGTTGACCTCTTTTCTATCGCTTTTACCATCGATTTCTACTTTTTAATGAACCAGGAAAGTTGGTCATATCGTTTATTGTAGTTAATTGCTATTAGTTTTTTTCGGTAGTTTTTTCTCTAGCCCAGTCGTCTATTTATCTAACGAACTGCTGCAGAGCACCGGCAGGTGACTATGGCGAAGGGACCGGTGCTGGTGACTCTATCCCTGGCGGCTGGCGGCCCTACGCGGCTTGTTTTGCTGCTGTTATGTCCGCTAATCTGCGGCCTCTCGGCGCAGGGCCAGGAGCTGCCAACCAACCGGGTGAATGGCTACAGCCTGCACCCACCTTATTTTAACCTAGCGGAAGGGACCAAAGTCACGGCGACAGCGACCTGCGGAGAAGGGGACAATGGGCGGTCGATACGTGACTTGTACTGCAAGCTGGTCGGAGGGCCAGTGTCAGGGGACCCGAGTCAAACCATCCAGGTAAGAATTTTAAATACGTTTATAGTTTTTGTTGCGTCATTAAAATCAAGTCAGGCATTGGTAACGGGGCAATACACTTTTTTCTGCAACCTGTATTATGTATTTACTAACTTTAAACTAGGCTACAACAAAACCAGCCTTCTTTTAAATTAGCATTATTAGTGTAATATTTAAAGAAGTATAGGGTATGCTATTTTCTGCACTTTCGTTAACACCTGTCTCCACATACCTCGGAGTGAGTGATCCGTGCGGTGAGAGCAACAGTGGTGTTGTTGCCGAGATAGGAGACTTTATGAATGAGTTATAACTTATTCGTTATTAACTTCGTAATTAGCCTACCCGTAGTTTCTGAAAGAGATTGGTAGCTACACATACGTTAAAGCGGGAAATCAGAATTAGAAACAATAACAAAACGTAACCCACCTCCTGTTTTGGTAAAACCGCTCTCAAATTAATAGACAAGAACTATGGCTGCAAAGAATGACCGTCCATTGACGTCAACGTTATAGTTTTAACCACGTTTTGAGGCTGCATAGTGTTTGTTTACACTTTTCTTTGTGTACATACAATGGAGTAAAACAAGCTTCTATTTTGGGTTTGATGTGGGGTACAACAGTTCAATCGATTACAGGCTTAATTGAATGAACAGCAGAGACTGAATGCAACATGGCATTATATTAACTCGTTTGGGAGTATGGCCTCATCTCAGAGGAATGGTCCTGGAAAACAGATGATGAATGGCCTCATCACCAAATGCATTGGTATGGTATGAGGAGATGTAATGATGACCTCACCACTGCATGTATTGGTACAGTATGACGAGGTGTAATGATGACCTCATCACTATATGTATTGGTACAGTATGAGGAGGTGCAATGATGACCTCACCACTATATGTATTGGTACAGTATGAGGAGGTGTAATGATGACCTCATCACTATAAGTATTGGTACAGTATGAGGAGGTGCAATGATGACCTCATCACTACATGTATTGGTACAGTATGAGGAGGTGTAATGATGACCTCATCACTATATGTATTGGTACAGTATGAGGAGGTGTAATGATGACCTCATCACTATGTGTATTGGTACAGTATGAGGAGGTGCAATGATGACCTGTTTCAGTAAAGCATCAAGCGCTGAGCGCCGGAATCAAACATTTGCTGATGTGTTTAGATATAATGCTATGTATGTTTGTTATTAGAACCCAACCACGATGCTATAATGCTACGTATGTTTGTTATTAGAACCCAACCACGATGCTATAATGCTATTAGAACCCAACCACGGTGCTATAATGCTACGTATGTTTGTTATTAGAACCCAACCACGTATGTTTGTTATTAGAACCCAACCACGGTGCTATAATGCTACATATGTTTGTTATTAGAACCCAACCACGATGCTATAATGCTACGTATGTTTGTTATTAGAACCCAACCACGATGCTATAATGCTACGTATGTTTGTTATTAGAACCCAACCACGATGCTATAATGCTACGTATGTTTGTTATTAGAACCCAACCACGATGCTATAATGCTACGTATGTTTGTTATTAGAACCCAACCACGATGCTATAATGCTACGTATGTTTGTTATTAGAACCCAACCACCATCGCTGGGGTAGCCTGGTGAAACCCATCACTGGGGTAGCCTGGTGAAACCCATCGCTGGGGTAGCATGGTGAAACCCATCACTGGGGTAGCCTGGTGAAACCCATCGCTGGGGTAGCCTGGTAAAACCCATCGCTGTGGTAGCCTGGTGAAACCCATCGCTGGGGTAGCCTGGTGAAACCCATCACTGGGGTAGCCTGGTGAAACCCATCACTGTGGTAGCCTGGTGAAACCCATCGCTGGGGTAGCCTGGTGAAACCCATCACTGCTGGGGTAGCCTGGTGAAACCCATCACTGGGGTAGCCTGGTGAAACCCATCACTGGGATAGCCTGGTGAAACCCATCACTGTGGTAGCCTGGTGAAACCCATCACTGGGGTAGCCTGGTGAAACCCATCACTGGGGTAGCCTTCATTTGGAAACAGAAGGTGGTGACTGTGGATACCGACTAGTGTTAAATGGGCAGGACGTTAGTAGCTTGCATAGAGAATAATTTCCCCAAATCAGTTGAGGCAAGATGTAACACTGTTCTTAGAAACTGAAGCTCCACCTGTAACTCTGAGTTGTTGTTTGTGTCGCACAGCTTTGCTTTATCTTGGCCAGGTAACAGTTGTAAATGAGAACTCGTTCTTAACTGGCCTACCTGGTTAAATAAAGATGAAATCAAAAAAACAATGAACACAGGTATTCAGTGAAATGTGCAAACATGAGTCATATCCGAGCACGCAGCAGTAGCATTTTGGCAGGGGTTTCATCCATGAGGAAATTAGGTAACCTTATTTCGGCCCCCTTTTCACTATATAACAAACAACTTTTTAACCAGACCCTTATTGGGCCCTGCCCCTGGTCAGAAGTAGTGTGCTTTAAAGAGAATAGGGTGCCAGTTGGAGCACTACCATAGAGAGAAAAGGCCTTGGGAAGGGGAGGGGACGAGGTGGGGAGGGAGTGCTCGTACTGCCTCTAGAAACGGTCACCAGTAAGGAACTAAAAAGTCCATTCTGTACTAAATTCTAGAACATTCAAAGGATGTCTAGAACATGCAAATTATGGGGAAACTGTTCCTGTAATGTTCTGTTCTAGAACTAATTCCCTGCATTCTAAAAAAACAATACTGGCTTGTTTGACCCAACTGCTGGGTGGCAGGCGCTGGGTCACTTAGTTGGGTTGTTTTGTTTTAACAAAGAGCAACGTTGTGTTGTTGATGTTGTGTTGTTGATGCTGGGTTATTGATGCTGAGTTATTGATGCTAGGTTGTTGATGCTGGGTTATTGATGCTGGGTGCTGGGTTATTGATGCTGAGTTATTGGTGCTGCGTTATTGATGCTGGGTTATTGATGCTGGGTTATTGATGCTGGGTTATTGATGCTGGGTTATTGGTGCTGGGTTATTGATGCTGGGTTATTGGTGCTGGGTTGTTGATGCTGGGTTATTGGTGCTGGGTTATTGATGCTGGGTTATTGATGCTGGGTTATTGATGCTGGGTTATTGATGCTGGGTTATTGGTGCTGGGTTATTGATGCTGGGTTATTGATGCTGGGTTATTGATGCTGGGTTATTGATGCTGGGGTATTGATGCTGGGGTATTGGTGCTGGGTTATTGATACTGGGTTGTTGATGCTGGGGTATTGGTGCTGGGTTGTTGATGCTGGGGTATTGGTGCTGGGGTATTGGTGCTGGGTTGTTGATACTGGGTTGTTGATGCTGGGTTATTGGAGCTGGGTTGTTGATGCTGGGTTGTTGATACTGGGTTATGGATGCTGGGTTGTTGATGCTGGGTTTTTGATGCTGGGTTATTGAGATATGACCCAGCGGTACACAAGACTGGAATTGTAGTTTAGTAGAGGTGTGGCTTTCAGATAGTTATTTTTAGCCACCAGTGAGAGTAAATGTCATTCCTGTTCATCTGTTCTGTTGTATAGTTCAACATTGAGTGGGGGGTGGAGAGGGAAATCAAATCTCCGACAATGTTTTCACTAGGATCCCTGATGCCTCCTCTTCACACATGGATGGACACACACACACACACACTCTCTCTCTCTCTCTCTCTCTCTCTCTCTCTCTCTCTCTCTCTCTCTCTCTCTCTCTCTTTCTCTCTTACTCTCTCTCTCTCTCTCTCCCTTACTCTCCCTTTCTCTCTCTCTCTCCCTCTCTCTCCCTTACTCTCTCTCTCTCTCTCTCTGGATATGACTAACTGACGGCTGCTTTATGAAATACATTATATATACAAAAGTATGTGGACACCCCTTCAAATTTGTGGATTTGGCTATTTCAGCTGACAGGTGTATAAAATCAAATCCACAGCCATGCAATCTCCATAGACAAACATTGGCAGTAGACTGGCCATACTGAAGATCACAGTGACTTTCAACGTGGCACCGTTATAGTGGTAAGCCCCACAAGCTCACCGAACGGGACCGCAGAGTGCTGAAGCGGGTAGCGCGTAAAAATCATTAGAGTTCTAAACAGAGTTCTAAACAGAGTTCTAAACAGAGTTCTAAACTGCCTCCGGAATCAACCTCGACACAAGAACTGTTCGTCGGGAGCTTCATGAAATGGGTTTCCATGGCCGAGCATCCGCCATTGAACTCTGGAGCGTCAGCTGGAGTGGTGTAAAGCTCGCCGCCATTGGACTCTGGAACAGTGGCAACGCGTTCTCTAGAGTGATGAATCCCGCTTCACCATCTGGCAGTCCGACAGATGAATCTGGGTTTGGCGGATACCAGGAAAACGCTACCTGCCCCAATGCATAGTGTCAACTGTAAAGTTTGATGGAGGAGGAAAAATAATCTAGGGCTGTTTTTCATGGTTCAGGCCCATTAGTTCCAGTGAAGGGAAATCTTAACGCTACAGCATACAATGACATTCTAGATCATTCTGTGCTTCCAACTTTGTGGCAACAGTTTGGGGAAGGCCCTGTCCTGTTTCAGCATGACAATGCCCTCGTGCACAGAGTGAGGATCCTACAGAAATGGTTTGTCGAGATCGTTGTGGAAGAACTTGACTGGCCTGCACAGAGCCCTGACCTCAACCCCATCAAACACCTTTGGGATGAATTGGAACGCTGACTGCGAGCCAGCGCTAATCGCCCAACATCAGTGCTCGACCTTACTAATGCTCTTGTGGCTGAATGGAAGCAAGTCCCCTGCAGCAATGTTCCAACATCTAGTGGAAAGCCTTCCCAGAAGAGTGGAGGCTGTTATAGCAGCAATGTTCCAACATCTTGTGGAAAGCCTTCCCAGAAGAGAGGAGGCTGTTATAGCAGCAATGTTCCAACATCTTGTGGAAAGCCTTCCCAGAAGAGTGGAGGCTGTTATAGCAGCAATGTTCCAACATCTTGTGGAAAGCCTTCCCAGAAGAGAGGAGGCTGTTATAGCAGCAATGTTCCATCATCTAGTGGAAAGCCTTCCCAGAAGAGTGGAGGCTGTTATAGCAGCAATGTTCCAACATCTAGTGGAAAGCCTTCCCAGAAGAGTGGAGGCTGTTATAGCAGCAATGTTCCAACATCTTGTGGAAAGCCTTCCCAGAAGAGTGGAGGCTGTTATAGCAGCAATGTTCCAACATCTAGTGGAAAGCCTTCCCAGAAGAGTGGAGGCTGTTATAGCAGCAATGTTCCAACATCTTGTGGAAAGCCTTCCCAGAAGAGTGGAGGCTGTTATAGCAGCAATGTTCCAACATCTAGTGGAAAGCCTTCCCAGAAGAGTGGAGGCTGTTATAGCAGCAATGTTCCAACATCTTGTGGAAAGCCTTCCCAGAAGAGTGGAGGCTGTTATAGCAGCAATGTTCCAACATCTAGTGGAAAGCCTTCCCAGAAGAGTGGAGGCTGTTATAGCAGCAATGTTCCAACATCTTGTGGAAAGCCTTCCCAGAAGAGTGGAGGCTGTTATAGCAGCAATGTTCCAACATCTTGTGGAAAGCCTTCCCAGAAGAGTGGAGGCTATTATAGCAGCAATGTTCCAACATCTAGTGGAAAGCCTTCCCAGAAGAGTGGAGGCTGTTATAGCAGCAATGTTCCATCATCTAGTGGAAAGCCTTCCCAGAAGAGTGGAGGCTGTTATAGCAGCAATGTTCCAACATCTAGTGGAAAGCCTTCCCAGAAGAGTGGAGGCTGTTAGCAAGAGGGATGGAACCAACACTCCATATTAATTTCCGTGATTTTTCAATGAGATGCTCGTACGAGCAGGTGTCCACATACTTTTGGTCATCTAGTGTATTACTTTTATGTCAAAGAAAAAAAAGGTTACATTCTGTAACAGGTTCTCCAGACCAGCCTGACCTGTCCTGACCTGTCCTGACCTGTCCTGAACTGTCCTGACCAGCCTATTCACAGGACTGACCTGTCCTGACCTATCCTGACCTGTCCCGAACTGTCCTGACCAGCCTATTCACAGGACTGACCTGTCCTGTCCTGACCTGTCCTGACCTGCCTATTCACAGGACTGACCTGTCCTGTCCTGAACTGTCCTGACCTGCCTATTCACAGGACTGACCTGTCCTGTCCTGAACTGTCCTGACCTGTCCTGACCTGCCTATTCACAGGACTGACCTGTCCTGACCTGCCTATTCACAGGACTGACCTGTCCTGACCTGCCTATTCACAGGACTGACCTGTCCTGTCCTGACCTGTCCTGATCTGCCTATTCACAGGACTGACCTGTCCTGACCTGCCTATTCACAGGACTGACCTGTCCTGACCTGCCTATTCACAGGACTGACCTGTCCTGACCTGACCTGTCCTGTCCTGACCTGTCCTGACCTGCCTATTCACAGGACTGACCTGTCCTGTCCTGAACTGTCCTGACCTGCCTATTCACAGGACTGACCTGTCCTGTCCTGAACTGTCCTGAACTGTCCTGACCTGTCCTGACCTGCCTATTCACAGGACTGACCTGTCCTGACCTGCCTATTCACAGGACTGACCTGTCCTGACCTGCCTATTCACAGGACTGACCTGTCCTGACCTGTCCTGATCTGCCTATTCACAGGACTGACCTGTCCTGACCTGCCTATTCACAGGACTGACCTGTCCTGACCTGCCTATTCACAGGACTGACCTGTCTTGACCAGTCCTGACCTGTCCTGACCTGCCTATTCACAGGACTGACCTGTCCTGACCTGAACTGTCCTGACCTGTCCTGACCTGTCCTGACCTGCCTATTCACAGGACTGACCTGTCCTGACCTGCCTATTCACAGGACTGACCTGTCCTGACCTGCCTATTCACAGGACTGACCTGTCCTGTCCTGACCTGTCATGATCTGCCTATTCACAGGACTGACCTGTCCTGACCTGCCTATTCACAGGACTGACCTGTCCTGACCTGCCTATTCACAGGACTGACCTGTCCTGACCTGAACTGTCCTGACCTGTCCTGACCTGCCTATTCACAGGACTGACCTGTCCTGTCCTGACCTGTCCTGACCTGCCTATTCACAGGACTGACCTGTCCTGTCCTGACCTGCCTATTCACAGGACTGACCTGTCCTGACCTGAACTGTCCTGACCTGTCCTGACCTGCCTATTCACAGGACTGACCTGTCTTGTCCTGACCTGTCCTGACCTGCCTATTCACAGGACTGACCTGTCCTGTCCTGAACTGTCCTGACCTGCCTATTCACAGGACTGACCTGTCCTGACCTATCCTGACCTGTCCCGAACTGTCCTGACCAGCCTATTCACAGGACTGACCTGTCCTGTCCTGACCTGTCCTGACCTGCCTATTCACAGGACTGACCTGTCCTGAACTGTCCTGACCTGTCCTGACCTGCCTATTCACAGGACTGACCTGTCCTGACCTGCCTATTCACAGGACTGACCTGTCCTGACCTGCCTATTCACAGGACTGACCTGTCCTGTCCTGACCTGTCCTGATCTGCCTATTCACAGGACTGACCTGTCCTGACCTGCCTATTCACAGGACTGACCTGTCCTGACCTGCCTATTCACAGGACTGACCTGTCCTGACCTGTCCTGTCCTGACCTGTCCTGACCTGCCTATTCACAGGACTGACCTGTCCTGTCCTGAACTGTCCTGACCTGCCTATTCACAGGACTGACCTGTCCTGTCCTGAACTGTCCTGAACTGTCCTGACCTGTCCTGACCTGCCTATTCACAGGACTGACCTGTCCTGACCTGCCTATTCACAGGACTGACCTGTCCTGACCTGCCTATTCACAGGACTGACCTGTCCTGTCCTGACCTGTCCTGATCTGCCTATTCACAGGACTGACCTGTCCTGACCTGCCTATTCACAGGACTGACCTGTCCTGACCTGCCTATTCACAGGACTGACCTGTCTTGACCAGTCCTGACCTGTCCTGACCTGCCTATTCACAGGACTGACCTGTCCTGACCTGAACTGTCCTGACCTGTCCTGACCTGTCCTGACCTGCCTATTCACAGGACTGACCTGTCCTGACCTGCCTATTCACAGGACTGACCTGTCCTGACCTGCCTATTCACAGGACTGACCTGTCCTGTCCTGACCTGTCATGATCTGCCTATTCACAGGACTGACCTGTCCTGACCTGCCTATTCACAGGACTGACCTGTCCTGACCTGCCTATTCACAGGACTGACCTGTCCTGACCTGAACTGTCCTGACCTGTCCTGACCTGCCTATTCACAGGACTGACCTGTCCTGTCCTGACCTGTCCTGACCTGCCTATTCACAGGACTGACCTGTCCTGTCCTGACCTGCCTATTCACAGGACTGACCTGTCCTGACCTGAACTGTCCTGACCTGTCCTGACCTGCCTATTCACAGGACTGACCTGTCTTGTCCTGACCTGTCCTGACCTGCCTATTCACAGGACTGACCTGTCCTGTCCTGAACTGTCCTGACCTGCCTATTCACAGGACTGACCTGTCCTGTCCTGAACTGTCCTGACCTGTCCTGACCTGCCTATTCACAGGACTGACCTGTCCTGACCTGCCTATTCACAGGACTGACCTGTCCTGTCCTGACCTGTCCTGATCTGCCTATTCACAGGACTGACCTGTCCTGACCTGCCTATTCACAGGACTGACCTGTCCTGACCTGCCTATTCACAGGACTGACCTGTCCTGACCTGTCCTGTCCTGACCTGTCCTGACCTGCCTATTCACAGGACTGACCTGTCCTGTCCTGAACTGTCCTGACCTGCCTATTCACAGGACTGACCTGTCCTGTCCTGTCCTGAACTGTCCTGACCTGTCCTGACCTGCCTATTCACAGGACTGACCTGTCCTGACCTGCCTATTCACAGGACTGACCTGTCCTGACCTGCCTATTCACAGGACTGACCTGTCCTGTCCTGACCTGTCCTGATCTGCCTATTCACAGGACTGACCTGTCCTGACCTGCCTATTCACAGGACTGACTGACCTGTCCTGACCTGCCTATTCACAGGACTGACCTGTCCTGACCTGACCTGTCCTGACCTGTCCTGACCTGCCTATTCACAGGACTGACCTGTCCTGACCTGAACTGTCCTGACCTGTCCTGACCTGTCCTGACCTGTCCTGACCTGACCTGCCTATTCACAGGACTGACCTGTCCTGACCTGCCTATTCACAGGACTGACCTGTCCTGACCTGCCTATTCACAGGACTGACCTGTCCTGTCCTGACCTGTCATGATCTGCCTATTCACAGGACTGACCTGTCCTGACCTGCCTATTCACAGGACTGACCTGTCCTGACCTGCCTATTCACAGGACTGACCTGTCCTGACCTGAACTGTCCTGACCTGTCCTGACCTGTCCTGACCTGCCTATTCACAGGACTGACCTGTCCTGTCCTGACCTGTCCTGACCTGCCTATTCACAGGACTGACCTGTCCTGTCCTGACCTGCCTATTCACAGGACTGACCTGTCCTGACCTGAACTGTCCTGACCTGTCCTGACCTGCCTATTCACAGGACTGACCTGTCTTGTCCTGACCTGTCCTGACCTGCCTATTCACAGGACTGACCTGTCCTGTCCTTTTTCTCCCCAATTTCGTGGTATCCAATTGTTGTAGTAGCTACTATCTTGTCTCATCGCTACAACTCCCGTACGGGCTCGGGAGAGACGAAGGTTGAAAGTCATGCGTCCTCCGATACACAACCCAACCAAACCACACTGCTTCTTTACACAGCGCGCATCCAACCTGGAAGCCAGCCGCACCAATGTGTCGGAGGAAACACCGTGCACCTGGCGACCTGGTTAGCGCGCACTGCGCCCGGCACGCCACAGGAGTCGCTGGTGTGCGATGAGACAAGGATATCCCTACCGGCCAAGCCCTCCCTAACCCGGACGACGTTAGGCCAATTGTGCGTCGCACCACGGACCTCCCGGTCGCGGCCGGTTACGACAGAGCCTGGGCGCGAACCCAGGGACTCTGATGGCACAGCTGGCGCTGCAGTACAGCGCCCTTAACCACTGCGCCACCCGGGAGGCCCGAACTGTGAACCTTTGTCTGCTGCAACAGATTATAGATAAATGTTGGGTTGTTATTTGTTTGATGCTATTCAATAGAAATATTGAAGAACATCGGCAATAAGGTAACAATGATGTGCCGGCAACAACTGAAGTTGAATCTTAACTCGAAAATGTTCTCTTTTTGTCAGATGAGCCAACTAAGTGTAAAGAAGAGGAATAAGACAGAGAAGGAGAAAGAGAGAAAGAGTGAGACAGAGACACGGAGACAGAGACACGGAGACAGAGACGGAGAAACAGAGAAACAGAGAGAGAGAGACGTGGACACATGGACACAGAGACAGAGAGAGAGACACGTGGACACATGGACACAGAGACAGAGAGAGAGACACGTGGACACAGAGACAGAGAGAGAGACACGTGGACACATGGACACAGAGACAGAGAGAGAGAGAGAGAGAGAGAGAGAGAGAGAGAGATGTGGACACATGGACACAGAGACAGAGAGAGAGACACGTGGACACAGACAGAGAGAGAGACACGTGGACACAGACAGAGAGAGAGACACGTGGACACATGGACACAGAGACAGAGAGAGAGAGAGAGAGAGAGAGAGAGAGAGAGAGAGAGAGACAGAGAGAGAGACGTGGACACATGGACACAGAGACAGAGAGAGAGACACGTGGACACATGGACACAGAGACAGAGAGAGAGACACGTGGACACATGGACACAGAGACAGAGAGAGAGACACGTGGACACAGAGACAGAGAGAGAGACACGTGGACACATGGACACAGAGACAGAGAGAGAGAGAGAGAGAGACAGAGAGAGAGAGACGTGGACACATGGACACAGAGACAGAGAGAGAGACACGTGGACACATGGACACAGAGACAGAGAGAGAGAGAGAGAGACACGTGGACACATGGACACAGAGACAGAGAGAGAGAGAGAGAGAGAGAGAGACAGAGAGAGAGAGAGAATTGAGCCTTTAGACTTGTTGATTTAGAAGCGAAAGGTCACCCGAGAATTCTGCTCAATACTCCATTGAGGTCATTGTCTTGGTTCTGTGATAAGGAATGATTGAAGTCAATATGTGAATGATGCTGTATACCCCCTCCCTAAACTTCTAAACTCAGTGGTCTGTGTGTCCTCAGGGTCAGTACTGTGACACCTGCGCCATGGGGGACAGTGACAGAGCCCATCCCATCTCCAATGCCATCGACGGGACAGAGAGGTGGTGGCAGAGCCCTCCTCTCTCCCGCAGCACTGAGTTCAACCAGGTCAACGTTACCCTGGACCTGGGACAGGTAAGGCATTATACTTTACATGTATACACACACACACACACACACACACACACACACACACACACACACACACACACACACACACACACACACACACACACACACACACACACTCCTCCCATCCCCCCCTCCCAACTCTACTTCTTTCTCTCTCACGTATCTGTCATTGTGTTGTGTTGTCACTGTAACCTACTGTTAGACTGTACCACCTGTCATCTGATGCACCACACAGAGCTGTGTTCTTTTGTTGTTTCTGTGGAGGTGTACAGTTACACCTGGAAACTGCTCTTCTCTTCTCCTCTCTCTCTCTCTCTCCCTCTCTCTCTCTCTGTCTCTCTCTCTCTCTCCCTCTCTCTCTCTGTCTCTCTCTCTCGTTCTCTCTCTCTCTGTCTCTCTCGCTCTCTCTCTCTCGCTCGCTCTCTCTGTCAATTCAATTCAATTCAAGGGCTTTATTGGCATGGTAAACATGTGTTAACATTGCCAAAGCAAGTGAGGTAGATAATATATAAAGTGAATATATAAAGTGAAATAAACAATAAAAATTAACAGTAAACATTACACATACAGAAGTTTCAAAACAATAAAGACATTACAAATGTCATATTATATATATAGTGTTTTAACAATGTACAAATGGTTAAAGGACACAAGATAAAATAAATAAGCATAAATATGGGTTGTATTTACAATGGTGTTTGTTCTTCACTGGTTGCCCTTTTCTCGTGGCAACAGGTCACAAATCTTGCTGCTGTGATGGCACACTGTGGAATTTCACCCAGTAGATATGGGAGTTTTTCAAAATTGGATTTGTTTTCGAATTCTTTGTGGATCTGTGTAATCTGAGGGAAATATGTCTCTCTAATATGGTCATACATTGGGCAGGAGGTTAGGAAGTGCAGCTCAGTTTCCACCTCATTTTGTGGGCAGTGAGCACATAGCCTGTCTTCTCTTGAGAGCCATGTCTGCCTACGGTGGCCTTTCTCAATAGCAAGGCTATGTTCACTGAGTCTGTACATAGTCAAAGCTTTCCTTAATTTCAGGTCAGCCACAGTGGTCAGGTATTCTGCCACTGTGTACTCTCTGTTTAGGGCCAGATAGCATTATAGTTTGCTATGTTTTTTGGTCAATTATTTCCAACGTGTCAAGTAATTCTCTTTTAGTTTTCTCATGATTTGGTTTGGTCTAATTGTGCTGCTGTCCCGGGGCTCTGTGGGGTCTGTTTGTGTTGCAGTCCTGGGGCTTGTAATAATGACAATTACAACAATACTGAATGAACACTTATTTTAACTTAATATAATACATCAATAAAAATCAATTTAGCCTCAAATAAATAATGATAATGCAAGATAATGCAATAATGCAAGATTGGATCCCCCGAGCTGACAAGGTGAACATCTGTCATTCTGACCCTGAACAAGACAGTTAACCCCACTGTTCCTAGGCCATCATTGAAAATAAGAATGTGTTTTTAACTGACTTGCCTGGTTAAAAAAAGGTATTCTTTTTTCTTTTTATTCAAAAAAATTTGGCAAAATCGGCGCCCAAAAACACAGATTTCCGACTGTTATGAAAACTTGAAATCGGCTCTAATTAATTGGTCGACCTCTAGTATCAACCCTTACAAAAAAAAAATCAAGAGCAGACCACACAAAAACAATACCCTTCCTAATACTGGGAGTGAGGGAAGATTCCTGCAATTCCCTAAAACACCTGAGAAAAAAGAAGGACAGGCCTTGTGACTGGGACAGGCCTTGTGGAGTGCCCAATCTGCCCATCATAAGTTAGTGGTTTCTGGCAAAGCAAGACAGGCCTAGGTTCAGCCAAGCATGTTTTACTTATCCCAAGTCAGCTCAGTGGTGTCTCTCTCTCTCTCACACACACACACACACACACACACACACACACACACACACACACACACACACACACACACACACTCTCTCTCTCTCTCCCTCTGTCTCTCTCTCTCTCTGCTCATTGTAACTGTTCCTGGCAGTAGCACACTGACAGGCTTGGGGAGTGTTTAGTGTTTAGGTCTCAGATCATCACAATGGATTCCTTGGCTGTTGCTTTACTGTACAGTACCAGCCAGTCAGAACCAGAGAATTAGGAATTACAATGGCAAGAAAAAGTATACGAACCCTTTGGAATGACCTTTTCTCCTTTTCTACCTTTTCTGCATAAATTGGTCATTAAATTTGATCTGATCATCTAAGTCACAACAATAGACAAACACAGTCTGCTTAAACTAATAACACACAAACAATTATACGTTTTCATGTCTTTATTGAAGAGTGTAAACATTCACAGTGCAGGTTGGGAAAAGTATGTGAACCCTCGGATTTAATAACTGGTTGACCCTCCTTTGGCAGCAATAACCTCAACCAAACGTTTTCTGTAGTTTGTGGATCAGACCTGCACAACCGTCAGGAGGAATTTTGGACCATTCCTTTTTACAAGACCGTTTCAGTTTAGCAATATTCTTGGGATGTCTGGTGTGAACCGCTCTCTTAAGGTCATGCCACAGCATCTCAATCGGGTTGAGGTCAGGACTCTGACTGGGCCACTCCAAAAGGTCAGGACTCTGACTGGGCCACTCCAGAAGGTCAGGACTGACTGGGCCACTCCAGAAGGTCAGGACTCTGACTGGGCCACTCCAGAAGGTCAGGACTCTGACTGGGCCACTCCAGAAGGTCAGGACTCTGACTGGGCCACTCCAGAAGGTCAGGACTCTGACTGGGCCACTCCAGAAGGTCAGGACTCTGACTGGGCCACTCCAGAAGGTCAGGACTCTGACTGGGCCACTCCAGAAGGCGTATTGTTTCTTCTGTTCAAGTCATTCCTTTGTTGATTTATTTCTGTCTTCTGGGTTCTTGTCCTGTTGCATCACCCAACTTATGTTGAACTTCAATTGGCAGACATATAGACTTTACATTCTCCTGCAAAATGTCTTGATAAACTTGGGAATTCATTTTTCCGTCGACGATAGCAAGCCTGTCCAGGCCCTGAGGCAGCAAAGCAGCCCCAAACCATGATGCTCCCTCCAGACTTTACAGTTGGGATGAGGTTCTAATGTTGGTGTGCTGTGGCCTTTTTGTCTCCACACATAGTGTTGTGTGTTCCTTCCAAACACCTGTAGTTTCATCTGTCTGCAGAATATTTTTCCAGTAGCGCTGTGGAACATCCAGGTGCACTTCTACAAAATTCAGACGTGCAGCAATGTTTTTTTTTGGACAGCAGTGGCTTCTTCCATGGTGTCCTCCACATTAACACCATTCTTGTTTAGTGTTTTACGTATCGTAGACTCGTCAACAGAGATGTTAGCATGTTCCGGAGATTTTTTTAGCTGACACACTAAGATTCTTCTTAACCTCATTGAGCATTCTGCGCTGTGTTTTGGCAGTCGTCTTTGCAGGATGGCCACTCCTAGGGAGAGGAGCAACAGTGCTGAACCTTCTCCATTTATAGACAATTTTTCTTACCATGGACTGATGAACATTAAGGCTTTTAGAGATACTTTTGTAACCCTTTCCAGCTCTATGCAAGTCAACAGTCTTAATCTTAGGTCTTCTGAGATATCTTTTTGTTCGAGGCATGGTTCACATCAGGCAATGTTTCTTGTGAATAGCAAACTCATATTTTGTGAGTGTTTTTTACTGGACAGGGAAGCTCTAACCAACATCTCCAATCTCGTCTCATTGATTGGACTCCAGGATAGCTGACTCCAGACTCCAATTAGCTTTTGGAGAAGTCATTAGCCTAGGGGGTTCACATACAAAGGCATGACCTTTGTTTAAATGATGTATTCAACATAGACAAGAAAAATACAATTCATTTGTGTGTTATTAGTTTAAGCAGACTGTGTTTGTCTTATTGTTGTGACTTAGATGAAGATCAGATCAAATTGTATGTCAAATTCATACAGAAATCCAGATAATTCCAATCGGTTCACATACTTGTTCTTACATAATAGTCATTTGATAGGATCTTTATGGTCAGAATAGTACTATTAAATTACTATCTGACTCTTCCCTTGTAGGAAGAATGGATCTTTCTTGAAGAGATTTGCTGGCGATGTGATGCTCGGCTGTGGAGTGGTTGGGATGTAGGGTTTCTACGGTCTGGAGTGGGTTGGGATGTAGGGTTTCTACGGTCTGGAGTGGTTGGGATGTAGGGTTTCTACAGTCTAGTTCAGGCTGTGGAGTGGTTGGGATGTAGGGTTTCTACAGTCTGGAGTGGTTGGGATGTAGGGTTTCTACGGTCTGGAGTGGTTGGGATGTAGGGTTTCTACAGTCTAGTTCAGGCTGTGGAGTGGTTGGGATGTAGGGTTTCTACGGTCTAGTGTAGGTGGGATGTAGGGTTTCTACAGTCTGGAGTGGTTGGGATGTAGGGTTTCTACGGTCTGGAGTGGTTGGGATGTAGGGTTTCTACAGTCTGGAGTGGGTGGGATGTAGGGTTTCTAAGGTCTGGAGTGGTTGGGATGTAGGGTTTCTACGGTCTGGAGTGGTTGGGATGTAGGGTTTCTACGGTCTGGAGTGGTTGGGATGTAGGGTTTCTACAGTCTAGTTCAGGCTGTGGAGTGGTTGGGATGTAGGGTTTCTACAGTCTGGAGTGGTTGGGATGTAGGGTTTCTACAGTCTGGAGTGGGTGGGATGTAGGGTTTCTACAGTCTAGTGTAGGTGGGATGTAGGGTTTCTACAGTCTGGAGTGGTTGGGATGTAGGGTTTCTACGGTCTGGAGTGGTTGGGATGTAGGGTTTCTACAGTCTAGATCAGGCTGTGGTGCATCATAGATAGCCTTTCCACATCGTTAGTTAGCCAGTCAGGAGCCTTTGGCAGTAAAGCTGTTTTTTTTGGCAGTAAAGCAGTAAAGTCTTGTTATCCATGTCACTTTCACAGCTGCCATATTTTTACTGGATCTAAAAACATGGTCCTCCCTTAACTTTAGGGTGGGGTGGGGGGCAGCCAGGATGTTAAGCCCATCCTTACCCCTCGCCCCCCCGCCTCCCCTCCCCCTCGGGACTCCCATTATACAGCTCTTCTAACGAGTTACTCAAGTTCCCCAGCCGCTCCTAACGATGCCCAGAAAGAGGGGGGAGGGAGGAGGGGGAGGGTGGAGGGGGGAGACAGGGAAATAAGTCTTTGAGCTGGGAAAGGAGACCATTCATATTCTGTCTTTGATTTAAATGTCAAATGCATTTTGAGTGTGTGTGTGTGTGTGTGTGTGTGTGTGTGTGTGTGTGTGTGTGTGTGTGTGTGTGTGTGTGTGTGTGTGTGTATCAGTCCGGTCTGTAGTCCTGCCGTTATCAGTCCGGTCTGACGTTATCAGTCCGGTCTGTAGTCCTGACGTTATCAGTCCGGTCTGTAGTCCTGACGTTATCAGTCCGGTCTGTCACTGTGGCCCTTACTTGCTACTACATTGGCCCTCCTAACCACCTGACATGCTACTACATTGGCCCTCCTAACCACCTGACATGCTACTACATTGGCCCTCCTAACCACCTGACATGCTACTACATTGGCCCTCCTAACCACCTGACATGCTACTACATTGGCCCTCCTAACCACCTGACATGCTACTACATTGGCCCTCCTAACCACCTGACATGCTACTACATTGGCCCTCCTAACCACCTGACATGCTACTACATTGGCCCTCCTAACCACCTGACATGCTACTACATTGGCCCTCCTAACCACCTGACATGCTACTACATTGGCCCTCCTAACCACCTGACACTAGACTGAATCGAAACACTCATGATTTTATATGCAGTTGACTTTTACTTGCCATTTTTCCAACATTTTTTTTAACAGAAAATACTCTGAATACATTCAGTAACATGAAGAGAATATTCCTGGAAAATGTTGGGTAGGTGCAACATTAGACATTAGATAACCTTTATTTAACTAGGCAAGTCAGTTAAGAACACATTCTTATTTTCAATGACGGCCTAGGAACAGTGGGGTTAACTGCCTTGTTCAGGGGCAGAACGACAGATTTGTACCTTGTCAGCTCGGGGGATTCAATCTTGCAACCTTCCGGTTACTAGTCCAACGCTCTAACTACTAGGTTACCTGCCGCCCCTAACCTCTAACCACTAGGCTACCTGCCGTCCCTACACTCTAACCACTAGGCTACCTGCCGTCCCTACACTCTAACCACTAGGCTACCTGCCGCCTCAACACTCTAACCACTAGACTACCTGCCGCCTCTACACTCTAACCACTAGGCTACCTGCCGTCCCTACACTCTAACCACTAGGCTACCCTGCCACCTCTACACTCTAACCACTAGACTACCCTGCCTCCTCTACACTCTAACCACTAGACTACCCTGCCTCCTCTACACTCTAACCACTAGGCTACCTGCCGTCCCTACACTCTAACCACTAGGCTACCTGCCGCCTCAACACTCTAACCACTAGGCTACCTGCCGCCTCTACACTCTAACCACTAGTCTACCCGCCGCCCCTACACTCTAACCACAAGGCTACCCTGCCACCTCTACACTCTAACCACTAGGCTACCTGCCGTCCCTACACTCTAACCACTAGGCTACCCTGCCACCCCTACACTCTAACCACTAGGCTACCTGCCACCCCTACACTCTAACCACTAGGCTACGTGCCGTCCCTACACTCTAACCACTAGGCTACCCTGCCGCCCCTACACTCTAACCACTAGGCTACCTGCCGTCCCTACACTCTAACCACTAGGCTACCCTGCCACCCCTACACTCTAACCACTAGGCTACCCTGCCGCCTCTACACTCTAACCACTAGGCTACCCTGCCGCCTCTACACTCTAACCACTAGGCTACCCTGCCGCCTCTACACTCTAACCACTAGGCTACCCTGCCGCCTCTACACTCTAACCACTAGGCTACCTGCCGCCTCTACACTCTAACCACTAGGCTACCTGCCGTCCCTACACTCTAACCACTAGGCTACCCTGCCTCCTCTACACTCTAACCACTAGGCTACCTGCCGTCCCTACACTCTAACCACTAGGCTACCTGCCGCCTCAACACTCTAACCACTAGGCTACCTGCCGCCTCTACACTCTAACCACTAGTCTACCCGCCGCCCCTACACTCTAACCACTAGGCTACCCTGCCACCTCTACACTCTAACCACTAGGCTACCTGCCGTCCCTACACTCTAACCACTAGGCTACCCTGCCACCCCTACACTCTAACCACTAGGCTACCTGCCACCCCTACACTCTAACCACTAGGCTACGTGCCGTCCCTACACTCTAACCACTAGGCTACCCTGCCGCCCCTACACTCTAACCACTAGGCTACCTGCCGTCCCTACACTCTAACCACTAGGCTACCCTGCCACCCCTACACTCTAACCACTAGGCTACCCTGCCGCCTCTACACTCTAACCACTAGGCTACCCTGCCGCCTCTACACTCTAACCACTAGGCTACCCTGCCGCCTCTACACTCTAACCACTAGGCTACCCTGCCGCCTCTACACTCTAACCACTAGGCTACCTGCCGCCTCTACACTCTAACCACTAGGCTACCTGCCGTCCCTACACTCTAACCACTAGGCTACCCTGCCGCCCCTACACTCTAACCACTAGGCTACCTGCCGCCTCTACACTCTAACCACTAGGCTACCTGCCGCCCCTACACTCTAACCACTAGGCTACCTGCCGGTTTGAGTGACAGAACTAACTCGTGTGCCCAGTGGCTAAACACCTCTCTGAAGTGTGCACATTTCCTAAATCATTTCAATTCACTTTGTTATGACTCAAAGAAGCGTTTTCAACTATAAAGGTGATTTTGTTTTTTTTAGCTCTCCCAGCTGGGCCGTTGAGGAACTAGAGGAAGCACACTGGCGTTTGTATGACGCCATGTAACTGTACATATAATACAGTGAGCATAAACGTTGACGCTGTGTATATGACGTCAGTATTATCATCTGGAAATGAACATTACTCACTGGTGTTTGGCTTGTTTGTTTGATCTTTTTCATTTTATTTTATTTTACCTTTATTTAACCAGGCAAGTCAGTTAAGAACAAATTCTTATTTTCAATGACGGCCTAGGAACAGTGGGTTAACTGCCTTGTTCAGGGGCAGAACGACAGATTTGTACCTTGTCAGCTCGGGGGTTTGAACTTGCAACCTTCCGGTTACTAGTCCAACGCTCTTAACCACTAAGCGATATTTATGATAAAACCTCAACGTCTCATCTTTCAAAATACATAGAGTCCTTTTAATTTACAGCATTTCCCCCTCAGTCAGACAACAATCATTTTAACAAAAGTAGCTCAATTATCTGAAGGGATGGGGGGGTTCAGAACGTCTGTCAGTCTAAACCCATACAGAGGCTGTGAAGCACAGAGCCACAGAGCTTTGACGTCATGTACAGCACGTTACTGTTCAGTACTATGTTCCAATTTAGCCGTTTATCAGTGCCCAAATCTGACATTTTCAAAGTGTGCAAAGGGTTAAATGGGGTTAGTTCTATTATTAAGTCTAGAATGTTAACTTGTTGATCAGGTCTGGTGGGTTCTTAGTTCTATTATTAAGTCTAGAATGTTAACTTGTTGATCAGGTCTGGTGGGTTCTTAGTTCTATTATTAAGTCTAGAATGTTAGTTGTTGATCAGGTCTGGTGGGTTCTTAGTTCTATTATTAAGTCTAGAATGTTAACTTGTTGATCAGGTCTGGTGGGTTCTTAGTTCTATTATTAAGTCTAGAATGTTAACTTGTTGATCAGGTCTGGTGGGTTCTTAGTTCTATTATTAAGTCTAGAATGTTAGTTGTTGATCAGGTCTGGTGGGTTCTTAGTTCTATTATTAAGTCTAGAATGTTAACTTGTTGATCAGGTCTGGTGGGTTCTTAGTTCTATTATTAAGTCTAGAATGTTAGTTGTTGATCAGGTCTGGTGGGTTCTTAGTTCTATTATTAAGTCTAGAATGTTAACTTGTTGATCAGGTCTGGTGGGTTCTTAGTTCTATTGTTAAGTCTAGAGTGTTAACTTGTTGATCAGGTCTGGTGGGTTCTTAGTTCTATTGTTAAGTCTAGAATGTTAACTTGTTGATCAGGTCTGGTGGGTTCTTAGTTCTATAATTAAATCTAGAATGTTAACTTGTTGATCAGGTCTGGTGGGTTCTTAGTTCTATTATTAAGTCTAGAATGTTAGTTGTTGATCAGGTCTGGTGGGTTCTTAGTTCTATAATTAAATCTAGAATGTTAACTTGTTGATCAGGTCTGGTGGGTTCTTAGTTCTATTATTAAGTCTAGAATGTTAGTTGTTGATCAGGTCTGGTGGGTTCTTAGTTCTATTATTAAGTCTAGAATGTTAGTTGTTGATCAGGTCTGGTGGGTTCTTAGTTCTATTATTAAGTCTAGAATGTTAGTTGTTGATCAGGTCTGGTGGGTTCTTAGTTCTATTATTAAGTCTAGAATGTTAACTTGTTGATCAGGTCTGGTGGGTTCTTAGTTCTATTATCAAGTCTAGAATGTTAACTTGTTGATCAGGTCTGGTGGGTTCTTAGTTCTATTATTAAGTCTAGAATGTTAGTTGTTGATCAGGTCTGGTGGGTACTTAGTTCTATTATTAAGTCTAGAATGTTAGTTGTTGATCAGGTCTGGTGGGTTCTTAGTTCTATTGTTAAGTCTAGAATGTCAGTTGTTGATCAGGTCTGGTGGGTTCTTAGTTCTATTATTAAGTCTAGAATGTTAACTTGTTGATCAGGTCTGGTGGGTTGTTAGTTCTATTATTAAGTCTAGAATGTTAACTTGTTGATCAGGTCTGGTAGGTTCTTAGTTCTATTAGTAAGTCTAGAATGTTAGTTGTTGATCAGGTCTGGTGGGTTCTTAGTTCTATTATTAAGTCTAGAATGTTAGTTGTTGATCAGGTCTGGTGGGTTCTTAGTTCTATTGTTAAGTCTAGAATGTTAGTTGTTGATCAGGTCTGGTGGGTTCTTAGTTCTATTATTAAGTATAGAGTGTTAACTTGTTGATCAGGTCTGGTGGGTTCTTAGTTCTATTGTTAAGTCTAGAATGTTAACTTGTTGATCAGGTCTGGTGGTTTCTTAGTTCTATTATTAAGTCTAGAATGTTAGTTGTTGATCAGGTCTGGTGGGTTCTTAGTTCTATTGTTAAGTCTAGAGTGTTAACTTGTTGATCAGGTCTGGTGGGTTCTTAGTTCTATTATTAAGTCTAGAATGTTAACTTGTTGATCAGGTCTGGTGGGTTCTTAGTTCTATTATTAAGTCTAGAATGTTAGTTGTTGATCAGGTCTGGTGGGTTCTTAGTTCTATTATTAAGTCTAGAATGTTAACTTGTTGATCAGGTCTGGTGGGTTCTTAGTTCTATTAGTAAGTCTAGAATGTTAGTTGTTGATCAGGTCTGGTGGGTTCTTAGTTCTATTATTAAGTCTAGAATGTTAACTTGTTGATCAGGTCTGGTGGGTTCTTAGTTCTATTATTAAGTCTAGAATGTTAGTTGTTGATCAGGTCTGGTGGGTTCTTAGTTCTATTATTAAGTCTAGAATGTTAACTTGTTGATCAGGTCTGGTGGGTTCTTAGTTCTATTATTAAGTCTAGAATGTTAACTTGTTGATCAGGTCTGGTGGGTTCTTAGTTCTATTATTAAGTCTAGAATGTTAGTTGTTGATCAAGTCTGGTGGGTTCTTAGTTCTATTATTAAGTCTAGAATGTTAACTTGTTGATCAGGTCTGGTGGGTTCTTAGTTCTATTATTAAGTCTAGAATGTTAACTTGTTGATCAGGTCTGGTGGGTTCTTAGTTCTATTATTAAGTCTAGAATGTTAGTTGTTGATCAGGTCTGGTGGGTTCTTAGTTCTATTGTTAAGTCTAGAATGTTAGTTGTTGATCAGGTCTGGTGGGTTCTTAGTTCTATTGTTAAGTCTAGAATGTTAGTTGTTGATCAGGTCTGGTGGGTTCTTAGTTCTATTGTTAAGTCTAGAATGTTAGTTGTTGATCAGGTCTGGTGGGTTCTATTGTTAAGTCTAGAATGTTAGTTGTTGATCAGGTCTGGTGGGTTCTTAGTTCTATTATTAAATATAGAGTGTTAACTTGTTGATCAGGTCTGGTGGGTACTTAGTTCTATTATTAAGTCTAGAATGTTAACTAGGTGATCAGGTCTGGTGGGTACTTAGTTCTATTATTAAGTCTAGAATGTTAACTAGGTGATCAGGTCTGGTGGGTTCTTAGTTCTATTATTAAGTCTAGAATGTTAACTAGGTGATCAGGTCTGGTGGGTTCTTAGTTCTATTATTAAGTCTAGAATGTTAACTTGTTGATCAGATCACCTCCCTATTGACGCTCCACTCTGTGGTGAATACCTCCTTTGATGATAACTTCTAAGTCTTCCTGATTTAAGAGTTAAGTAAATAAAACCTCTCATTGAAAAGGCTGTTAACTATTCTTCTGTTGATTAGGGTTAGGATTGTAGTCTTGTGTTCTCTTCTCATTTCCTCCCTATTGACGCTCCGCTTTGTAGTGAATACCTCCTTTGATGATAACTGACCTGTAGTGAGTTTCTCATTGGTTGAGGCTGGTTGGCTTAGCTCCCTGGTCATGCATGGCTGATCAGCTTCAACAGAGTCTAAAGGTCAAGGGTCACTAGCTAGCCTTTCCCAATCTCCCCTTTCTGTTTTCTCTAGTTGGCTGGGTTACGTCTTGGTATGACCGGGATATCGGGGCGGTAGGGTAGCCTAGTGGTTAGAGCGGTGGACTAGTAACCGGAAGGTTGCAAGTTCAAATCCCAGAGCTGACACGGTACAAATCTGTCGTTCTGGCCCTGAACAGGCAGTTAACCCGCTGTTCCTAGGCCGTCATTGAAAATAAGAATTTGTTCTTAACTGACTTGCCTAGTTAAATTAAGATAAAATATCAATTACTTTTTTTCTCCCTTCACACCCTCTATACCCCTCAGAGCCCAGGACACCACACCCTGCACCCTCTATACCCCTCAGAGCCCAGGACACCACACCCTGCACCCTCTATAGCCCTCAGAGCCCAGGACACCACACCCTGCACCCTCTATACCCCTCAGAGCCCAGGACACCACACCCTGTACCCTCTATACCCCTCAGAGCCCAGGACACCACACCCTGCACCCTCTATACCCCTCAGAGCCCAGGACACCACACCCTGCACCCTCTATAGTCCTCAGAGCCCAGGACACCACACCCTGCACCCTCTATACCCCTCAGAGCCCAGGACACCACACCCTGTACCCTCTATACCCCTCAGAGCCCAGGACACCACACCCTGCACCCTCTATACCCCTCAGAGCCCAGGACACCACACCCTGCACCCTCTATACCCCTCAGAGCCCAGGACACCACACCCTGCACCCTCTGACCAACTCTAGCAGCCAGTAGACACTTTCTTACCTTTCCATCCTTTCTCAATTTCCTCTTTCTGTTTCCTCTGTCAACCCTTCCCTTTTCTTCTCTCTCTCTCTCTCGTTTTTCTTTCACAGGGTTTTCTTATCATCCTGATTGCCTCTGTTGCTGCTGGGTCATGTTGAACTTCCTCCACTCCCTGACCCCGTCACCTCCCGCCTGGGAGGTGTGGGGAGATAGGAGATAGGATGGGAGGTGTGGGGAGATAGGAGATGGGATGGGAGGTGTGGGGAGATAGGAGATGGGAGGTGTGGGGAGAGTGGATGGGAGGTGTGGGGAGAGAGGAGAGTGGATGGGAGGTGTGGGGAGAGAGGAAAGTGGATGGGAGGTGTGGGGAGATAGGAGAGTGGATGGGAGGTGTGGGGAGAGAGGAGATAGGATGGGAGGTGTGGGGAGATAGGAGAGTGGATGGGAGGTGTGGGGAGAGAGGAGAGTGGATGGGAGGTGTGGGGAGAGAGGAGAGTGGATGGGAGGTGTGGGGAGATAGGAGAGTGGATGGGAGGTGTGGGGAGAGAGGAGAGTGGATGGGAGGTGTGGGAGATAGGAGAGTGGATGGGAGGTGTGGGGAGAGAGGAGATGGGATGGGAGGTGTGGGGAGAGTGGATGGGAGGTGTGGGGAGAGAGGAGATGGGATGGGAGGTGTGGGGAGAGAGGAGATAGGATGGGAGGTGTGGGGAGAGTGGATGGGAGGTGTGGGGAGAGAGGAGAGTGGATGGGAGGTGTGGGGAGAGAGGAGATGGGATGGGAGGTGTGGGGAGAGTGGATGGGAGGTGTGGGGAGAGAGGAGATGGGATGGGAGGTGTGGGGAGAGAGGAGATGGGATGGGAGGTGTGGGGAGAGTGGATGGGAGGTGTGGGGAGAGAGGAGAGTGGATGGGAGGTGTGGGGAGAGAGGAGAGTGGATGGGAGGTGTGGGGAGAGTGGATGGGAGGTGTGGGGAGAGAGGAGAGTGGATGGGAGGTGTGGGGAGAGAGGAGATGGGATGGGAGGTGTGGGGAGAGTGGATGGGAGGTGTGGGGAGAGAGGAGATGGGATGGGAGGTGTGGGGAGAGAGGAGATGGGATGGGAGGTGTGGGGAGAGAGGAGAGTGGATGGGAGGTGTGGGGAGAGAGGAGAGTGGATGGGAGGTGTGGGGAGAGTGGATGGGAGGTGTGGGGAGAGAGGAGAGTGGATGGGAGGTGTGGGGAGAGAGGAGATGGGATGGGAGGTGTGGGGAGAGTGGATGGGAGGTGTGGGGAGAGAGGAGATGGGATGGGAGGTGTGGGGAGAGAGGAGATGGGATGGGAGGTGTGGGGAGAGAGGAGAGTGGATGGGAGGTGTGGGGAGAGAGGAGAGTGGATGGGAGGTGTGGGGAGAGAGGAGATGGGATGGGAGGTGTGGGGGAGAGGAGAGTGGATGGGAGGTGTGGGGAGAGAGGAGATGGGATGGGAGGTGTGGGGAGAGAGGAGATGGGATGGGAGGTATGGGGAGAGAGGAGATAGGATGGGAGGTGTGGGGAGAGAGGAGATAGGATGGGAGGTGTGGGGAGAGAGGAGATGGGATGGGAGGTGTGGGGAGAGAGGAGAGTGGATGGGAGGTATGGGGAGAGAGGAGAGTGGATGGGAGGTGTGGGGAGAGAGGAGATAGGATGGGAGGTGTGGGGAGAGAGGATGGGAGGTGTGGGAGAGAGGAGATGGGATGGGAGGTGTGGGGAGAGAGGAGATGGGATGGGAGGTGTGGGGAGAGAGGAGATAGGATGGGAGGTATGGGGAGAGAGGAGATGGGATGGGAGGTGTGGGGAGATAGGAGAGTGGATGGGAGGTGTGGGGAGAGAGGAGATGGGATGGGAGGTGTGGGGAGAGAGGAGATGGGATGGGAGGTGTGGGGAGATAGGAGAGTGGATGGGAGGTGTGGGGAGAGAGGAGATGGGATGGGAGGTGTGGGAGAGAGGAGATGGGATGGGAGGTGTGGGGAGAGAGGAGAGTGGATGGGAGGTGTGGGGAGAGTGGATGGGAGGTGTGGGGAGAGTGGAGATGGGATGGGAGGTGTGGGGAGAGAGGAGAGTGGATGGGAGGTGTGGGGAGAGAGGAGAGTGGATGGGAGGTGTGGGGAGAGAGGAGATGGGATGGGAGGTGTGGGGAGAGAGGAGAGTGGATGGGAGGTATGGGGAGAGAGGAGAGTGGATGGGAGGTGTGGGGAGAGAGGAGATGGGATGGGAGGTGTGGGGAGAGAGGAGATGGGATGGGAGGTGTGGGGGGATGGGAGGTGTGGGGAGAGAGATGGGATGGGAGGTGTGGGGAGAGAGGAGATGGGATGGGAGGTGTGGGAGAGAGGAGATGGGATGGGAGGTGTGGGGAGAGAGGAGAGTGGATGGGAGGTGTGGGGAGAGAGGAGAGTGGATGGAGGTGTGGGGAGAGAGGAGTGGATGAGGGTATGGGGAGAGAGGAGAGTGGATGAGAGGTGTGGGGAGAGTGGATGGGAGGTGTGGGGAGATAGGAGAGAGGGTGTGTTGAGAGGGGTTGCTGCTGGGTCATGTTGAACTTCCTCCACTCCCTGACCCCGTCACCTCCCGCCTGGCCGTCCCCATGCAGCAAATATTGGACCAATACATCAATTGAATTTTTCTCAGAAGCAAAACAGAAAGAAAGAAGAGAAAGATAAGGAATACTGTTTAAACTCTGACAGACAAAAGAGAGGAGGAGGAAGTATGTAGTGGTATGGAGGGAGAGGGGGAGGAGGATTTTTAGCAAGTCAGTTAAGAACAAATTCTTATTTTCAATGACGGCCTAGGAACAGTGGGTTAACTGCCTGTTCAGGGGGAGGGAGAGGAGGAGATATAGAGGGAGAGGTGGAGATATGGAGGGAGATGTGGAGGAGGTATGGAGGGAGAGGTGGAGGAGGAGGTATGGAGGGGGAGGAGGAGGAGGAGATATGGAGGGGAGGAGGAGGAGGTATGTAGTGGTATGGAGGGAGAGGTGGAGGTATGGAGGGAGAGGAGGAGGAGGTATGGAGGGAGAGGAAGAGGAGTTATGGAGAGAGAGGAGGAGGAGCGGGTATGGAGGGAGAGGAGGAGGAGGTATGGAGGGAGAGGAGGAGGAGGAGGTATGGAGGGAGAGGAGGAGGAGGATTTTTAGCAAGTCAGTTAAGAACAAATTCTTATTTTCAATGACGGCCTAGGAACAGTGGGTTAACTGCCTGTTCAGGGGGAGGGAGAGGAGGAGATATAGAGGGAGAGGTGGAGATATGGAGGGAGATGTGGAGGAGGAGGTATGGAGGGGGAGGAGGAGGAGGAGATATGGAGGGGGAGGAGGAGGAGGTATGTAGTGGTATGGAGGGAGAGGTGGAGGTATGGAGGGAGAGGAGGAGGAGGTATGGATGGAGAGGTGGAGGAGGTATGGAGAGAGAGGAGGAGGAGCGGGTATGGAGGGAGAGGAGGAGGAGGTATGGAGGGAGAGGAGGAGGAGGTATGGAGGGAGAGGAGGAGGAGGAGGAGGTTTGGAGGGAGAGGAGGAGGAGGTATGGGGGGGAGGAGGAGGAGGAGATATGGAGGGGGAAGAGGTATGTAGTGGTATGGAGGGAGAAGTGGAGGTATGAGGGAGAGGAGGAGGAGGAGGTATGGAGGGAGAGGTGGAGGAGGTATGGAGAGAGAGGAGGAGGAGGAGGAGATATGGAGGAGAGGTGGAGGAGGAGGTATGGAGGGAGAGGAAGAGGAGTTATGTAGGGGAGGAGGAGGAGGTATAGAGGGAGAGGTGGAGGTATGTAGGGAGAGGTGAAGGAGGTATGGAGGGAGGTGGAGGAGGAGGTATGGAGGGAGAGGAGGAGGAGGTATGGAGGGAGAGGAGGAGGAGGAGGAGGTATGGAGGGGGAGAAGGAGGTATGTAGTGGTATGGAGGGAGAGGTGGAGGTATGGAGGGAGGGAGAGGAGGAGGAGGAGGTATGTAGGGAGAGGAGGCGGTATGTAGGGAGAGGTGGAGGAGGTATGGAGGGAGGTGGAGGAGGTATGGAGGGAGAGGAGGAGGAGGTATGTAGGGAGAGGAGGAGGAGGAGGAGGTATGGAGGGAGAGGAAGAGGAGGTATGTAGGGGGAGGAGGAGGTATGGAGGGAGAGGAGTAGGTATGGAGGGAGAGGTGGAGGTATGGAGGGAGAGGAGGAGGAGATATGGAGGGGAGAGGAGGAGGTATGGAGGGAGAGGAGTAGGTATGGAGGGAGAGGTGGAGGTATGGAGGGAGAGGAGGAGGAGATATGGAGGGAGAGGAGGAGGTATGGAGGGAGAGGAGTAGGTATGGAGGGAGAGGTGGAGGTATGGAGGGAGAGGAGGAGGAGGTATGGAGGAAGATGAGGAGGAGATATGGAGGGAGAGGTGGAGGAGGTATGGAGGGAGAGG
>NC_088402.1:90547484-90557484 GCF_034236695.1 Oncorhynchus nerka | reverse complement strand
AGATGAGAGGGAGGGAGAGAGGGGTGAGGGAAAAGGAGAGGGAGGGAGATGAGAGGGAGGGAGAGAGGGGTGAGGGAAAAGGAGAGGGAGGGAGATGAGAGGGGGGAGAGAGGGGTGAGGGAAAGGAGGGGGAGGGAGATGAGAGGGGGGAGAGAGGGGTGAGGGAAAGGAGAGGGAGGGAGATGAGAGGGAGGGAGAGAGGGGTGAGGGAAAAGGAGAGGGAGGGAGATGAGAGGGGTGAGGGAAAAGGAGAGGGAGGGAGATGAGAGGGGGAGAGAGGGGTGAGGGAAAGGAGGGGGAGGGAGATGAGAGGGGGGAGAGAGGGGTGAGGGAAAAGGAGAGGGAGGGAGATGAGAGGGAGGGAGAGAGGGGTGAGGGAAAAGGAGAGGGAGGGAGATGAGAGGGAGGGAGAGAGGGGTGAGGGAAAAGGAGAGGGAGGGAGATGAGAGGGGGAGAGAGGGGTGAGGGAAAGGAGGGGAGGGAGATGAGAGGGGGAGAGAGGGGTGAGGGAAAGGAGAGGGAGGGAGATGAGAGGGGTGAGGGAAAGGAGGGGAGGGAGATGAGAGGGGGAGAGAGGGGTGAGGTTAAGGAGAGGGGGAGAGAGGGGTGAGGGAAAGGAGAGGGGGAGATGAGAGGGAGGAGAGAGGAGCGAGGGAAAGGAGAGGGAGGAGAGAGGAGCGAGGGAAAGGAGAGGGAGGAGAGAGGAGCGAGGGAAAGGAGAGGGAGGAGAGAGGAGCGAGGGAAAGGAGAGGGAGGAGAGAGGAGCGAGGGAAAGGAGAGGGAGGAGAGAGGAGCGAGGGAAAGGAGAGGGAGGAGAGAGGAGCGAGGGAAAGAATGACAGGTCAGGGGACGAGAGGGAGGAGAGAGGAGCGAGGGAAAGGAGAGGGAGGAGAGAGGAGCGAGGGAAAGGAGAGGGAGGAGAGAGGAGCGAGGGAAAGGAGAGGGAGGAGAGAGGAGCGAGGGAAAGGAGAGGGAGGAGAGAGGAGCGAGGGAAAGGAGAGGGAGGAGAGAGGAGCGAGGGAAAGAATGACAGGTCAGGGGACGAGAGGGAGGAGAGAGGAGCGAGGGAAAGTCTCAAGCCTGTAGTTGCTAATCAACTTGAAGTTTGTAGGTTGTACACACACACACACACACACACACACACACACACACACACACACACACACACACGCACACACACACACAACGGTGCTTTTGATGCTAGCTAGTCGGAATGTTTTACACACTGTAAAACACACTGAAGTTATTTTACACACTGAAGTTATTCATAACGTTTGATTGGTCAGTGTGTTGTTTACACTGATGTTGTCCCACTCGTCTCAGTAGGCAGGTCCTTCAGTTGTAAACATGTAGCTCCTATCAGGGACCTCTCAGAACCCCTCGCAAAGGTTCTTAGAATCACACACAGGGCTTTCTGTTCCGATTGGCTGAACACAAGGTTGACCTGCTCTTTCTTCCTGTGTTCCTCTCAGGCATTTCTAACTGGCTGACTTACCAGGTCCCGCTAACAAGGCTTTAATGATCCAGAGATTTGTCCTTAAAAGGGTGAACAGCGGGTTTATAGACAGGCTCCTTAGTTCATCGGATATGCTCAACTAACCATTCACGGAATAGTCACAATAAACCAGTCCTCGTTCTTCAAACCTCTCTCACAGAACAACGACGTCATGCTTCAAGAGATCGAAACTCTGTGGTCAAACTGCTCGTTGTCCGTGTGGTCTTCGGAAAGAAAGAGGGAGACATTTTAGGATTTGTTCTATTAAATCTGAGGGTTAGAGTCTTCCAGACTTCAAATGCATGCTCGGTTGAGAATCTCAGTTGAAATGAAACCGGCCCGTAATATTAAGTCTTGATCATGTTGAATATCATGTAAGGTGCTGCATTACAGTAAGATAGTATTGTAGTGTTATTCTGAGTTGTTGCAGATGTTCAATAACTGTTACCAAATGACAAATATATGAAAAATATATGAAAACGTGACAAACCATATGAGCAAAGCCCCGTTCTCTCCGTCCAGCTTTAGTTGTATGGTCTGTGTGCAGGCAGTCAGCTCTCCGTCCAGCTTTAGTTGTATGGTGTGTGTGCAGGCAGTCAGCTCTCCGTCCAGCTTTAGTTGTATGGTCTGTGTGCAGGCAGTCAGCTCTCCGTCCAGCTTTAGTTGTATGGTCTGTGTGCAGGCAGTCAGCTCTCCGTCCAGCTTTAGTTGTATGGTGTGTGTGCAGGCAGTCAGCTCTCCGTCCAGCTTTAGTTGTATGGTGTGTGTGCAGGCAGTCAGCTCTCCGCCCAGCTTTAGTTGTATGGTCTGTGTGCAGGCAGTCAGCTCTCCGTCCAGCTTTAGTTGTATGGTGTGTGTGCAGGCAGTCAGCTCTCCGCCATTAAAACTGCCAAGATCCGTAACGGTTGGACGTTTTTCAAATCACAGGGAGGGCAAAGAGAGAGATGCTGACTAATGGGATCTGTCCCTTGGACTGGAGCCAGGAGAGTCTAGTGTTGGACAGCTGGAGTTGTCTACTCAAGTGGCTGGTCGTTTAGCAGTTGACGTGTTGGTAACCGAAAGGTTGCTAGTTCAAATCCCCGAGCCGACAAGGTGAAAAATCAGTCGGTGGCCATGAGCAAGGCACTTGATCATATATTTTCCAGGGTCGCCGTTGATAATGACTGACCCTGTCTGTGACCCCACTCTCTCCAGGCTGTCTCAGTGGGAGTTGGGATATATGCAAAAAATCACATGATCAATTCACACATGTATATTTATAGGACAAATAAAAGTACCCACCAAATGATTAGTCTGTTAGTGTTTTAGTGTTGAAAATATGTCCACACAGGCAGAATACGGGAAGGCATACTGATACCTTCACAGGCTGATACCTTCACAGGCTGTCTGGCCCTTCACAGACTGATACCTTCACAGGCTTATACCTTCACAGGCTGATACCTTCACAGGCTGTCTGGCCCTTCACAGACTGATACCTTCACAGGCTGATACCTTCACAGGCTGATACCTTCACAGGCTGTCTGGCCCTTCACAGACTGATACCTTCACAGGCTGATACCTTCACAGGCTGATACCTTCACAGGCTGTCTGGCTGTCTGGCCCTTCACTCTCTCTGGCTGTCTGACCCTTCACTCTCTCTGGCTGTCTGGCCCGTCTGGCCCTTCACTCTCTCTGGCTGTCTGGCCCTTCATAGGCTGTCAGGCTGTCTGACCATTCACTCTCTCTGGCTGTCTGGCCCTTCACTCTCTCTGGCTGTCTGACCCTTCACTCTCTCTGGCTGTCTGGCCCTTCACTCTCTCTGGCTGTCTGGCCATTCACTCTCTCTGGCTGTCTGGCCCTTCACTCTCTCTAGCTGTCTGGCCCTTCACTCTCTCTGGCTGTCTGACCCTTCACTCTCTCTGGCTGTCTGGCCCTTCACTCTCTCTAGCTGTCTGGCCCTTCACTCTCTCTGGCTGTCTGACTGCAGAGTGTAGTCATGTTTCTATAGGAGAATAGATGAAGGGCATCCCAGCATGCTGCAGGGTGTAGTCATGTTTCTATAGGAGAATAGATGAAGGGCATCCCAGCATGCTGCAGGGTGTAGTCATGTTTCTATAGGAGAATAGGTGAAGGGCATCCCAGCATGCTGCAGGGTGTAGTCATGTTTCTATAGGAGAATAGGTGAAGGGCATCCCAGCTACAGAGTGTAGTCATGTTTCTATAGGAGAATAGGTGAAGGGCATCCCAGCTACAGAGTGTAGTCATGTTTCTATAGGAGAATAGGTGAAGGGCATCCCAGCATGCTACAGAGTGTAGTCATGTTTCTATAGGAGAATAGGTGAAGGGCATCCCAGCATGCTGCAGGGTGTAGTCATGTTTCTATAGGAGAATAGGTGAAGGGCATCCCAGCATGCTACAGAGTGTAGTCATGTTTCTATAGGAGAATAGGTGAAGGGCATCCCAGCATGCTGCAGGGTGTAGTCATGTTTCTATAGGAGAATAGGTGAAGGGCATCCCAGCATGCTGCAGAGTGTAGTCATGTTTCTATAGGAGAATAGGTGAAGGGCATCCCAGCTACAGAGTGTAGTCATGTTTCTATAGGAGAATAGGTGAAGGGCATCCCAGCTACAGAGTGTAGCCATGTTTCTATAGGAGAATAGGTGAAGGGCATCCCAGCATGCTGCAGGGTGTAGTCATGTTTCTATAGGAGAATAGGTGAAGGGCATCCCAGCTACAGAGTGTAGTCATGTTTCTATAGGAGAATAGGTGAAGGGCATCCCAGCTACAGAGTGTAGTCATGTTTCTATAGGAGAATAGGTGAAGGGCATCCCAGCATGCTGCAGAGTGTAGTCATGTTTCTATAGGAGAATAGGTGAAGGGCATCCCAGCATGCTGCAGGGTGTAGTCATGTTTCTATAGGAGAATAGGTGAAGGGCATCCCAGCTACAGAGTGTAGTCATGTTTCTATAGGAGAATAGGTGAAGGGCATCCCAGCTACAGAGTGTAGTCATGTTTCTATAGGAGAATAGGTGAAGGGCATCCCAGCATGCTGCAGGGTGTAGTCATGTTTCTATAGGAGAATAGGTGAAGGGCATCCCAGCTACAGAGTGTAGTCATGTTTCTATAGGAGAATAGGTGAAGGGCATCCCAGCTGCAGAGTGTAGTCATGTTTCTATAGGAGAATAGGTGAAGGGCATCCCAGCTACAGAGTGTAGTCATGTTTCTATAGGAGAATAGGTGAAGGGCATCCCAGCTACAGAGTGTAGTCATGTTTCTATAGGAGAATAGGTGAAGGGCATCCCAGCATGCTGCAGGGTGTAGTCATGTTTCTATAGGAGAATAGGTGAAGGGCATCCCAGCATGCTACAGGGTGTAGTCATGTTTCTATAGGAGAATAGGTGAAGGGCATCCCAGCTACAGAGTGTAGTCATGTTTCTATAGGAGAATAGGTGAAGGGCATCCCAGCATGCTACAGAGTGTAGTCATGTTTCTATAGGAGAATAGGTGAAGGGCATCCCAGCATGCTGCAGAGTGTAGTCATGTTTCTATAGGAGAATAGGTGAAGGGCATCCCAGCTACAGAGTGTAGTCATGTTTCTATAGGAGAATAGGTGAAGGGCATCCCAGCATGCTACAGGGTGTAGTCATGTTTCTATAGGAGAATAGGTGAAGGGCATCCCAGCTACAGAGTGTAGTCATGTTTCTATAGGAGAATAGGTGAAGGGCATCCCAGCATGCTACAGAGTGTAGTCATGTTTCTATAGGAGAATAGGTGAAGGGCATCCCAGCATGCTACAGAGTGTAGTCATGTTTCTATAGGAGAATAGGTGAAGGGCATCCCAGCTACAGAGTGTAGTCATGTTTCTATAGGAGAATAGGTGAAGGGCATCCCAGCATGCTACAGGGTGTAGTCATGTTTCTATAGCAGAATAGGTGAAGGGCATCCCAGCATGCTACAGGGTGTAGTCATGTTTCTATAGGAGAATAGGTGAAGGGCATCCCAGCATGCTACAGGGTGTAGTCATGTTTCTATAGGAGAATAGGTGAAGGGCATCCCAGCATGCTACAGAGTGTAGTCATGTTTCTATAGGAGAATAGGTGAAGGGCATCCCAGCTACAGAGTGTAGTCATGTTTCTATAGGAGAATAGGTGAAGGGCATCCCAGCATGTTACAGAGTGTAGTCATGTTTCTATAGGAGAATAGGTGAAGGGCATCCCAGCTACAGAGTGTAGTCATGTTTCTATAGGAGAATAGGTGAAGGGCATCCCAGCTACAGGGTGTAGTCATGTTTCTATAGGAGAATAGGTGAAGGGCATCCCAGCATGCTGCAGAGTGTAGTCATGTTTCTATAGGAGAATAGGTGAAGGGCATCCCAGCATGCTACAGGGTGTAGTCATGTTTCTATAGGAGAATAAGTGAAGGGCATCCCAGCATGCTGCAGGGTGTAGTCATGTTTCTATAGGAGAATAGGTGAAGGGCATCCCAGCTACAGGGTGTAGTCATGTTTCTGTAGGAGAATAGGTGAAGGGCATCCCAGCTACAGAGTGTAGTCATGTTTCTATAGGAGAATAGGTGAAGGGCATCCCAGCTACAGAGTGTAGTCATGTTTCTATAGGAGAATAGGTGAAGGGCATCCCAGCATGCTACAGGGTGTAGTCATGTTTCTATAGGAGAATAGGTGAAGGGCATCCCAGCATGCTGCAGGGTGTAGTCATGTTTCTATAGGAGAATAGGTGAAGGGCATCCCAGCTACAGAGTGTAGCCATGTTTCTATAGGAGAATAGGTGAAGGGCATCCCAGCATGCTACAGAGTGCAGTCATGTTTCTATAGGAGAATAGGTGAAGGGCATCCCAGCATGCTGCAGGGTGTAGTCATGTTTCTATAGGAGAATAGGTGAAGGGTATCCCAGCATGCTGCAGAGTGTAAGACATGACTTGTGACAGGAAGCTGTTGTATGTAGCCTGTTATCTCTCCCGGTGTCTTTAGTCACGGTCAGAGATCCTGTATGAGGAGAGGAGATGAGGAGATCTGACTCAGTGGATTAGAGAATGATGTCCATGCTCACTCACACACACACACACACACACACACACACACACACACACACACACACACATAGGTAGTACAGACAGACACCTATTGTAGCTGGAGCTCAAGAGGACAGTGCCTCCCCTTCGTCTCTCCCCCTTCATCTCCCCCTTCATCTCTCCCCCTTCATCTCTCCCCCTTCATCTCCCCCTTCATCTTACCCTTCATCTCCCCCCTTCATCTCTCCCCCTCATCTCTCTCCCTTCATCTCTCTCCCTCATCTCTCCCCTTCATCTCTCCCCCTCATCTCTCCCTCATCTCTCCCCCTTCATCTCTCCCCCTCATCTCTCACCCTTCATCTCTCTCCCTCATCTCTCCCCCTTCATCTCTCCCCTCATCTCTCCCTCATCTCTCCCCCTCATCTCTCCCCCTCAAATCTTAACAAGGCCCAATGTGTCCTGTCCCCCTCTCTTCTCCTTCCTGATAAGAGTACCCTGAGAAGGCCTCTTCAATCTTTCCACTAAGCCTTGTTCCATGATCTGTCTCCTGTTCATGGGCCCCTGAGTCAAGAACAAACATGTCAGCCTGGCTCCTGTCCTCTCGATGTGTATAGAGACTGAGCCTGTCATCTGGAAGGAAACATGCCATTGTTTTTTTTTTTGGAAAAGACCATAATCATTCTCTGTCTGAACTTTATGTGACGATGCGTGGCGATTTCCCCCGTCTCATTTTAAGGGACTACAGTATGTCTGCATGAGAGGTCTTTGTAATAACAGTAGGCAACTGGAGTGCAGATGTGAGTAGAGCCCTGAGAGAGTGTTGTTGTTCTGCATGACGGCTCCGTTGATATATTAATAGATAGAACTCGTCCAAATGACACTTCCTGGGAATGACCTCATCAGCCGCGACACACCCTGGTCCTCTCCAGCCCCCCCATGCACCCTCTACCCCCCAACCCTCTACCCCCAGTACCAACCCTCTATCCCCAGTACCAACCCTCTATCCCCAGTACCAACCCTCTACCCCCAGTACCAACCCTCTACCCCCCAGCACACTAGGCCCCCAACCCTCTAGCCCCCAGTACACTAGCACCCCAACCCTCTACCCCCAGCCCCCCAACCCTCTACCCCCAGCCCCCTCTACCCCCAACCCTCTACCCCCAGCACCCCAACCCTCTACCCCCAACCGCCCTCTACCCCAACCCTCTACCCCCAGCCCCCAACCCACTACCCCCAACCCCCTTTACCCCCCAACCCCCTCTACCCCCCAGCACCCCTCTACCCCCAACCCTCTACCCCCAGCCCCCAACTGGCCAGGTCTGACAGAACCTGTGGTTAACAGTCAGGGCCCAGGTCTGACAGAACCTGTGATTAACAGTCAGAGTCCAGGTCTGACAGAACCTGTGGTTAACTGTCAGAGCCCAGGTGAGCCCAGGTCTGACAAAACCTGTGAAGACGATCTAGGTGCTGCTGTAACCCCTCCTTAGTGGGAGACAGCAGCACCGGGTCATCTGTCTACAGCAGACCCTCCTTAGTGGGAGACAGCAGCACCAGGCCATCTGTCTACAGCAGACCCTCCTTAGTGGGAGACAGTAGCACCAGGTCATCTGTCTACAGCAGACCCTCCTTAGTGGGAGACAGCAGCACCAGGTCATCTGTCTACAGCAGACCCTCCTTAGTGGGAGACAGCAAACCCTCCTTAGTGGGAGACAGCAGCACCAGGCCATCTGTCTACAGCAGACCCTCCTTAGTGGGAGACAGCAGACCCTCCTTAGTGGGAGACAGCAGACCCTCCTTAGTGGGAGACAGCAGCACCAGGTCATCTGTCTACAGCAGACCCTCCTTAGTGGGAGACAGCAGACCCTCCTTAGTGGGAGACAGCAGGCCCTCCTTAGTGGGAGACAGTAGCACCAGGTCATCTGTCTACAGCAGACCCTCCTTAGTGGGAGACAGTAGCACCAGGTCATCTGTCTACAGCAGACCCTCCTTAGTGGGAGACAGCAGCACCAGGTCATCTGTCTACAGCAGACCCTCCTTAGTGGGAGACAGTAGCACCAGGTCATCTGTCTACAGCAGACCCTCCTTAGTGGGAGACAGCAGCACCAGGTCATCTATCTACAGCAGACCCTCCTTAGTGGGAGACAGTAGCACCAGGTCCTCTGTCTACAGCAGACCCTCCTTAGTGGGAGACAGCAGCACCAGGCCATCTGTCTACAGCAGACCCTCCTTAGTGGGAGACAGTAGCACCAGGTCATCTGTCTACAGCAGACCCTCCTTAGTGGGAGACAGCAGCACCAGGTCATCTGTCTACAGCAGACCCTCCTTAGTGGGAGACAGCAAACCCTCCTTAGTGGGAGACAGCAGCACCAGGCCATCTGTCTACAGCAGACCCTCCTTAGTGGGAGACAGCAGACCCTCCTTAGTGGGAGACAGCAGACCCTCCTTAGTGGGAGACAGCAGCACCAGGTCATCTGTCTACAGCAGACCCTCCTTAGTGGGAGACAGCAGACCCTCCTTAGTGGGAGACAGCAGGCCCTCCTTAGTGGGAGACAGTAGCACCAGGTCATCTGTCTACAGCAGACCCTCCTTAGTGGGAGACAGTAGCACCAGGTCATCTGTCTACAGCAGACCCTCCTTAGTGGGAGACAGCAGCACCAGGTCATCTGTCTACAGCAGACCCTCCTTAGTGGGAGACAGTAGCACCAGGTCATCTGTCTACAGCAGACCCTCCTTAGTGGGAGACAGCAGCACCAGGTCATCTATCTACAGCAGACCCTCCTTAGTGGGAGACAGTAGCACCAGGTCCTCTGTCTACAGCAGACCCTCCTTAGTGGGAGACAGCAGCACCAGGTCATCTGTCTACAGCAGACCCTCCTTAGTGGGAGACAGCAGCACCAGGTCATCTGTCTACAGCAGACCCTCCTTAGTGGGAGACAGCAAACCCTCCTTAGTGGGAGACAGCAGCACCAGGCCATCTGTCTACAGCAGACCCTCCTTAGTGGGAGACAGCAGCACCAGGTCATCTGTCTACAGCAGACCCTCCTTAGTGGGAGACAGCAGACCCTCCTTAGTGGGAGACAGCAGACCCTCCTTAGTGGGAGACAGTAGCACCAGGTCATCTGTCTACAGCAGACCCTCCTTAGTGGGAGACAGCAGACCCTCCTTAGTGGGAGACAGCAGACCCTCCTTAGTGGGAGACAGCAGCACCAGGTCATCTGTCTACAGCAGACCCTCCTTAGTGGGAGACAGCAGACCCTCCTTAGTGGGAGACAGCAGGCCCTCCTTAGTGGGAGACAGCAGACCCTCCTTGGTGGGAGACAGTAGCACCAGGTCATCTGTCTACAGCAGACCCTCCTTAGTGGGAGACAGCAGAACCTCCTTAGTGGGAGACAGCAGACCCTCCTTAGTGGGAGACAGCAGACCCTCCTTAGTGGGAGACAGCAGCACCAGGTCATCTGTCTACAGCAGACCCTCCTTAGTGGGAGACAGCAGACCCTC
>NC_088402.1:90522484-90539984 GCF_034236695.1 Oncorhynchus nerka | reverse complement strand
TAAATATGACTAAAATACACAGACATAAACAGGCTGTTAAAGTGCTAACAACGAGGATTATACATGAAAATGTAAAGAAGCTATAAAACGTGCTGATGTCATCCTTGTCCAGAATCTCCACCTTTATCCACCTGTACGCGATCAGGCCAAATGGATGGGAGGGGCTTACTAACGAGGGCTTACTAACGAGCAAATTAGCCAAATGCCTACATTAACACGTAACAATGATAACACAATTCAATATAATGCTTCTGATGAAATGATTTTTGTTTTTTAAAGATATTGACTATTGCTTGAATATATAATTATAATATAATTATATCATTTATAAAATCCTTGTAACGAAATTCCTCTTCTTCTTCAGAGGAAGAGGAGTAAGGATCAGACCAATGTGCAGCGTGGTAATTGTCCATGGTGATATATTTAATAAATCAACATAACAAAATAACAAACAAACAACCGAAACAGTCCCGTATGGTGAAAACACTAACACAGGATACAATCACCCACAAAACACAATAGAAAACAGGCTACCTAAATATGGCTCCCAATCAGAGACAACGACTGACACCTGCCTCTGATTGAGAACCATACTAGGCCAACCACATAGAAATATAACAACAGAACAAAACATAGAAAAACAACATAGAATGCCCACCCCAACTCACGCCCTGACCAACTAAAATAGAGACAAAATAAAAGGAACTAAGGTCAGAACGTGACAATCCTATCTATAATATACACAATTACAAAAACATATCAACCTTGAGGGATATGTCTCTCTATTTCTTTGAGGTGAGGATCTCACCACTATCTATGTGTCTCTGAAACATGCCTCCTATAGCTGCCTACTCCTCTCCTGTACTGTACTGCAACCTGGACTCAGGGGTAGACGTAACATAGTACATGTAAATCCGGAACACTCCGTTTAGTATGATTATGTTACGTTTTGTATGGTAATTATTAATTTGCAGATGAATTGAGATTCCAATTTGTTGTGGCTAACGTTAGCTAGGTGACTAACGTTAGCTAGGTGACTAACTTTAGCTAGGCTAGCGGTTAAGGTTAAGGTTGTGGCTAAGAGTTAGGTTAAAGAGTTAGGGGAAGGGGTAGCTAACATGCTAAAGTTTCTAATTAGCTAAAATGCTAAAGTTGTCCGTGATGAGATTCGAAAACACAACCTTTGGGTTGCTAGACGTTAGTTTTATACGCCGACCCATCCACCCCGATCCAACACTCTGTTCTTTCGTTTTTGACTTAAAGGAAAAATCGACCAAAAAAACACACATTTCTTTCATTTACAGTGTTACATAACACTAATATGTGAGAATAATATTTTTTTTGTGAACATTTTGGCATGATAATAACGTTGGTAGCAACATGGAAAATTGCAATGCTCTCGCTATGGGCTGGCTAGCTAGCTAGCAAACGTAGCTACACACAATAATACCAAAGACGGCCTCCCGAGTGCTTGAGGCGTCGCTACAGACCCGGGTTCGATCCCGGGCTATGTCACAGCCTGCTGAGCCTGGGAGACCCATGAGGTGGCGCACAATTGGCCCAGCGTCGTCCTTGTCTCATCGTGCTCTAGCGCACGCTGACGGTCTCCGATTGTATGGTGTTTCCTCCGGGTTAAGCGAGCAATGTTCCTTGGGCAGGGTCGTGTTTCAGAGGATGCATGGCTCTCGACCTTCGCCTCAGGAGTTGCAGTGATGGGACAAGACTGTAACTACCAATTGGGGAGAAAAAAAGGGTCAAAAATTACAAATAAAATAATAATAATTAAAAAAGATATATTAATACCAAAGACAATGTCAGCATGTTTCGTAGCTAGTTAGCTGTAAAATCACCTAAACAAACTGCACTATCAATTTAGGAGTCTACAATCTCATCCATTTTCAATCTGCAGATCGATATGCCTCACAGAGTGGAGTCTAATATTCGCAACGGCAGATATACTTTTGAAAAGATGGGAAACGTTGCTATGTCAATGGGGGTGCACAGTGCATTCTGGGAGATTCTGGGACAAAGAGCGCTCTCCTTCAAGGAGCGAATGGGAGTCAATGGGAGTCAATGGGAGTCAATGGGAGTCAATGGGAGTCAATGGGAGTCAATGGGAGTCAATGGGAGTCAATGGGAGTCAATGGGAGTCAATGGGAGTCAATGGGAGTCAATGGGAGTCAATGGGAGTCAAAAAACTCAACAATAACAGACATTTTGTCAACAAGAAGTACAACGTTAAAAATCTTTTCCAAAATATTAGATCATTAACTTGCTATCGGTAGTATTGTATAGCTAAAGGGAATCGTGACATTATATTAGATCATTAACTTGCTATCGGTAGTATTGTATAGCTAAAGGGAATCGTGACATTATATTAGATCATTAACTTGCTATCGGTAGTATTGTATAGCTAAAGGAATCGTGACATTATATTAGATCATTAACTTGCTATCGGTAGTATTGTATAGCTAATTATATTAGAATTAACTATCGTGACATTATATTAGATCATTAACTTGCTATCGGTAGTATTGTATAGCTAAAGGGAATCGTGACATTATATTAGATCATTAACTTGCTATCGGTAGTATTGTATAGCTAAAGGGAATCGTGACATTATATTAGATCATTAACTTGCTATCGGTAGTATTGTATAGCTAAAGGGAATCGTGACATTATATTAGATCATTAACTTGCTATCGGTAGTATTGTATAGCTAAAGGGAATCGTGACATTATATTAGATCATTAACTTGCTATCGGTAGTATTGTATAGCTAAAGGGAATCGTGACATTATATTAGATCATTAACTTGCTATCGGTTGTATTGTATAGCTAAAGGGAATCGTGACATTATATTAGATCATTAACTTGCTATCGGTAGTATTGTATAGCTAAAGGGAATCGTGACATTATATTAGATCATTAACTTGCTATCGGTTGTATTGTATAGCTAAAGGGAATCGTGACATTATATTAGATCATTAACTTGCTATCGGTAGTATTGTATAGCTAAAGGGAATCGTGACATTATATTAGATCATTAACTTGCTATCGGTTGTATTGTATAGCTAAAGGGAATCGTGACATTATATTAGATCATTAACTTGCTATCGGTAGTATTGTATAGCTAAAGGGAATCGTGACATTATATTAGATCATTAACTTGCTATCGGTAGTATTGTATAGCTAAAGGGAATCGTGACATTATATTAGATCATTAACTTGCTATCGGTAGTATTGTATAGCTAAAGGGAATCGTGACATTATATTAGATCATTAACTTGCTATCGGTAGTATTGTATAGCTAAAGGGAATCGTGACATTATATTAGATCATTAACTTGCTATCGGTAGTATTGTATAGCTAAAGGGAATCGTGACATTATATTAGATCATTAACTTGCTATCGGTAGTATTGTATAGCTAAAGGGAATCGTGACATTATATTAGATCATTAACTATCGGTAGTATTGTATAGCTAAAGGGAATCGTGACATTATATTAGATCATTAACTATCGGTAGTATTGTATAGCTAAAGGGAATCGTGACATTACGTGCTTTAGAGGAAAACAGGTATTTCGACATATGCACTGACTTTGAGAAGGGATTTGTGACGATTAGCTTAGCAGGCAAGTGATGCAGCATGACAACGTGAAGAGATTTTTATTGAACCTTTATTTAACCAGGCAAGTCAGTTAAGAACAAATTCTTATTTTCAATGACGGCCTAGGAACAGTGGGTTAACTGCCTGTTCAGGCGCAGAACCACAGATTTGTACCTTGTCAGCTCGGGGATTTGAACTTGCAACCACTCTGATTACTAGTCCAACGCTCTAACCACTAGGCTACCCCGCCGCCCTGACAGTCTGCTGGGTAGGGGTGTTAAATGTTCATTTATTTCGATTCCTATCTCCTTTCTTCTGTAATATCTCTGTCAACGGCACCATGCAATGCACCCTGGACTGTAGAGGCAGACAAATAGGAGAAAATGTGCTAGACCCTCCATTAAATTACACAATTCTCGAGGTAGGAACTTCTCAAAAAAAATATGATAAATGGCTCAGTCGAGAGAAGACATCCTCCTTGGTTATTAATATCTGACATATATTTGATAGACATTTTAGCGATCTGAAAGTCATATTCCTATTAATTTCCAGTGTAGTGGGAGAGACTTTACCACGGTGCTACGTCATACCGGATGGATTTCTGCCTGCTGGAACGTCATTAACTCAGATACACATGAAAACAGGACCCCCTGGGGATTGATAGAACATCCCTCATAGAAACACTCAAACCATATAATTAAAAAACGGGTGAACCTTTCCTTTTACGTAACCTTCTATCTTTTTTGTAATCATACCAAACTTAACATATCATACTCATCTGAGTGTCTCGGATTTACGTTTACTATGTTACGTCTAGTCTATGCGACCAGGCTGTGTACTGTACTAAGTACACTTCTACCTCGTGTATATGAAACTGTGACAGGAACACTCCAACACATATAGGATATTTGAACTCAACGCACTATAGGTGGAACGCCATGGGTTTGGCAAGGGAGACTATACGCCCCAGAGTGTGAATTACAGACTGGATGAAACATGAGCTTCTCCAAATGCAACAACAATCCCACTTTGTGGGGGTCCGAGACGCCGACAGCAAGATGCATCAATCTCACCAGAGGAAGCATCCGAGCGAGCGAAATAGCTCAACCTTAACCTAAATATCCACTGTTCAGCTTGCGTCTCTATCTCACTCTGTTTGTCTGTCTCTCTCCCTCTCTCTCTGTCTCTCTCTCTCTCTTTCTCTCTCTCTGTCTCTCTCTCTCTCTGTCTCTCTCTCTCTCTGTCTCCCTCTCGTTCTCTCTCTTTCTCTCTCTCGCTGTCTCTCTCTCTTTTTCTCTCTCTGTCTCTCTCTCTCTCTTTCTCGCTGTCTCTCTCTCTTTCTCTCTCTCTGTCTCTCTCTGTCTCTCTCTCGTTCTCTCTCGTTCTCTCTCTTTCTCTCTCGCTGTCTCTCACGCTCTTTCTGTCTCTCTCTCTCTCTCTCTCGCTGTCTCTCTCTCTTTTTCTCTCTCTGTCTCTCTGTCTCTCTCTCTCTCTTTCTCGCTGTCTCTCTCTCTTTCTCTCTCTCTCTCTCTCTCTCTCTCTCTCTCTGTCTCTCTCTCGTTCTCTCTCTCGTTCTCTCTCTTTCTCTCTCGCTGTCTCTCTCTGTCTCTCTCTCTCTCTCTCTCTCTCTGTCTCTCTCTCTCACTCTCTCTCTGTCTCTCTCTCTCTCTCTCTCGCTGTGTCTCTCTCGCTGTGTCTCTCTCTCTCTACTCTCTCCCTCTCTCTCTCTCTGTCTCTCTCTCCCTCTCTCTCTCTCTGTCTCTCTCTCTCTCTGTCTCTCTCTCTCTCTCTCTCTCTCTCTCTCTCTCTCTGTCTCTCTCGCTGTCTCTCTCTCTCTCTCTCTCTCTCTCTACTCTCTCTCTCTCTCTCTCTCTCTCTGTCTCTCTCTCTCTCTCTCTCTCTGTCTCTCTCTCTCTCTGTCTCTCTCTGTCTGCCTCTCTCTCTCTGTCTCTCTCTCTCTCTGTGTGTCTGTCTTTGATGATAGATCGATGGGAACAAACATCACACACACACAAACGTCAAAGCCTAACACAGAAATTCCATCCTTTCTGTTACTTAAATTACTCTCTTTGAATAGTGCATCAAGGGAACAAATCTGTTTTTTTTAACTCACCACTAGATGAATAGAGAAATTAAGCTCACAATTCCTAACATCGACAGCCCATATTTTATTATCCTTTATGGAGTGTCCAGGGATGCATCCCAAATGCCATCCTGTTCCCTATAATAGTGCACTTCCTTTGACCAGAGCCCTATGGAGAATAGGACACAGGACACAGGTTAATAAGTGTTTTCAGTTCTAAATGTTACTGTGTACGACAATGACATACTAGAAGCAAAGAAGGGGAATGTTCATATTTCAAAAGGAATTCTGAGAATTCCCCTGATATAAACATTCCCCGTGTTTCAGATTAAAATCACAAGTGTTGGCTGTTATTTTTTTACTAGCAGATTTCTCTCTCTATTTGTCTCCCCCATCTTTGAGAATTCCCCTAAAAATGGCCCCCTTTTTCATGTTTCTCTGAAAAGTAAAGGTTGAATGTGTTTTATCCTCTTCTTTCTCCAGCTCTTCCACGTGGCCTATGTCCTGATCAAGTTTGCCAACTCTCCTCGACCAGACCTCTGGGTGCTAGAACGTTCCACCGACTTCGGAGAGACCTACCAGCCATGGCAGTTCTTCGCCTGTGAGTAGGGCTGGGAATTGGACCTCACGATACAATATTATCACGATACTTAGGTGCCGATGTGTATCGCAATTCTCATGATTTTATATGCATTGTGACTCTCATGATTCTATATGTATTGTGACTCTCATGATTCTATATGCATTGTGATTCTCATGATTCTATATGCATTGTGACTCTCATGATTCTATATGCATTGTGATTCTCATGATTCTATATGTATTGTGACTCTCATGATTCTATATGCATTGTGATTCTCATGATTCTATATACATCGTGATTCTCATGATTCTATATACATTGTGATTCTCATGATTCTATATGCATTGTGATTCTCATGATTCTATATACATTGTGATTCTCATGATTCTATATGCATTGTGATTCTCATGATTCTATATACATCGTGATTCTCATGATTCTATATACATTGTGATTCTCATGATTCTATATGCATTGTGATTCTCATGATTCTATATGCATCGTGATTCTCATGATTCTATATACATTGTGATTCTCATGATTCTATATGCATCGTGATTCTCATGATTCTATATACATTGTGATTCTCATGATTCTATATACATTGTGATTCTCATGATTCTATATGCATCGTGATTCTCATGATTCTATATACATTGTGATTCTCATGATTCTATATGCATCGTGATTCTCATGATTCTATATACATTGTGATTCTCATGATTCTATATGCATTGTGATTCTCATGATTCTATATACATTGTGATTCTCATGATTCTATATGCATCGTGATTCTCATGATTCTATATGCATTGTGATTCTCATGATTCTATATACATTGTGATTCTCATGATTCTATATGTATTGTGACTCTCATGATTCTATATGCATCGTGATTCTCATGATTCTATATGCATTGTGATTCTCATGATTCTATATGCATTGTGATTCTCATGATTCTATAATCATTGTGAATCTCATGATTCTATATGCATTGTGATTCTCATGATTCTATATACATTGTGAATCTCATGATTCTATATGCATCGTGATTCTCATGATTCTATATACATTGTGATTCTCATGATTCTATATGCATTGTGATTCTCATGATTCTATATACATTGTGATTCTCATGATTCTATATGCATCGTGATTCTCATGATTCTATATGCATCGTGATTCTCATGATTCTATATGCATTGTGATTCTATATGCATTGTGATTCTCATGATTCTATATGCATTGTGATTCTCATGATTCTATATGCATTGTGATTCTCATGATTCTATATACATTGTGATTCTCATGATTCTATATGCATTGTGATTCTCATGATTCTATATACATTGTGATTCTCATGATTCTATATGTATTGTGACTCTCATGATTCTATATGCATCGTGATTCTCATGATTCTATATGCATTGTGATTCTCATGATTCTATATGCATTGTGATTCTCATGATTCTATAATCATTGTGATTCTCATGATTCTATATGCATTGTGATTCTCATGATTCTATATGCATTGTGATTCTCGTGATTCTATATACATTGTGATTCTCATGATTCTATATGCATTGTGATTCTCATGATTCTATATGTATTGTGATTCTCATGATTCTATATGCATTGTGATTCTCGTGATTCTATAATCATTGTGATTCTCATGATTCTATATGCATTGTGATTCTCGTGATTCTATAATCATTGTGATTCTCGTGATTCTATAATCATTGTGATTCTCGTGATTCTATAATCATTGTGATTCTCGTGATTCTATAATCATTGTGATTCTCGTGATTCTATAATCATTGTGATTCTCGTGATTCTATAATCATTGTGATTCTCGTGATTCTATATGCATTGTGATTCTCGTGATTCTATAATCATTGTGATTCTCATGATTCTATAATCATTGTGATTCTCGTGATTCTATAATCATTGCGATTCAATATGCATTGTGTCTCGATTCAAATGTCTTTTTTTGTGACTTGATGTTCCAAACATATTGCTGCAAAGAGACCGGAGCGAGACCAGATAGAGACAAAGACAATCATGGAAATAAAGGTGTTGATAATATGTTTGCTCACTATCTAAAAAGAAGTAGGATGAAAAATACCAGAGTTTTGGCACAGCTACAGACAACTAGAAAAAATATTTTTTTTTAATTTTAATTTTTACAAATTGATACTTGGAGTCAAAGTATCGATATAATATCGTCCAAAAGTAATATTGCGATATATAATAGTATTGATTTGAACCCCATCACTACATGTTCCTGTGACTAGAACTATTAGACTCATTTGACTTGCTGAATTTGGCTTGCTGAATTTGGCTTGCTGAATTTGGCTTGCTGAATTTGACTTGCTGAATTTGGCTTGCTGAATTTGACTTCCTGAATTTGGCTTGCTGAATTTGGCTTGCTGAATTTGACTTCCTGAACATTGAGAAGAGAAGGCTCAGGAAGAGGATATGGTTTGTGTGTTAGTAGTGCAGGTGTCTGGGAGGTTTTATAGTTAAATCCCTGAGTTAGTTTTTCTCCCCTTTTTTTGTGCTAAGTTGTGTGTGTTTAGATGTTTGTGATTCTAAGGGTTATTCCGAGGTTCCGGGGGTTTGGTTTGGAATAATCTTGAGAGGCAGGGGCAGGGGCCATGGGGTGGGTGGGCTCTCACAGAGCTGCTTCCACCTGACTGAAGGCACAAGCTGTCAATCAGTAGGTGGGAGACTGGAACATTCCGAGCATTGCTGCCAGCCCACCTCAGCGTCAGTACAGGCCCTGGCTAGATCCGATACAGCTTCAGTACTTTATTATTTTCCTCTTGGGGAAAACACGAGGCAGAGACATTATCATGGTTCAGAAGAAGGTAAAGAGAGAAACGTAAAGGGAGGGAGAGCAGCAGCTATGTTATACAAACTAATGTGTGTTTAAAATAACACACACGCAGAGATCCTAACACACACGCAGAGATCCTAACACACACGCAGAACGTGATCCTAACACACACGCAGAGATCCTAACACACACGCAGAGATCCTAACACACACGCAGAGATCCTAACACACACGCAGAGATCCTAACACACACGCAGAGATCCTAACACACACGCAGAGATCCTAACACACATGCAGAGATCCTAACACACACGCAGAACGTGATCCTAACACACACGCAGAGATCCTAACACACACGCAGAACGTGATCCTAACACACATGCAGAGATCCTAACACACACGCAGAGATCCTAACACACACGCAGAGATCCTAACACACACGCAGAGATCCTAACACACACGCAGAGATCCTAACACACATGCAGAGATCCTAACACACATGCAGAGATCCTAACACACACGCAGAGATCCTAACACACACGCAGAGATCCTAACACACATGCAGAGATCCTAACACACATGCAGAGATCCTAACACACACGCAGAGATCCTAACACACACGCAGAGATCCTAACACACATGCAGAGATCCTAACACACACGCAGAACGTGATCCTAACACACACGCAGAACGTGATCCTAACACACATGCAGAGATCCTAACACACACGCAGAACGTGATCCTAACACACACGCAGAGATCCTAACACACACGCAGAGATCCTAACACACACGCAGAGATCCTAACACACACGCAGAGATCCTAACACACATGCAGAGATCCTAACACACACGCAGAACGTGATCCTAACACACACGCAGAACGTGATCCTAACACACATGCAGAGATCCTAACACACACGCAGAACGTGATCCTAACACACACGCAGAGATCCTAACACACACGCAGAGATCCTAACACACATGCAGAGATCCTAACACACACGCAGAGATCTTAACACACATGCAGAACGTGATCCTAACACACACGCAGAGATCCTAACACACACGCAGAGATCCTAACACACACGCAGAGATCCTAACACACACGCAGAGATCCTAACACACACGCAGAGATCCTAACACACACGCAGAGATCCTAACACACATGCAGAACGTGATCCAGATGCTTAAGCTTTAAGGAGGAGTTTTCTGGAGGGGGGGCGTATTATCAATGGTCTCTTAAAGAGGGCTAGTGATGACGATCAGGTGAACAGCTAGCTAGTGGTCCTGAATGGCTCAGTGGGTAGAGCATGGTGAAATGAAATTCCCAGGGCCACCCAATTCCTGGATAGGGAGAGAGGGAGAGAGAGGGAGAGAGAGAGAGAGAGAGAGAGAGTTATAAAACAGAACGTTATAAAACAGAACAGCAGCAGACCCTTTAGCCCAGGGGTTTTAATAGCCTGAATTCCCACACCTGCTTTCTCACCTGTAGACTCACGCTATAATACCATTTACTAGTCAGTGTCTCACCTGTAGACTCACACTGTAATGCCATTTACTAGTCAGTGTCTCACCTGTAGACTCACACTATAATACCATTTACTAGTCAGTGTCTCACCTGTAGACTCACACTGTAATGCCATTTACTAGTCAGTGTCTCACCTGTAGACTCACACTATAATACCATTTACTAGTCAGTGTCTCACCTGTAGACTCACACTATAATACCATTTACTAGTCAGTGTCTCACCTGTAGACTCACACTATAATACCATTTACTAGTCAGTGTCTCACCTGTAGACTCACGCTGTAATTTACTAGTCAGTGTCTCACCTGTAGACTCACGCTATAATACCATTTACTAGTCAGTGTCTCACCTGTAGACTCACACTATAATACCATTTACTAGTCAGTGTCTCACCTGTAGACTCACGCTGTAATACCATTTACTAGTCAGTGTCTCACCTGTAGACTCACACTATAATACCATTTACTAGTCAGTGTCTCACCTGTAGACTCACGCTGTAATACCATTTACTAGTCAGTGTCTCACCTGTAGACTCACACTATAATACCATTTACTAGTCAGTGTCTCACCTGTAGACTCACACTATAATACCATTTACTAGTCAGTGTCTCACCTGTAGACTCACGCTGTAATACCATTTACTAGTCACTGTCTCACCTGTAGACTCACGCTGTAATGCCATTTACTAGTCAGTGTCTCACCTGTAGACTCACACTATAATACCATTTACTAGTCAGTGTCTCACCTGTAGACTCACACTATAATACTGCCATTTACTAGTCAGTGTCTCACCTGTAGACTCACACTATAATACCATTTACTAGTCAGTGTCTCACCTGTAGACTCACACTATAATACCATTTACTAGTCAGTGTCTCACCTGTAGACTCACACTATAATACCATTTACTAGTCAGTGTCTCACCTGTAGACTCACACTATAATACCATTTACTAGTCAGTGTCTCACCTGTAGACTCACACTATAATACCATTTACTAGTCAGTGTCTCACCTGTAGATTCACACTATAATACCATTTACTAGTCAGTGTCTCACCTGTAGACTCACGCTATAATACCATTTACTAGTCAGTGTCTCACCTGTAGACTCACACTATATAATACCATTTACTAGTCAGTGTCTCACCTGTAGACTCACACTATAATACCATTTACTAGTCAGTGTCTCACCTGTAGACTCACACTATAATACCATTTACTAGTCAGTGTTGGGGAGTAGGGAATTACATTCTGTAATGCCATTTACTAGTCAGTGTCTCACCTGTAGACTCACACTATAATACCATTTACTAGTCAGTGTCTCACCTGTAGACTCACACTGTAATACCATTTACTAGTCAGTGTCTCACCTGTAGACTCACACTATAATACCATTTACTAGTCAGTGTCTCACCTGTAGACTCACGCTATAATACCATTTACTAGTCAGTGTCTCACCTGTAGACTCACGCTATAATACCATTTACTAGTCAGTGTCTCACCTGTAGACTCACACTATAATACCATTTACTAGTCAGTGTCTCACCTGTAGACTCACGCTGTAATGCCATTTACTAGTCAGTGTCTCACCTGTAGACTCACGCTGTAATTTACTAGTCAGTGTCTCACCTGTAGACTCACACTATAATACCATTTACTAGTCAGTGTCTCACCTGTAGACTCACACTGTAATACCATTTACTAGTCAGTGTCTCACCTGTAGACTCACACTATAATACCATTTACTAGTCAGTGTCTCACCTGTAGACTCACACTATAATATCATTTACTAGTCAGTGTCTCACCTGTAGACTCACGCTGTAATGCCATTTACTAGTCAGTGTCTCACCTGTAGACTCACGCTGTAATTTACTAGTCAGTGTCTCACCTGTAGACTCACACTATAATACCATTTACTAGTCAGTGTCTCACCTGTAGACTCACGCTGTAATGCCATTTACTAGTCAGTGTCTCACCTGTAGACTCACGCTATAATACCATTTACTAGTCAGTGTCTCACCTGTAGACTCACACTATAATACCATTTACTAGTCAGTGTCTCACCTGTAGACTCACGCTGTAATGCCATTTACTAGTCAGTGTCTCACCTGTAGACTCACGCTATAATACCATTTACTAGTCAGTGTCTCACCTGTAGACTCACGCTATAATACCATTTACTAGTCAGTGTCTCACCTGTAGACTCACACTATAATACCATTTACTAGTCAGTGTCTCACCTGTAGACTCACGCTGTAATGCCATTTACTAGTCAGTGTCTCACCTGTAGACTCACGCTATAATACCATTTACTAGTCAGTGTCTCACCTGTAGACTCACGCTATAATACCATTTACTAGTCAGTGTCTCACCTGTAGACTCACGCTGTAATGCCATTTACTAGTCAGTGTCTCACCTGTAGACTCACGCTATAATACCATTTACTAGTCAGTGTCTCACCTGTAGACTCACGCTATAATACCATTTACTAGTCAGTGTTGGGGAGTAGGGAATTACATTCTGTAATGCCATTTACTAATCAGTGTTGGGGAGTAGGTAATTACATGCACTGTAGTTCAGCAGAATCATTTCATTACATCTTGCTGTAGCTTGGTGGTAGTTTAAATAAATCCAGACTTGGTAATATTTGCAGTAGTTCATTACTCTTTTGCTGTGTAGTTAACTACTGGAACTACACACTACTTTTTCTGAAGAAAGACTAATAATTATGGGTAAGGTAGTCCAGAATATCCTTTCTGTTTGGGTCATCAGACCTGCCTGATAGTCCTTTCTGTTTGGGCCTGATTGTCCTTTCTGTTTGGGCCTGATTGTCCTTTCTGTTTGGGCCTGAATGTCCTTTCTGTTTGGGCCTCAGACCTGCCTGAATGTCCTTTCTGTTTGGGTCATCAGACCTGCCTGAATGTCCTTTCTGTTTGGGTCATCAGACCTGCCTGAATGTCCTTTCTGTTTGGGTCATCAGACCTGCCTGAATGTCCTTTCTGTTTGGGTCATCAGACCTGCCTGAATGTCCTTTCTGTTTGGGTCATCAGACCTGCCTGAATGTCCTTTATGTTTGGGCCTGATTGTCCTTTCTGTTTGGGCCTCAGACCTGCCTGAATGTCCTTTCTGTTTGGGTCATCAGACCTGCCTGAATGTCCTTTCTGTTTGGGTCATCAGACCTGCCTGAATGTCCTTTCTGTTTGGGTCATCAGACCTGCCTGAATGTCCTTTCTGTTTGGGTCATCAGACCTGCCTGAATGTCCTTTCTGTTTGGGCCTGATTGTCCTTTCTGTTTGGGCCTCAGACCTGCCTGATTGTCCTTTCTGTTTGGGCCTGATTGTCCTTTCTGTTTGGTCATCAGACCTGCCTGATTGTCCTTTCTGTTTGGGCCTGATTGTCCTTTCTGTTTGGGTCATCAGACCTGCCTGATTGTCCTTTCTGTTTGGGCCTGATTGTCCTTTCTGTTTGGGTCATCAGACCTGCCTGAATGTCCTTTCTGTTTGGGCATAAGACCTGCCTGAATGTCCTTTCTGTTTGGGCATAAGACCTGCCTGAATGTCCTTTCCGTTTGGGCATAAGACCTGCCTGAATGTCCTTTCTGTTTGGGCATAAGACCTGCCTGAATGTCCTTTCTGTTTGGGCATAAGACCTGCCTGAATGTCCTTTCTGTTTGGGCATAAGACCTGCCTGATTCTCACTTCAAACTGTTTTTATGTGTAATAGGCTAAATTACACATTCTGTTAACATCTGTCTCCAGAGTGAACTGTTCTTGCAATTTGTAGTCTATAACATCTCAGATTTAGATATGATAATTTTTCACAAAGTAGTTTCGGTGTAGTGAACTACATTTTAAAAGTAACTTTAGTTAAAGTAAACTATACTGAACAAAAATCTAAGTGACCGTGACAGTTCATATAAGATAATCTGTCAATTGAAATGAATTCATTCGACCCTAATCTATGGATCTCACATGACTGGGAATACAGATGTACTGTTAATCTGTTCGTCACAGATACCTGAAAACAAAAGTTAGAGGAGTGGATCAGAAAACCAGTCAGTATCTGGTGTGACAAACCATTTGCCTCATGCAGCACAACACATCTCCTTCACACAGAGTGGGTCAGGCTTTTTGATTGTGGCCTGTGGAATGTTGTCCCACTTCGCTTCAATGGCTGTGAAGTTACTGGATATTGGCGGGAACTGGAACGAGCTGTCCTACACGTCGATCCAGAGCATCCCAAACATGCTCAATGGGTGACATGTCTGGTGAGTATTCAGGCCATGGAAGAACATGTTCAGCTTCCAGGAATTGTGTCCAGATCATTGCAACATGGGGCTGTGCGTTATCATGCTGAAATATGAGGTGATGGCGGCGGATGAATGGCACGACAATGGGCCTCAGGATCTCTTCACGGTATCTCTGAGCATTCAAATTGCCATCGATAAAATGCAATTGTGTTCGTTGTCCGTAGCTTATGCCTGTCCATACCATAACCCCACCGCCACCATGGGACAATCAGTTAACAACGTTGACTTCAGCAAACCGCACAACGCCATTCACGTGGTCTGCGGTTGTGAGGCCGGTTGGTAGAGAAATGAACATGACATTCTCTGCCAACAGCTCTGTTGGATATCCCTGCAGTCAGCCTGCCAGTTGCCGCGCTCCTTTAACTTGAGACATATGTGGCATTGTGTTGTGTGATAAAACTGCACATTTTAGAGTGGCTTTTATTGTCCCCCCCGGCACAAGGTGCACCTGTATAATGATCATGCTCTTTGAGTCAGGTCTATAGATAATCTTGGCAAAGTAGAAATGTTCACTAACAGGGATGTAAACAAATTTTGGCACAAAATTTGAGAGAAATACGATTTTTTTTGTGCGTATGTAAAATTTGAGGGATATTTTTTATTTCAACTCAGCATTTTACATGTTGCGTCTATATTTTTGTTATATTATATTATATTATTATATTATATTTTTGTTATATTATATTATATTATTATATTATATTATATTATTATATTATATTATTATTATATTATATTATATTATTATATTATATTATATTATTATATTATATTTTTGTTATATTATATTATATTATTATATTATATTTTTGTTATATTATATTATATTATTATATTATATTTTGTTATATTATATTATATTATTATATTATATTTTTGTTATATTATATTATATTATTATATTATATTTTTGTTATATTATATTATATTATTATATTATATTTTTGTTATATTATATTATATTATTATATTATATTATATTATTATATTATATTATTATTATATTATATTATATTATTATATTATATTATATTATTATATTATATTTTTGTTATATTATATTATATTATTATATTATATTTTTGTTATATTATATTATATTATTATATTATATTTTTGTTATATTATATTATATTATTATATTATATTTTTGTTATATTATATTATATTATTATATTATATTTTTGTTATATTATATTATATTATTATATTATATTTTTGTTCAGTGTAACTTTTTCTTAAGGGAAGCTTTAGTGTAGTTTAGTTTCTTCCGGTGTGAAGTAATTACATTTTAGTAATTGGTGTGAAGTAATTACATTTTAGTAATTGGTGTGAAGTAATTACATTTTAGTAATTGGTGTGAAGTAATTACATTTTAGTAATTGGTGTGAAGTAATTACATTTTAGTAATTGGTGTGAAGTAATTACATTTTAGTAATTGGTGTGAAGTAATTACATTTTAGTAATTGGTGTGAAGTAATTACATTTTAGTAATTGGTGTGAAGTAATTACATTTTAGTAATTGGTGTGAAGTAATTACATTTTAGTAATTGGTGTGAAGTAATTACATTTTAGTAATTGGTGTGAAGTAATTACATTTTAGTAATTGGTGTGAAGTAATTACATTTTAGTAATTGGTGTGAAGTAATTACATTTTAGTAATTGGTGTGAAGTAATTACATTTTAGTAATTGGTGTGAAGTAATTACATTTTAGTAATTGGTGTGAAGTAATTACATTTTAGTAATTGGTAGCTTTAGTTTAGTTTCTTCCGGTGTGAAGTAATTACATTTTAGTAATTGGTGTGAAGTAATTACATTTTAGTAATTGGTAGCTTTAGTTTAGTTTCTTCCGGTGTGAAGTAATTACATTTTAGTAATTGGTAGCTTTAGTGGTAGTTTCTTCCGGTGTGAAGTAATTACATTTTAGTAATTGGTAGCTTTAGTTTAGTTTCTTCCGGTGTGAAGTAATTACATTTTAGTAATTGGTAGCTTTAGTTTAGTTTCTTCCGGTGTGAAGTAATTACATTTTAGTAATTGGTAGCTTTAGTTTAGTTTCTTCCGGTGTGAAGTAATTACATTTTAGTAATTGGTAGCTTTAGTGTAGTTTCTTCCGGTGTGAAGTAATTACATTTTAGTAATTGGTAGCTTTAGTTTAGTTTCTTCCGGTGTGAAGTAATTACATTTTAGTAATTGGTAGCTTTAGTGTAGTTTCTTCCGGTGTGAAGTAATTACATTTTAGTAATTGGTAGCTTTAGTTTAGTTTCTTCCGGTGTGAAGTAATTACATTTTAGTAATTGGTAGCTTTAGTTTAGTTTCTTCCGGTGTGAAGTAATTACATTTTAGTAATTGGTAGCTTTAGTTTAGTTTCTTCCGGTGTGAAGTAATTACATTTTAGTAATTGGTAGCTTTAGTTTAGTTTCTTCCGGTGTGAAGTAATTACATTTTAGTAATTGGTAGCTTTAGTTTAGTTTCTTCCGTAATTGGTAGTTTCTTCGGTGTGAAGTAATTACATTTTAGTAATTGGTAGCTTTAGTTTAGTTTCTTCGAT
>NC_088402.1:90504984-90519984 GCF_034236695.1 Oncorhynchus nerka | reverse complement strand
TGTGTGAGAGACAGCGTCTGTGTGTGTGTGAGAGACAGCGTCTGTGTGTGTGTGTGTGACATCGTCCCTCTCTCCCAGGTGGTGGTGTCTCTAGTGAACGGGCGTCCCGGGGCTATGAACTTCTCCTACTCTCCAGTCCTGAGGGATTTCACCAAGGCCACCAACATCCGTCTCCGTTTCCTCAGAACCAACACCCTCCTGGGACACCTGATGGGCAAGGCCCTCCGCGACCCCACCGTCACACGCAGGGTGGGTACTGGGTTAGGGTACTGGGTTAGAACACATGGTAGTGGATTAGAATACTGGGTTAGGATACATGGTAGTGGGTACTGGGTTAGGATACATGGTAGTGGTTAGTGGGTTAGGGTACTGGGTTAGGATACATGGTAGTGGGTAGTGGGTTAGGGTACTGGGTTAGGACACATGGTAGTGGGTTAGGGTACTGGTTAGGATACATGGTAGTGGTTAGTGGGTTAGGGTACTGGGTTAGGACACATGGTAGTGGTTAGTGGTTAGTGGGTTAGGGTACTGGGTTAGGACACATGGTAGTGGTTAGTGGGTTAGGGTACTGGGTTAGGACACATGGTAGTGGTTACTGGGTTAGGGTACTGGGATAGGACACATGGTACTGGGTTAGGACACATGGTAGTGGGTTAGGGTACATGGTAGTGGTTAGTGGGTTAGGGTACTGGGTTAGGACACATGGTACTGGGTTAGGACACATGGTACTGGGTTAGGACACATGGTACTGGGTTAGGACACATCGATACTGGGTTAGGATACTGAGTTAGGATACTGGGTTAGGATACTGGGGTAGGATACTGGGGTAGGATACTGGGTTAGGATACATGGTACTGGGTAGTGGGTTAGGATACTGGGTTAGGATACTGGGTTAGGGTACTGGGTTATGATACTGTGTAGTGGATTAGGATACTGGGTTAGGATACTGGGGTAGGATACTGGGTTAGGATACTGGGTTAGGGTACTGTGTTAGGATACTGGGTTAGGGTACTGTGTAGTGGATTAGGATACTGGGTTAGGGTACTGGGTTAGGGTACTGTGTTAGGATACATGGTAGTGGGTTAGGATACTGTGTAGTGGATTAGGATACTGGGTTAGGGTACTGAGTTAGGATACTGGGTCAGGATACTGGGTTAGGATACTGGGTTAGGGTACTGGGTTAGGTTTGTGGTTAGGATACTGGATTAGGTTTGTGGTTAGGGTACTGGGTTAGGTTTGTGGTTAGGGTACTGGGTTAGGATACTGGGTTAGGTTTGTGGTTAGGGTACTCAGTTTGGGTACTGTGTAGTGGATTAGGATAATGGGTTAGGGTACTGGGTTATTTTTGTGTCTTTAGGGTACTGTGTTAGGGTACTGTGTAGTGGGTTAGGGTACTGGGTTAGGTTTGTGGTTAGGGTACTGGGTTAGGTTTGTGGTTAGGGTACTGGGTTAGGGTACAGGACCAACACCCTCCTGGGGCACCTGATAGGCAAGGCCCTCCGTGATCCAACCATCACACACAGGGTGGGTACTACTGGGCAGAGGGGAGAGAGGGTAGGGGGAAGGAGGTAGAGAAGGGGTCAGAGGGTAGGGGGAAGGAGGTAGAGAAGGGGTCAGAGGGTAGGGGGAAGGAGGTAGAGAAGTGGTCAGCGGGTTGGGGAGCGGGTGGTAGAAAAGCACTTTACATTAAAAAATGCAGATCTATTGTGCAATCACTTGTCAACTTGATCTAATGTCTTTGTGCTCTGCCTGTCTCCCTGCAGTATTACTACAGTATCAAGGACATCAGTATCGGAGGACGCTGTGTGTGTAACGGCCACGCTGAGGCCTGCGACCCACACGACCCCAACGACCCCTACAAGTAAGGGGGACAGTCTGACTATACACTAATAGATGATAGCTTCTAGAATAGAGATTACTACACCTCATTAGATTCTGTAGAGATTACTACACCTCAATAGATTCTGTAGAGATTACTACACCTCATTAGATTCTGTAGAGATTACTACACCTCAATAGATTCTGTAGAGATTACTACACCTCATTAGATTCTGTAGAGATTACTACACCTCAATAGATTATAGAATATATATTACTACACCTCAATAGATTCTGTAGAGATTACTACACCTCATTAGATTCTGTAGAGATTACTACACCTCAATAGATTCTGTAGAGATTACTACACCTCAATAGATTCTGTAGAGATTACTACACCTCATTAGATTCTGTAGAGATTACTACACCTCATTAGATTCTGTAGAGATTACTACACCTCAATAGATTCTGTAGAGATTACTACACCTCATTAGATTCTGTAGAGATTACTACACCTCAATAGATTATGTAGAGATTACTACACCTCATTAGATTCTGTATAGATTACTACACCTCATTAGATTCTGTAGAGATTACTACACCTCATTAGATTATGTAGAGATTACTACACCTCAATAGATTCTGTATAGATTACTACACCTCATTAGATTCTGTAGAGATTACTACACCTCATTAGATTCTGTAGAGATTACTACACCTCAATAGATTATGTAGAGATTACTACACCTCATTAGATTCTGTAGAGATTACTACACCTCAATAGATTCTGTAGAGATTACTACACCTCATTAGATTCTGTAGAGATTACTACACCTCATTAGATTCTGTAGAGATTACTACACCTCAATAGATTCTGTAGAGATTACTACACCTAAATTACACACATAAATTCTGTTAATTAATTAAAGACATTTAGTCTTAAATGAACCTGACTCCTCTCTTTACCTCTCACCTACGTGTATGTTGGCATACGGACCCCCGCGCTTCTCAACATCATCGAGAAACATTGCGTTTCCTTGTAGGCCTACTTGGGGGGGAGGGTGGAAACTGGGAAGCGAGTTGTAGCCTGTTTCTGTTAGAGTTTTTTTTTTTAATTAAAGAATGTGAAAAAAGGTTGTGTCTATTTGATGCTTTTCATGAAAACATTTCATAGTTGTTCTTTAATTTGCTCTAAAATCAAATAAAGTCATTGTGGGCTAAATATTCTATCGACTACATCGTACTGAATTGTTGTAAATAATTCAAATTAAACAGTTCAGGGGAAAAACATGAATCTGGTAAAAGGCCGACATTTGGACGTTTACACATTTTTTTTAAAAGTCTGACCTGTAGAAATGTAAACAATGTGAATTTAGAGACAATGTATTCCTTAACAACAGTCTATGGTTAAGGGTGTGATCTGAGTGGGCATTCTATTGTTACATGTCTAGTTTGTCTATTTCTATGTTTGGCCTGATATGGTTCTCAATCAGAGGCAGGTGTTAGTCATTGTCTCTGATTGGGAACCATATTTAGGTAGCCTGTTTGGTGTTGGGTTTTTGTGGGTGATTGTTCCTGTCTCTGTGTTTGCACCAGATAGGACTGTTTTGGGGTTTTCAACGTTTCTTGTTTTGTTAGTTTGTTCATGTGAAGAGTCTTTATTAAAGAACCATGAATAGTAACCACGCTGCGTTTTGGTCCTCCGCTCCTTCGACACAAGAAAAGCGTTACCGGGCTCTCAACATCATTATCGTTAGGATATTCACACAATACCGGCGGGTGTTGCGCAATAGCCTACACATTTGCGCGCAGTGGACCTGGTGTCCAATCCCGAAGCACAGAAACATATGGAAACACTAACTCATTACCTTGATGCTTTCTTACTAGAACCTGCTGTAAATAAAGCAGGAAGTGGCATCTTTTAATCACTCGACTGCCGTTCAGGAATTATTTACTGGATCAACTGATGATGGTTGGCAATAGGACTACCTATTACCTAAACTATTACCTATTACCTAAACTATAGAATACGTACTGTGATAAACTATAGAATATATACTGTGATAAACTATAGAATATATACTGTGATATACTATAGAATATATACTGTGATATACTATAGAATATATACTGTGATATACTATAGAATATATACTGTGATAAACTATAGAATATATACTGTGATAAACTATAGAATATATACTGTGATATACTATAGAATATATACTGTGATATACTATAGAATATATACTGTGATATACTATAGAATATATACTGTGATAAACTATAGAATATATACTGTGATAAACTATAGAATATATATTGTGATAAACTATAGGCCTTCATACTGTGATATGCTATAGAATATATATTGTGATAAACTATAGAATATATACACTGTGGTAAACCATAGAATATATACTGTGATATACTATAGAATATATACTGTGATATACTATAGAATATATACTGTGATAAACTATAGAATATATACTGTGATAAACTATAGAATATATACTGTGATATACTATAGAATATATACTGTGATAAACTATAGGCCTTCATACTGTGATATACTATAGAATATATACTGTGATATACTATAGAATATATACTGTGATATACTATAGAATATATACTGTGATAAACTATAGAATATATATATACTGTGATAAACTATGGAATATATATTGTGATAAACTATAGAATATATACTGTGATAAACTATAGAATATATACTGTGATATACTATAGAATATATACTGTGATAAACTATAGAATATATACTGTGATAAACTATAGAATATATACTGTGATAAACTATAGAATATATACTGTGATAAACTATAGAATATATATTGTGATAAACTATAGAATATATACTGTGATAAACTATAGAATATATACTGTGATAAACTATAGAATATATACTGTGATATACTATAGAATATATACTGTGATAAACTATAGAATATATACTGTGATAAACTATAGAATACGTACTGTGATAAACTATAGAATATATATATACTGTGATAAACTATAGAATATATACTGTGATAAACTATAGAATATATACTGTGATAAACTATAGAATATATATTGTGATAAACTATAGGCCTTCATACTGTGATATGCTATAGAATATATATTGTGATAAACTATAGAATATATACACTGTGGTAAACCATAGAATATATACTGTGATATACTATAGAATATATACTGTGATATACTATAGAATATATACTGTGATAAACTATAGAATATATACTGTGATAAACTATAGAATATATACTGTGATATACTATAGAATATATACTGTGATAAACTATTGGCCTTCATACTGTGATATACTATAGAATATATATATACTGTGATAAACTATGGAATATATATTGTGATAAACTATAGAATATATACTGTGATAAACTATAGAATATATACTGTGATAAACTATAGAATATATACTGTGATAAACTATAGAATATATATATACTGTGATAAACTATAGAATATATATTGTGATAAACTAGAATATATACTGTGATAAACTATAGAATATATACTGTGATAAACTATAGAATATATACTGTGATAAACTATAGAATATATACTGTGATAAACTATAGAATATATACTGTGATAAACTATAGAATATATATTGTGATAAACTATAGAATATATACTGTGATATACTATAAAATATATACTGTGATATACTATAGAATATATACTGTGATAAACTATAGAATATATATATACTGTGATAAACTATAGAATATATTCTGTGATAAACTATAGAATATATACTGTGATATACTATAGAATATATACTGTGATAAACTATAGAATATATACTGTGATATACTATAGAATATATACTGTGATATACTATAGAATATATACTGTGATAAACTATAGAATATATACTGTGATATACTATAGAATATATACTGTGATAAACTATAGAATATATACTGTGATATACTATAGAATATATACTGTGATAAACTATAGAATATATATATACTGTGATAAACTATAGAATATATTCTGTGATAAACTATAGAATATATACTGTGATATACTATAGAATATATACTGTGATAAACTATAGAATATATACTGTGATATACTATAGAATATATACTGTGATAAACTATAGAATATATATATACTGTGATAAACTATAGAATATATACTGTGATAAACTATAGAATATATACTGTGATATACTATAGAATATATACTGTGATAAACTATAGAATATATATTGTGATAAACTATAGAATATATATTGTGATAAACTATAGAATATATACACTGTGATAAACCATAGAATATATACTGTGATAAACTATAGAATATATACTGTGATATACTATAGAATATATACTGTGATAAACTATAGAATATATATTGTGATAAACTATAGAATATATATTGTGATAAACTATAGAATATATACACTGTGATAAACCATAGAATATATACTGTGATAAACTATAGAATATATACTGTGATATACTATAGAATATATACTGTGATAAACGATAGAATATATACTGTGATAAACTATAGAATATATACTGTGATATACTATAGAATATATACACTGTGATAAACTATACAATATATACTGTGATAAACTATAGAATATATACTGTGATATACTATGGAACACGTACTGTGATAAACTATAGAATATATACTGTGATAAACTATAGAATATATATATATATACTGTGATAAACTATAGGCCTTCATACTGTGATATGCTATAGAATATATACTGTGATAAACTATAGGCCTTCATACTGTGATAAACTATAGAATATATACTGTGATAAACTATAGAATATATACTGTGATAAACTATAAAATATATACTGTGATAAACTATAGAATATATATTGTGATAAACTATAGAATATATACTGTGATATACTATAGAATATATACTGTGATAAACTATAGAATATATACTGTGATATACTATAGAATATATACTGTGATAAACTATAGAATATATACTGTGATAAACTATAGAATACGTAATGTGATAAACTATAGAATATATACTGTGATAAACTATAGAATATATACTGTGATAAACTATAGAATATATACTGTGATAAACTATAGAATATATTCTGTGATAAACTATAGAATATATAATTTGATAAACTATAGAATATATACTGTGATAAACTATAGAATATATACTGTGATAAACTATGGAATATATACTGTGATAAACTATAAAATATATACTGTGATAAACTATAGAATATATATTGTGATAAACTATAGAATATATACTGTGATATACTATAGAATATATACTGTGATAAACTATAGAATATATACTGTGATATACTATAGAATATATACTGTGATAAACTATAGAATATATACTGTGATAAACTATAGAATATATACTGTGATAAACTATAGAATATATACTGTGATAAACTATAGAATATATTCTGTGATAAACTATAGAATATATAATTTGATAAACTATAGAATATATACTGTGATAAACTATAGAATATATACTGTGATAAACTATGGAATATATATTGTGATAAACTATAGAATATATACTGTGATAAACTATAGAATATATACTGTGATAAACATCAGAAGCCTCCTCCCTAAGTTTGTTTTACTCACTGCTTTAGCACACTCTGCTAACCCTGATGTCCTTGCCGTGTCTGAATCCTGGCTCAGGAAGGCCACCAAAAATTCAAAGATTTCCATACCCAACTATAACATCTTCCGTCAAGATAGAACTACCAAAGGGGGCGGAGTTGCAGTCTACTGCAGAGATAGCCTGCAAAGTAATGTCATACTTTCCAGGTCCATACCCAAACAGTTCGAACTACTAATTTTGAAAATTACCCTCTCCAGAAATAAGTCTCTCACTGTTGCCGCCTGCTACCGGCCACCCTCAGCTCCCAGCTGTGCCCTGGACACCATTTGTGAATTGATCGCCCCCCATCTAGCTTCAGAGTTTGTTCTGTTAGGTGACCTAAACTGGGATATGCTTAACACCCCGGCAGTCCTACAATGTAAGCTAGATGCCCTCAATCTCACTCAAATCATCAAGGAACCCACCAGGGACAACCCTAACTCTGTAAACAAGGGCACCCTCATAGACGTCATCCTGACCAACTGGCCCTCCAAATACACCTCCGCTGTCTTCAACCAGGATCTCAGCGATCACTGCCTCATTGCCTGTATCCGCCACGGAGCCGCAGTCAAACGACCACCCCTCATCACTGTCAAACGCTCCCTAAAACACTTCTGTGAGCAGGCCTTTCTAATCGACCTGGCCCGGGTATCCTGGAAGGACATTGACCTCATCCGTCAGTTGAGGATGCCTGGTCATTCTTTAAAAGTAACTTCCTCACCATTTTAGATAAGCATGCTCCGTTCAAAAAATGCAGAACCAAGAACAGATACAGCCCTTGGTTCACTCCAGACCTGACTGCCCTCGACCAGCACAAAAACATCCTGTGGCGGACTGCAATAGCATCGAATAGCCCCGTGATATGCAACTGTTCAGGGAAGTCAGGAACCAATACACGCAGTCAGTCAGGAAAGCTAAGGCCAGCTTCTTCAGGCAGAAGTTTGCATCCTGTAGCTCCAACTCCAAAAAGTTCTGGGACACTGTGAAGTCCATGGAGAACAAGAGCACCTCCTCCCAGCTGCCCACTGCACTGAGGCTAGGTAACACGGTCTCCACCGATAAATCCACGATTATTGAAAGCTTCAATAAGCACTTCTCAACGGCTGGCCATGCCTTCCGCCTGGCTACTCAACCTCGGCCAACAGCTCCGCCCCCCGTAGCTCCTCGCCCAAGCCTCTCCAGGTTCTCCTTTACCCAAATCCAGATAGCAGATGTTCTGAAAGAGCTGCAAAACCTTGACCCGTACAAATCAGCTGGGCTTGACAATCTGGACCCTCTATTTCTGAAACTATCTGCCGCCATTGTCGCAACCCCTATTACCAGCCTGTTCAACCTCTCTTTCATATCGTCTGAGATCCCCAAGGATTGAAAGCTGCCGCAGTCATCCCCCTCTTCAAAGGGGAGACACCCTGGACCCAACCTGCTATAGACCTATATCCATCCTGCCCTGCCTATCTAAGGTCTTGAAAGCCAAGTCAACAAACAGGTCACTGACCATCTCGAATCCCACCGTACCTTCTCCGCTGTGCAATCTGGTTTCGAGCCGGTCACGGGTGCACCTCAGCCACGCTCAAGGTACTAAACGATATCATAACCGCCATCGATAAAAGACAGTACTGTGCAGCCGTCTTCATCGACCTCGCCAAGGCTTTCGACTCTGTCAATCATCATATTCTTATCGGCAGACTCAATAGCCTCGGTTTCTCGGATGACTGCCTTGCCTGGTTCACCAATTACTTTGCAGACAGAGTTCAGTGTGTCAAATCGGAGGGCATGCTGTCCGGTCCTCTGGCAGTCTCTATGGGGGTGCCACAGGGTTCAATTCTCGGGCCGACTCTTTTCTCTGTATATATCAATGATGTTGCTCTTGCTGCGGGCGATTCCCTGATCCACCTCTCGCGCAGACGACACCATTCTATATACTTTCGGCCCGTCATTGGACACTGTGCTAGCTAACCTCCAAACGAGCTTCAATGCCATACAGCACTCCTTCCGTGGCCTCCAACTGCTCTTAAACGCGAGTAAAACCAAATGCATGCTTTTCAACCGATCGCTGCCTGCACCCGCATGCCCGACTAGCATCACCACCCTGGATGGTTCCGACCTTGAATATGTGGACATCTATAAGTACCTAGGTGTCTGGCTAGACTGCAAACTCTCCTTCCAGACTCACATCAAACATCTCCAATCGAAAATCAAATCAAGAGTCGGCTTTCTATTCCGCAACAAAGCCTCCTTCACTCACGCCGCCAAGCTTACCCTAGTAAAACTAACTATCCTACCGATCCTCGATTTCGGCGATGTCATCTACAAAATGGCTTCCAACAGTCTACTCAGCAAACTGGATGCAGTCTATCATAGTGCCATCCGTTTTGTCACCAAAGCACCTTATACCACCCACCACTGCGACTTGTATGCTCTAGTCGGCTGGCCCTCGCTACATATTCGTCGCCAGACCCACTGGCTCCAGGTCATCTACAAGTCCATGCTAGGTAAAGCTCCGCCTTATCTCAGTTCACTGGTCACGATGGCAACACCCATCCGTAGCACACGCTCCAGCAGGTGTATCTCACTGATCATCCCTAAAGCCAACACGTCATTTGGCCGCCTTTCGTTCCAGTACTCTGCTGCCTGTGACTGGAACGAACTGCAAAAATCGCTGAAGTTGGAGACTTTTATCTCCCTCACCAACTTCAAACATCAGCTATCCGAGCAGCTAACCGATCGCTGCAGCTGTACATAGTCTATTGGTAAATAGCCCACCCATTTTCACCTACCTCATTCCCATACTGTTTTTATACTGTTTTTTATTTTTTATTTTATTATTTACTTTTCTGCTCTTTTGCACACCAATATCTCTACCTGTACATGACCATCTGATCATTTATCACCCCAGTGTTAATCTGCAAAATTGTATTATTCGCCTACCTCATGCCTTTTGCACACATTGTATATAGACTGCCCATTTTTTTTCTACTGTGTTATTGACTTGTTAATTGTTAATTACTCCATGTGTAACTCTGTGTTGTCTGTTCACACTGCTATGCTTTATCTTGGCCAGGTCGCAGTTGCAAATGAGAACTTGTTCTCAACTAGCCTACCTGGTTAAATAAAGGTGAAATAAAAAAAATAAAAAATAAACTATAGAATATATACTGTGATAAACTATAGAATATATACTGTGATAAAATATAGAATAAATACTGTGATAAACTATAGAATATATACTGTGATAAACTATAGAATATATACTGTGATATACTATAGAATATATACTGTGATAAACTATAGAATATATACTGTGATAAACTATAGAATATATACTGTGATATACTATAGAATATATACTGTGATAAACTATAGAATATATACTGTGCTATACTATAGAATATATACTGTGATAAACTATAGAATATATACTGTGATATACTATAGAATATATACTGTGATAAACTATAGAATATATACTGTGATATACTATAAAATATATACTGTGATAAACTATAGAATATATACTGTGATATACTATAGAATATATACTGTGATATACTATAGAATATATACTGTGATAAACTATAGAATATATACTGTGATAAACTATAGAATATATACTGTGATAAACTATAGAATATATACTGTGATAAACTATAGAATATATACTGTGATAAACTATAGAATATATACTGTGATAAAATATAGAATATATACTGTGATAAACTATAGAATATATACTGTGATATACTATAAAATATATACTGTGATAAACTATAGAATATATACTGTGATATACTATAGAATATATACTGTGATATACTATAGAATATATACTGTGATAAACTATAGAATATATACTGTGATAAACTATAGAATATATACTGTGATAAACTATAGAATATATACTGTGATATACTATAGAATACTTCATTTTGGTGAACATTGATGGCTGCTAAAGGGTTTTGTCGTCGTTTAGCGCACCACCAGAATGATTGTCCTGCTGGTGATGACCCGCCAGGTTTGGATAGGCTTCTTATTGTTTTCATTTAGAATTCATCTTCCAGAACATTCACACCTAGCTAACATGTTCAATCAACAAACAGTCTGGACACTTTCCTACTGTCCTCAGTCACATTTCTGTCTCTAAATTTCATTTAGAAAAATAATACGGTCAATTGATACAGACTTTCCATACTGGTGCTATATTCAGTGTGTTGTTGGTTAAACATCGTGTTCCAGTCCCCTCGTGGGAATCGGTCCCAGTAAGTTGCTGTGCAGAATATCTAATATCCTACAACCGCCTCATATTGTGCTGAAAGTCAATGAGTCTGCGCTGTGTCTTGCCCTTTCAGGATATGGCGTTTTGAGTCTTCTACTTTCAAGGAAATCATAGTATTGTAGGTTTAGTTTGATTTATATTGATAATTAGATTCTAGAGCGGCAGGGTAACCTAGTGGTTAGAGTGTAGAGGCGGCAGGGTAGCCTAGTGGTTAGAGTGTAGAGGCGCCAGGGTAACCTAGTGGTTAGAGTGTAGAGGTGGCAGGGTAACCTAGTGGTTAGAGTGTAGAGGCGGCAGGGTAGCCTAGTGGTTAGAGTGTAGAGGCGGCAGGGTAGCCTAGTGGTTAGAGTGTAGAGGTGGCAGGGTAACCTAGTGGTTAGAGTGTAGAGGTGGCAGGGTAACCAAGTGGTTAGAGTGTAGAGGCGGCAGGGTAGCCTAGTGGTTAGAGTGTAGAGGCGGCAGGGTAGCCTAGTGGTTAGAGTGTAGAGGCGGCAGGGTAACCTAGTGGTTAGAGTGTAGAGGTGGCAGGGTAACCTAGTGGTTAGAGTGTAGAGGTGGCAGGGTAACCTAGTGGTTAGAGTGTAGGGGTGGCAGGTAGCCTAGTGGTTAGAGTGTAGAGGTGGCAGGGTAACCTAGTGGTTAGAGTGTAGAGGCGGCAGGGTAGCCTAGTGGTTAGAGTGTAGAGGTGGCAGGGTAGCCTAGTGGTTAGAGTGTAGAGGCGGCAGGGTAACCTAGTGGTTAGAGTGTAGAGGTGGCAGGGTAACCTAGTGGTTAGAGTGTAGGGGCGGCAGGGTAGCCTAGTGGTTAGAGTGTAGAGGCGGCAGGGTAACCTAGTGGTTAGAGTGTAGAGGTGGCAGGGTAACCTAGTGGTTAGAGTGTAGAGGTGGCAGGGTAACCTAGTGGTTAGAGTGTAGAGGTGGCAGGGTAACCTAGTGGTTAGAGTGTAGAGGTGGCAGGGTAACCTAGTGGTTAGAGTGTAGAGGTGGCAGGGTAACCTAGTGGTTAGAGTGTAGAGGCGGCAGGGTAACCTAGTGGTTAGAGTGTAGAGGTGGCAGGGTAACCTAGTGGTTAGAGTGTAGAGGTGGCAGGGTAACCTAGTGGTTAGAGTGTAGAGGTGGCAGGGTAACCTAGTGGTTAGAGTGTAGAGGCGGCAGGGTAACCTAGTGGTTAGAGTGTAGAGGCGGCAGGGTAGCCTGGTGGTTAGAGTGTAGAGGCGGCAGGGTAGCCTAGTGGTTAGAGTGTAGAGGTGGCAGGGTAGCCTAGTGGTTAGAGTGTAGAGGTGGCAGGGTAACCTAGTGGTTAGAGTGTAGAGGCGGCAGGGTAACCTAGTGGTTAGAGTGTAGAGGCGGCAGGGTAACCTAGTGGTTAGAGTGTAGAGGTGGCAGGGTAACCTAGTGGTTAGAGTGTAGAGGTGGCAGGGTAACCTAGTGGTTAGAGTGTAGAGGTGGCAGGGTAACCTAGTGGTTAGAGTGTAGAGGTGGCAGGGTAGCCTAGTGGTTAGAGTGTAGAGGCGGCAGGGTAACCTAGTGGTTAGAGTGTAGAGGTGGCAGGGTAGCCTAGTGGTTAGAGTGTAGAGGCGGCAGGGTAACCTAGTGGTTAGAGTGTAGAGGTGGCAGGGTAGCCTAGTGGTTAGAGTGTAGAGGCGGCAGGGTAGCCTAGTGGTTAGAGTGTAGAGGTGGCAGGGTAACCTAGTGGTTAGAGTGTAGAGGCGGCAGGGTAACCTAGTGGTTAGAGTGTAGAGGCGGCAGGGTAACCTAGTGGTTAGAGTGTTGGACTAGTAACCGGAAGGTTGCAAGTTCAAAACCCCCGAGCCGACAAGGTACAAATCTGTTGTTCTGCCCCTGAACAAGGCAGTTAACCCACTGTTCCTAGGCCGTCATTGAAAATAAGAATTTGTTCTTAACTGACTTGCCTAGTTAAATAAAGTAAAAATAAATAAAGCAATTTCAAACAAAAATTAATTATTCAAAATGGTTGGAATTACTTTTCTTTCTTCAATTGAACTTTATTTGACACCGGTTTATTAGTCAGCAGGTATAGGGATTAGATTTTTCCAGTAATCCTGTTTTATTTATTCTGTCAACATTGTAGAAACTGGATATCGTGTAGTGTGGTGAGCGTACAATTTTCCTTTTATTTAAAAAGGCGCCAACAAAACAACAAAGGAAGTGAAGCTTACAGGGCTATAGCGCCACTAACAAAAGTCAACTACCCACAATCACAGGTGGAAAAAAAAAAAGGGCTGCCTAAGTATGATTCCCAATCAGAGACAACGATATCAGAGACAACGATAGACAGCTGTCCCTGATTGAGAACCACACCCGGCCAAAACATAGAAATAAAGAAACCTAGAAAACAAAACATAGAATGCCCACCCCACATCACACCCTGACCTAACCATATAGAGGAATAAAACGGCTCTCTAAGGTCAGGGCGAGACATAAAAACAGTATGGGGATGAGGTAGGTAGTTGGATGTATGTTATAGTGTGTTTGTATTACATGTGTCTGTGCCTGTGTGTGTGTGTTTGTGTCTCTTCACACTCCCCACTGTACAATAAGGTGTATTTTTAAAATCTGATTATATTGCTTGCATCAGTTACCTGATGTGGAATAGAGTTCCATGTAGTCATGGCTCTGTGTAGTACTGTGGAATAGAGTTCCATGTAGTCATGGCTCTATGTAGTACTGTGGAATAGAGTTCCATGTAGTCATGGCTCTGTGTAGTACTGTGGAATATAGTTCCATGTAGTCATGGCTCTATGTAGTACTGTGGAATAGAGTTCCATGTAGTCATGGCTCTATGTAGTACTGTGGAATAGAGTTCCATGTAGTCATGGCTCTATGTAGTACTGTTGAATAGAGTTCCATGTAGTCATGGCTCTATGTAGTACTGTGGAATAGAGTTCCATGTAGTCATGGCTCTATGTAGTACTGTGGAATAGAGTTCCATGTAGTCATGGCTCTATGTAGTACTGTGGAATAGAGTTCCATGTAGTCATGGCTCTATGTAGTACTGTGGAATAGAGTTCCATGTAGTCATGGCTCTATGTAGTACTGTGGAATAGAGTTCCATGTAGTCATGGCTCTATGTAGTACTGTGGAATAGAGTTCCATGTAGTCATGGCTCTATGTAGTACTGTGGAGTAGAGTTCCATGTAGTCATGGCTCTATGTAGTACTGTGGAATAGAGTTCCATGTAGTCATGG
>NC_088402.1:90417484-90499984 GCF_034236695.1 Oncorhynchus nerka | reverse complement strand
GTTGATATGGTCTGGTATAGTTCAGTCTTGTTGATATGGTCTGGTATGGTTCAGTCTTGTTGATATGGTCTGGTATGATTCAGTCTTGTTGATATGGTTCAGTCTTGTTGATATGGTCTGGTATGGTTCAGTCTTGTTGATATGGTCTGGTATGGTTCAGTCTTGTTGATATGGTCTGGTATAGTTCAGTCTTGTTGATATGGTCTGGTATGGTTCAGTCTTGTTGATATGGTCTGGTATGATTCAGTCTTGTTGATATGGTTCAGTCTTGTTGATATGGTCTGGTATGGTTCAGTCTTGTTGATATAGTCTGGTATGGTTCAGTCTTGTTGATATGGTCTGGTATGGTTCAGCCTTGTTGATATGGTCTGGTATGGTTCAGTCTTGTTGATATGGTCTGGTATGATTCAGTCTTGTTGATATGGTCTGGTATGGTTCAGCCTTGTTGATATGGTCTGGTATGGTTCAGTCTTGTTGATATGGTCTGGTATGGTTCAGTCTTGTTGATATGGTCTGGTATGGTTCAGTCTTGTTGATATGGTCTGGTATAGTTCAGTCTTGTTGATATGGTCTGGTATGGTTCAGTCTTGTTGATATGGTCTGGTATGATTCAGTCTTGTTGATATGGTTCAGTCTTGTTGATATGGTCTGGTATGGTTCAGTCTTGTTGATATAGTCTGGTATGGTTCAGTCTTGTTGATATAGTCTGGTATGGTTCAGTCTTGTTGATATGGTCTGGTATAGTTCAGTCTTGTTGATATGGTCTGGTATGGTTCAGTCTTGTTGATATGGTCTGGTATGGTTCAGTCTTGTTGATATGGTCTGGTATGATTCAGTCTTGTTGATATGGTTCAGTCTTGTTGATATGGTCTGGTATGGTTCAGTCTTGTTGATATGGTCTGGTATAGTTCAGTCTTGTTGATATGGTCTGGTATGGTTCAGTCTTGTTGATATGGTCTGGTATAGTTCAGTCTTGTTGATATGGTCTGGTATAGTTCCTGCTCCGACTATGTGACAACAGAACATCTGTGGGAAAGGCAGCAGTGAGAAAAGCCAGAAGGATGCTTGTAGCTACAGTGTTTCTTCCAACTCCATCCATCTCAGTATAAAGGTTCCTCTATCTAAAACCTTTGGTTCATAAGAGGTCCCTGAGAACCAGGGTTGGGGTCAATTCCATTTAAATTCAGGAGGTCAGTTTACTTCCTCAAAGTCTGTTTACTTCCTGAATTGACTGAATTGAAATGGGTCTGTAAATCATAGCTTTGGTTGGGATGAGACGGGTCTGTAAATGATAGCTTTGGTTGGGATGAGACGGGTCTGTAAATGATAGCTTTGGCTGGGATGAGACGGGTCTGTAAATGATAGCTTTGGTTGGGATGAGATGGGTCTGTAAATGATAGCTTTGGTTGGGATGAGATGGGTCTGTAAATGATAGCTTTGGTTGGGATGAGACGGGTCTGTAAATGATAGCTTTGGTTGGGATGAGATGGGTCTGTAAATGATAGCTTTGGTTGGGATGAGAGGGGTCTGTAAATGATAGCTTTGGTTGGGATGAGAGGGGTCTGTAAATGATAGCTTTGGTTGGGATGAGAGGGTCTGTAAATTATAGCTTTGGTTGGGATGAGATGGGTCTGTAAATGATAGTTTTGCTTGGGATGAGACGGGTCTGTAAATGATAGCTTTGGTTGGGATGAGACGGGTCTGTAAATGATAGCTTTGGTTGGGATGAGACGGGTCTGTAAATGATAGCTTTGGTTGGGATGAGATGGGTCTGTAAATGATAGCTTTGGTTGGGATGAGATGGGTCTGTAAATGATAGCTTTGGTTGGGATGAGACGGGTCTGTAAATGATAGCTTTGGTTGGGATGAGACGGGTCTGTAAATGATAGCTTTGGTTGGGATGAGACGGGTCTGTAAATGATAGCTTTGGTTGGGATGAGACGGGTCTGTAAATTATAGCTTTGGTTGGGATGAGATGGGTCTGTAAATCTATTTAAATCTATATCTATTTTTTAATATATTTTGTTTTTATTAATAGTTGCGATCCTTACGAAGCATGACCCGCCAAACCACGCTGCTTCTTAACACACTGCTCGCTTAACCCAGAAGTCAGCCGAACCAACGTATCGGAGGGAAACGCGTTCCTACTGACGACAGAGTCAGCCGAACCAACGTATCGGAGGGAAACGCGTTCCTACTGTCGACAGAGTCAGCCGAACCAACGTATCGGAGGGAAACGCGTTCCTACTGACGACAGAGTCAGCCGAACCAACGTATCGGAGGGAAACGCGTTCCTACTGACGACAGAGTCAGCCGAACCAACGTATCGGAGGGAAACGCGTTCCTACTGACGACAGAGTCAGGCGAACCAACGTATCGGAGGGAAACGCGTTCCGACTGACGACAGAGTCAGCCGAACCAACGTATCGGAGGGAAACGCGTTCCGACTGACGACAGAGTCAGCCGAACCAACGTATCGGAGGGAAACGCGTTCCGACTGACGACAGAGTCAGCCGAACCAACGTATCGGAGGGAAACGCGTTCCGACTGACGACAGAGTCAGCCGAACCAACGTATCGGAGGGAAACGCGTTCCTACTGACGACAGAGTCAGCCGAACCAACGTATCGGAGGGAAACGCGTTCCTACTGACGACAGAGTCAGCCGAACCAACGTATCGGAGGGAAACGCGTTCCTACTGACGACAGAGTCAGCCGAACCAACGTATCGGAGGGAAACGCGTTCCGACTGACGACAGAGTCAGCCGAACCAACGTATCGGAGGGAAACGCGTTCCTACTGACGACAGAGTCAGGCGAACCAACGTATCGGAGGGAAACGCGTTCCGACTGACGACAGAGTCAGGCGAACCAACGTGCTCGGAGGGAAACGCGTTCCGACTGACGACAGAGTCAGCCGAACCAACGTATCGGAGGGAAACGCGTTCCGACTGACGACAGAGTCAGCCGAACCAACGTATCGGAGGGAAACGCGTTCCTACTGACGACAGAGTCAGCCTAACCAACGTATCGGAGGGAAACGCGTTCCGACTGACGACAGAGTCAGCCTAACCAACGTATCGGAGGGAAACGCGTTCCGACTGACGACAGAGTCAGCCGAACCAACGTATCGGAGGGAAACGCGTTCCGACTGACGACAGAGTCAGCCGAACCAACGTATCGGAGGGAAACGCGTTCCGACTGACGACAGAGTCAGACGAACCAACGTATCGCCGAACCAACGTATCGGAGGGAAACGCGTTCCGACTGACGACAGAGTCAGACGAACCAACGTATCGCCGAACCAACGTATCGGAGGGAAACGCGTTCCTACTGACGACAGAGTCAGACGAACCAACGTATCGGAGGGAAACGCGTTCCTACTGACGACAGAGTCAGCCTAACCAACGTATCGCCGAACCAACGTATCGGAGGGAAACGCGTTCCGACTGACGACAGAGTCAGCCGAACCAACGTATCGGAGGGAAACGCGTTCCTACTGACGACAGAGTCAGACGAACCAACGTATCGGAGGGAAACGCGTTCCCGACTGACGACAGAGTCAGCCGAACCAACGTATCGGAGGGAAACGCGTTCCGACTGACGACAGAGTCAGCCGAACCAACGTATCGGAGGGAAACGCGTTCCTACTGACGACAGAGTCAGCCGAACCAACGTATCGGAGGGAAACGCGTTCCTACTGACGACAGAGTCAGCCGAACCAACGTATCGGAGGGAAACGCGTTCCTACTGACGACAGAGTCAGCCGAACCAACGTATTGGAGGGAAACACGTTCCGACTGACGACAGAGTCAGCCTAACCAACGTATCGGAGGGAAACGCGTTCCGACTGACGACAGAGTCAGCCGAACCAACGTATCGGAGGGAAACGCGTTCCGACTGACGACAGAGTCAGCCGAACCAACGTATCGGAGGGAAACGCGTTCCGACTGACGACAGAGTCAGACGAACCAACGTATCGCCGAACCAACGTATCGGAGGGAAACGCGTTCCGACTGACGACAGAGTCAGACGAACCAACGTATCGCCGAACCAACGTATCGGAGGGAAACGCGTTCCTACTGACGACAGAGTCAGACGAACCAACGTATCGGAGGGAAACGCGTTCCTACTGACGACAGAGTCAGCCTAACCAACGTATCGCCGAACCAACGTATCGGAGGGAAACGCGTTCCGACTGACGACAGAGTCAGCCGAACCAACGTATCGGAGGGAAACGCGTTCCGACTGACGACAGAGTCAGCCGAACCAACGTATCGGAGGGAAACGCGTTCCTACTGACGACAGAGTCAGCCGAACCAACGTATCGGAGGGAAACGCGTTCCTACTGACGACAGAGTCAGGCGAACCAACGTATCGGAGGGAAACGCGTTCCGACTGACGACAGAGTCAGCCGAACCAACGTATCGCCGAACCAACGTATCGGAGGGAAACGCGTTCCGACTGACGACAGAGTCAGCCGAACCAACGTATCGGAGGGAAACGCGTTCCGACTGACGACAGAGTCAGCCGAACCAACGTATCGGAGGGAAACGCGTTCCTACTGACGACAGAGTCAGGCCAACCAACGTATCGGAGGGAAACGCGTTCCTACTGACGACAGAGTCAGCCGAACCAACGTATCGGAGGGAAACGCGTTCCTACTGACGACAGAGTCAGCCGAACCAACGTATCGCCGAACCAACGTATCGGAGGGAAAACGCGTTCCTACTGACGACAGAGTCAGCCGAACCAACGTATCGGAGGGAAACGTTCCTACTGACGACAGAGTCAGACGAACCAACGTATCGGAGGAAACGCGTTCCGACTGACGACAGAGTCAGCCAACCAACGTATCGGAGGGAAACGCGTTCCTACTGACGACAGAGTCAGCCGAACCAACGTATCGGAGGGAAACACGTTCCTACTGACGACAGAGTCAGCCGAACCAACGTATCGGAGGGAAACGCGTTCCTACTGACGACAGAGTCAGGCAAACCAACGTATCGGAGGGAAACGCGTTCCGACTGACGACAGAGTCAGCGAACCAACGTATCGCCGAACCAACGTATCGAGGGAAACGCGTTCGACTGACGACAGAGTCAGCCGAACCAACGTATCGGAGGGAAACGCGTTCCTACTGACGACAGAGTCAGCCGAACCAACGTATCGGAGGGAAACGCGTTCCTACTGACGACAGAGTCAGCCGAACCAACGTATCGGAGGGAAACGCGTTCCTACTGACGACAGAGTCAGCCGAACCAACGTATTGGAGGAAACACGTTCCGACTGACGACAGAGTCAGCCTAACCAACGTATCGGAGGAAACGCGTTCCGACTGACGACAGAGTCAGCCGAACCAACGTATCGGAGGAAACGCGTTCCGACTGACGACAGAGTCAGCCGAACCAACGTATCGGAGGGAAACGCGTTCCGACTGACGACAGAGTCAGACGAACCAACGTGTCGCCCGAACCAACGTGACGGAGGGAAACGCGTTCCGACTGACGACAGAGTCAGACGAACCAACGTATCGCCGAACCAACGTATCGGAGGAAACGCGTTCCTACTGGCGACAGAGTCAGACGAACCAACGTATCGGAGGGAAACGCGTTCCTACTGACGACAGAGTCAGCCTAACCAACGTATCGCCGAACCAACGTATCGGAGGGAAACGCGTTCCGACTGACGACAGAGTCAGCCGAACCAACGTATCGGAGGAAACGCGTTCCGACTGACGACAGAGTCAGCCGAACCAACGTATCGGAGGGAAACGCGTTCCTACTGACGACAGAGTCAGCCGAACCAACGTGCTCGGAGGGAAACGCGTTCCTACTGACGACAGAGTCAGGCGAACCAACGTATCGGAGGGAAACGCGTTCCGACTGACGACAGAGTCAGCCGAACCAACGTATCGCCGAACCAACGTATCGGAGGAAACGCGTTCCGACTGACGACAGAGTCAGCCGAACCAACGTATCGGAGGAAAGCGCGTTCGACTGACGACAGAGTCAGCCGAACCAACGTATCGGAGGGAAACGCGTTCCTACTGACGCGACAGAGTCAGGCCAACCAACGTATCGGAGGGAAACGCGTTCCTACTGACGACAGAGTCAGCCGAACCAACGTATCGGAGGGAAACGCGTTCCTACTGACGACAGAGTCAGCCGAACCAACGTATCGCCGAACCAACGTATCGGAGGGAAAACGCGTTCCTACTGACGACAGAGTCAGCCGAACCAACGTATCGGAGGGAAACGCGTTCCTACTGACGACAGAGTCAGACGAACCAACGTATCGGAGGGAAACGCGTTCCGACTGACGACAGAGTCAGCCGAACCAACGTATCGGAGGGAAACGCGTTCCTACTGACGACAGAGTCAGCCGAACCAACGTATCGGAGGGAAACACGTTCCTACTGACGACAGAGTCAGCCGAACCAACGTATCGGAGGGAAACGCGTTCCTACTGACGACAGAGTCAGGCAAACCAACGTATCGGAGGGAAACGCGTTCCGACTGACGACAGAGTCAGCCGAACCAACGTATCGCCGAACCAACGTATCGGAGGGAAACGCGTTCCGACTGACGACAGAGTCAGCCGAACCAACGTATCGGAGGGAAACGCGTTCCGACTGACGACAGAGTCAGACGAACCAACGTATCGCCGAACCAACGTATCGGAGGGAAACGCGTTCCTACTGACGACAGAGTCAGCCTAACCAACGTATCGCCGAACCAACGTATCGGAGGGAAACGCGTTCCGACTGACGACAGAGTCAGCCGAACCAACGTATCGGAGGAAACGCGTTCCGACTGACGACAGAGTCAGCCGAACCAACGTATCGGAGGGAAACGCGTTCCTACTGACGACAGAGTCAGCCGAACCAACGTATCGGAGGGAAACGCGTTCCTACTGACGACAGAGTCAGGCGAACCAACGTATCGGAGGGAAACGCGTTCCGACTGACGACAGAGTCAGCCGAACCAACGTATCGCCGAACCAACGTATCGGAGGGAAACGCGTTCCGACTGACGACAGAGTCAGCCGAACCAACGTATCGGAGGGAAACGCGTTCCGACTGACGACAGAGTCAGCCGAACCAACGTATCGGAGGGAAACGCGTTCCTACTGACGACAGAGTCAGCCCAACCAACGTATCGGAGGGAAACGCGTTCCTACTGACGACAGAGTCAGCCGAACCAACGTATCGGAGGGAAACGCGTTCCTACTGACGACAGAGTCAGCCGAACCAACGTATCGCCGAACCAACGTATCGGAGGGAAAACGCGTTCCTACTGACGACAGAGTCAGCCGAACCAACGTATCGGAGGGAAACGCGTTCCTACTGACGACAGAGTCAGACGAACCAACGTATCGGAGGGAAACGCGTTCCGACTGACGACAGAGTCAGCCGAACCAACGTATCGGAGGGAAACGCGTTCCGACTGACGACAGAGTCAGCCGAACCAACGTATCGGAGGGAAACGCGTTCCTACTGACGACAGAGTCAGCCGAACCAACGTATCGCCGAACCAACGTATCGGAGGGAAAACGCGTTCCTACTGACGACAGAGTCAGCCGAACCAACGTATCGGAGGGAAACGCGTTCCGACTGACGACAGAGTCAGCCGAACCATCGTATCGGAGGGAAACGCGTTCCGACTGACGACAGAGTCAGCCGAACCAACGTATCGGAGGGAAACGCGTTCCTACTGACGACAGAGTCAGCCGAACCAACGTATCGGAGGGAAACGCGTTCCTACTGACGACAGAGTCAGCCGAACCAACGTATCGGAGGGAAACACGTTCCTACTGACGACAGAGTCAGCCGAACCAACGTATCGGAGGGAAACGCGTTCCTACTGACGACAGAGTCAGGCAAACCAACGTATCGGAGGGAAACGCGTTCCGACTGACGACAGAGTCAGCCGAACCAACGTATCGCCGAACCAACGTATCGGAGGGAAACGCGTTCCGACTGACGACAGAGTCAGCCGAACCAACGTATCGGAGGGAAACGCGTTCCTACTGACGACAGAGTCAGCCGAACCAACGTATCGGAGGGAAACGCGTTCCTACTGACGACAGAGTCAGCCGAACCAACGTATCGGAGGGAAACGCGTTCCTACTGACGACAGAGTCAGCCGAACCAACGTATTGGAGGGAAACACGTTCCGACTGACGACAGAGTCAGCCTAACCAACGTATCGGAGGGAAACGCGTTCCGACTGACGACAGAGTCAGCCGAACCAACGTATCGGAGGGAAACGCGTTCCGACTGACGACAGAGTCAGCCGAACCAACGTATCGGAGGGAAACGCGTTCCGACTGACGACAGAGTCAGACGAACCAACGTATCGCCGAACCAACGTATCGGAGGGAAACGCGTTCCGACTGACGACAGAGTCAGACGAACCAACGTATCGCCGAACCAACGTATCGGAGGGAAACGCGTTCCTACTGACGACAGAGTCAGACGAACCAACGTATCGGAGGGAAACGCGTTCCTACTGACGACAGAGTCAGCCTAACCAACGTATCGCCGAACCAACGTATCGGAGGAAAACGCGTTCGACTGACGACAGAGTCAGCCGAACCAACGTATCGGAGGAAACGCGTTCCGACTGACGACAGAGTCAGCCGAACCAGCGTATCGGAGGGAAACGCGTTCCTACTGACGACAGAGTCAGCCGAACCAACGTATCGGAGGGAAACGCGTTCCTACTGACGACAGAGTCAGGCGAACCAACGTATCGGAGGGAAACGCGTTCCGACTGACGACAGAGTCAGCCGAACCAACGTATCGCCGAACCAACGTATCGGAGGGAAACGCGTTCCGACTGACGACAGAGTCAGCCGAACCAACGTATCGGAGGGAAACGCGTTCCGACTGACGACAGAGTCAGCCGAACCAACGTATCGGAGGGAAACGCGTTCCTACTGACGACAGAGTCAGGCCAACCAACGTATCGGAGGGAAACGCGTTCCTACTGACGACAGAGTCAGCCGAACCAACGTATCGGAGGGAAACGCGTTCCTACTGACGACAGAGTCAGCCGAACCAACGTATCGCCGAACCAACGTATCGGAGGGAAAACGCGTTCCTACTGACGACAGAGTCAGCCGAACCAACGTATCGGAGGGAAACGCGTTCCTACTGACGACAGAGTCAGACGAACCAACGTATCGGAGGGAAACGCGTTCCTACTGACGACAGAGTCAGCCGAACCAACGTATCGGAGGGAAACACGTTCCTACTGACGACAGAGTCAGCCGAACCAACGTATCGGAGGGAAACGCGTTCCTACTGACGACAGAGTCAGGCAAACCAACGTATCGGAGGGAAACGCGTTCCGACTGACGACAGAGTCAGCCGAACCAACGTATCGCCGAACCAACGTATCGGAGGGAAACGCGTTCCGACTGACGACAGAGTCAGCCGAACCAACGTATCGGAGGGAAACGCGTTCCGACTGACGACAGAGTCAGACGAACCAACGTATCGCCGAACCAACGTATCGGAGGGAAACGCGTTCCTACTGACGACAGAGTCAGCCTAACCAACGTATCGCCGAACCAACGTATCGGAGGGAAACGCGTTCCGACTGACGACAGAGTCAGCCGAACCAACGTATCGGAGGGAAACGCGTTCCGACTGACGACAGAGTCAGCCGAACCAACGTATCGGAGGGAAACGCGTTCCTACTGACGACAGAGTCAGCCGAACCAACGTATCGGAGGGAAACGCGTTCTACTGACGACAGAGTCAGGCGAACCAACGTCGGGAGGGAAACGCGTTCGACTGACGACAGAGTCAGCCGAACCAACGTATCGCCGAACCAACGTATCGGAGGGAAACGCGTTCCGACTGACGACAGAGTCAGCCGAACCAACGTATCGGAGGGAAACGCGTTCCTACTGACGACAGAGTCAGCCCAACCAACGTATCGGAGGGAAACGCGTTCCTACTGACGACAGAGTCAGCCGAACCAACGTATCGGAGGGAAACGCGTTCCTACTGACGACAGAGTCAGCCGAACCAACGTATCGCCGAACCAACGTATCGGAGGGAAAACGCGTTCCTACTGACGACAGAGTCAGCCGAACCAACGTGATCGGAGGGAAACGCGTTCCTACTGACGACAGAGTCAGACGAACCAACGTATCGGAGGGAAACGCGTTCCGACTGACGACAGAGTCAGCCGAACCAACGTATCGGAGGGAAACGCGTTCCGACTGACGACAGAGTCAGCCGAACCAACGTATCGGAGGGAAACGCGTTCCTACTGACGACAGAGTCAGCCGAACCAACGTATCGCCGAACCAACGTATCGGAGGGAAAACGCGTTCCTACTGACGACAGAGTCAGCCGAACCAACGTATCGGAGGGAAACGCGTTCCGACTGACGACAGAGTCAGCCGAACCATCGTATCGGAGGGAAACGCGTTCCGACTGACGACAGAGTCAGCCGAACCAACGTATCGGAGGGAAACGCGTTCCTACTGACGACAGAGTCAGCCGAACCAACGTATCGGAGGGAAACGCGTTCCGACTGACGACAGAGTCAGCCGAACCAACGTATCGGAGGGAAACGCGTTCCTACTGACGACAGAGTCAGCCGAACCAACGTATCGGAGGGAAACGCGTTCCTACTGACGACAGAGTCAGCCGAACCAACGTATCGGAGGGAAACGCGTTCCGACTGACGACAGAAGTCAGCTTGCAGGCGCCCGGGTCCGCCACTAGGCGTTTCTCGTTTCATACGTTCATATGTGTGGTTTCAAACTCTCTGATAAACGAAATGTCTTTGTGTGATATGGTTGAGTGATTCCTTATTTTCTGTTCATATTTCTTTCAGCGTGTAACTGTAACCAACACTCTTTTGGCTGTTACTACGACCCCGAGGTTGACCAGAGGAGAGCTAGCATCAACGTCCAGGGACAGTACAGGGGGGGCGGAGTCTGCATGGAGTGTCAGGTATTACTACTGCCCTTTTATCAACACCTACTCCTTACAGTAGGAGATGATTACAGAAGATAAAAGACATGGCCTAGACAAGTGAAATTACATTTGTTCAACCAATAAATATAATCTATCAATTTAGCAAAATACATTACATTTCTTTGTGTAGCCTCCCTATTCCATTGCACCAGCACCATGTAATCTACATTGTGTCCTTATCTACATTGCTGAGTGTAATCCTGTGTTGTATGTCATTGACTCATTGTAATCCTGTGTTGTATGTCATCGACTCATTGTAATCCTGTGTTGTATGTCATTGACTCATTGTAATCCTGTGTTGTGTGTCATTGACTCATTGTAATCCTGTGTTGTGTGTCATTGACTCATTGTAATCCTGTGTTGTATGTCATTGACTCATTGTAATCCTGTGTTGTATGTCATTGACTCATTGTAATCCTGTGTTGTATGTCATTGACTCATTGTAATCCTGTGTTGTGTGTCATTGACTCATTGTATCTTGTGTTGTATGTCATTAACTCATTGTAATCCTGAAGATAAATCTCAGTAACCCTCCCCTAAAATAAATCTGTGTTGTATGTCATTGACTCATTGTAATCCTGAAGATAAATCTCAGTAACTATCCCCTAAAATAAATCTGTGTTGTATGTCATTAACTCATTGTAATCCTGAAGATAAATCTCAGTAACTATCCCCTAAAATAAATCTGTGTTGTATGTCATTGACTCATTGTAATCCTGTGTTGTATGTCATTGACTCATTGTAATCCTGAAGATAAATCTCAGTAACCCTCCCCTAAAATAAATCTGTGTTGTATGTCATTCACTCATTGTAATCCTGTGTTGTGTGTCATTGACTCATTGTAATCCTGTGTTGTATGTCATTGACTCATTGTAATCCTGAAGATAAATCTCAGTAACCCTCCCCTAAAATAAATATGTGTTGTATGTCATTGACTCATTGTAATCCTGTGTTGTGTGTCATTGACTCATTGTAATCCTGTGTTGTATGTCATTGACTCATTGTAATCCTGAAGATAAATCTCAGTAACCCTCCCTAAAATAAATCTGTGTTGTATGTCATTGACTCATTGTAATCCTGTGTTGTATGTCATTGACTCATTGTAATCCTGTGTTGTATGTCATTGACTCATTGTAATCCTGTGTTGTATGTCATTGACTCATTGTAATCCTGTGTTGTATGTCATTGACTCATTGTAATCCTGTGTTGTATGTCATTGACTCATTGTAATCCTGTGTTGTATGTCATTGACTCATTGTAATCCTGTGTTGTGTGTCATTGACTCATTGTAATCCTGTGTTGTGTGTCATTGACTCATTGTAATCCTGTGTTTTATGTCATTGACTCATTGTAATCCTGTGTTGTGTGTCATTGACTCATTGTAATCCTGTGTTGTATGTCATTGACTCATTGTAATCCTGTGTTGTATGTCATTGACTCATTGTATCTTGCTTTCCACTGCCAGCATCACACCGCTGGTGTCAACTGTGAGCGCTGTATCCTCACCTACTACAGATCACCTGACCATCCCCTGGACTCCCCATTGGCCTGCTCCCGTGAGTGACAGTTTATATTCAAACTAAAATACATGTTGATTGGTGTGTTTGAAAGATAATATTTAATTAGTCACTTATGTGGAAAGAAAATGGTGATGTTTGACACTTGACAGCAGATTAATAGAGTTGATTGTCTTCGTTCACCTCCTCCTCCTTCTCCTCCTCCTCCTCCTCTTCCTCATCTTCCCCCTCCTCCTCCTCTTCCTCCTCCTCCTCCTCCGCCACCTCCTCTTCCCCCTCCTCCTCCTTCTCCTCCTCCTCCTCTTCCTTCTTCTTCTCCTCCTCCTCATCTTCCCCCTTCTCCTCCTCCTCTTCCTTCTTCTTCTCCTCCTCCTCATCTTCCCCCTTCTCCTCCTCCTCCTCCTTCGCATCCTCCTCCTCCTTCTCCTCCTCCTCCTCCTTCTCCTCTTCCTCCTCCTCCTTCTCCTCCTCCTCATCTTCCCCCTTCTCCTCCTCCTCCTCCTTCTCCTCCTCCTCCTCCTTCTCCTCTTCCTCCTCCTCCTTCTCCTCCTCTTCCTCCTCCTCCTCCACTCTGCAGCCTGTGTGTGCCGGTCAGAGTTCACAGATGGTACCTGTGAGGATCTGACGGGTCGTTGTTACTGTAAACCCAGCTACACCGGAGCGAACTGTGACTCCTGTGCTGAGGGATACATTAACTTCCCAGACTGCTACTGTAAGTATCCAGAATAAAAAAAATCATTGTTATGGTTCTCATAAAATAGGTCTTTGGGTACAAAGTTGTAGGGCATAAACAGGAAGTAGTCTTTTTATTTGATTTCTCCTTTATTTAACCAGGTAGGCCAGTTGAGAACAAGTTCTCATTTGCAACTGCGACCTGGCCAAGATAAAGCGTAGCAATTCGACACATGCAACAACACAGAGTTACACATGGAGTAAACAAAACATAGTCAATAATACAGTAGAACAAAAGAAAACAAAAAGTCTATATACAGTGAGTGCAAATGAGGTAAGATAAGGGAGTTAAGGCAATAAATAGGCAAAGTAATTATAATATAGCAATTAAACACTGGAATGGTAGATCGGCAGAAGATGAATGTTGAAGTAGAGATACTGGGGTGCAAAGGAGCAAGATAAATAAATAAATACAGTATGGGGATGAGGTAGATTGGATGGGCTATTTACAGATGGGCTATGTACAGGTGCAGTGATCTGTGAGCTGCTCTGACAGCTTGCGCTTAAAGCTAGTGAGGGAGATATGAGTCTCCAGCTTCAGAGATTTTTTCAGTTTGTTCCAGTCATGGGCAGCAGAGAACTGGAAGGAAAGACGACCAAAGGAGGAATTGGCTTTGGGGATGACCAGTGAGGGACAGTTTCCCTGGACACAGATTTAACCTAGTCCTGGACAACAACAAAAACCATTCTCAGTGGAGAATGTCTATTGAAATAGACAGCAGCCCAGGATCGATAAGAACTCTCTCTCAAGGGGACTACTGCTATAACTTGTCTAATGCGTGTTTCTGTCAGCCATAGCAACCTACATCAACAACAACAATAGCAACAGAGAAGCTAAACCTGCCGGAGAAATCATCAGTAAGTCTTTTAAATACATTTTATTTCTTCAATTTATTCAAAACGTATAGTACAAATCATACCGACGGAGTCAGACAAGACAAAATGTTTCTCCATCTGTGGTATCATGTGTTATTATAACCAATCATTTTCTCTGCGTTGTACACGTCTCTACTTGTGTTGGACCGTCAAACCCTATTGGATTGATGAGATAGCCAATGGGGGGACGGGATTAGCAGAAGCAAACAATGTCAAGTCTAACCTTGGCTACAGTAACAGTACGTGTCTCTGTCTCTGTCTCTCTCTCTGTCTCTCTGTCTCTGTCTCTCTGTCTCTCTGTCTCTGTCTCTCTGTCTCTGTCTCTCTGTCTCTGTCTCTGTCTCTGTCTCTCTCTCTCTCTGTCTCGCTGTCTCTGTCTCTCTGTCTCTCTGTCTCTCTCTCTGTCTCTGTCTCTGTCTCTCTCTCTGTCTCTCTGTCTCTGTCTCTCTGTCTCTGTCTCTCTGTCTCTGTCTCTCTCTCTGTCTCTCTGTCTGTCTCTGTCTGTCTCTGTCTCTCTGTCTCTGTCTCTCTGTCTCTCTGTCTCTGTCTCTGTGTAGACTGTGAGTGCAGTGCTGCTGGGACGGAGGGAAACTCCTGCCGTCCTGATCCGCGTACCCGTACCTGTATCTGCAAACCTGGCTTCACTGGGGAACACTGTGACAGCTGTGTCCCAGGGTACTACGGACTCAACTGCCAGAGTAAGATACCACCCAGAGAGACTCTACACTAGATACCACCCGGAGAGACTATACACTAGATACCACCCAGAGAGACTATACACTAGATGCCAACCAGAGAGACTATACACTAGATACCACCCAGAGAGACTATACACTAGATACCACCCAGAGAGAATATACACTAGATACCACCCAGAGGGACTATACACTAGATACCACCCAGAGAGACTATACACTAGATACCACCCAGAGAGACTATACACTAGATACCACCCATAGAGACTATACACTAGATAACTACACACAGAGATATACACTAGATACCACCCAGAGACTATACACTAGAGACCACCCAGATAGACTATACACTAGATACCACCCAGAGAGACTATACACTAGACACCACCCAGAGAGACTATACACTAGATACCACCCAGAGAGACTATACACTAGATACCAACCAGAGATATACACTAGATACCACCCAGAGAGACAATACACTAGATACCACTCAGAGATATACACTAGATACCACCCAGAGAGACTATACACTAGATACCACCCAGAGAAACAATACACTAGATACCACCCAGAGAGACTATACACTAGATACCACCCATATAGACTATACACTAGATACCACCCAGAGAGACTATACACTAGACACCACCCAGAGAGACTATACACTAGATACCACCCAGAGAGACTATACACTAGATACCACCCAGAGATATACACTAGATACCACCCAGAGAGACTATACACTAGATACCACCCAGAGAAACAATACACTAGATACCACCCAGAGAGACTATACACTAGATACCACCCAGAGATATACACTAGATACCACCCAGAGAGACTATACACTAGATACCACCCAGAGAAACAATACACTAGATACCACCCAGAGAGACTATACACTAGATACCACCCATATAGACTATACACTAGATACCACCCAGAGAGACTATACACTACATACCACCCAGAGAGACTATACACTAGATACCACTCAGAGAGACTATACACTAGATACCACCCAGAGAGACTAAACACTAGATACCACCCAGAGAGACTATACACTAGATACCACCCAGAGATATACACTAGATACCACCCAGAGAGACTATACACTAGATACCACCCAGAGAAACAATACACTAGATACCACCCAGAGATATACACTAGATACCACCCAGAGAGACTATACACTAGATACCACCCAGAGAAACAATACACTAGATACCACCCATATAGACTATACACTAGATACCACCCAGAGAGACTATACACTACATACCACCCAGAGAGACTATACACTACATACCACCCAGAGACTATACACTAGATACCACCCAGAGAGACTATACACTAGATACCACCCAGAGAGACTATAACTAGATACCACCCAGAGAGATATACACTAGATACCACCCAGAGAGACTATACACTAGATACCACCCAGAGATATACACTATATACCACCCAGAGAGACTATACACTAGATACCACCCAGAGAGACTACACTAGATACCACCCAGAGATATACACTAGATACCGCCCAGAGAGACTATACACTAGATACCAACCAGAGATATACACTAGATACCACCCAAAGAGACTATACACTAGATACCAACCAGAGATATACACTAGATACCACCCAGAGAGACTATACATTAGATACCACCCAGAGAGACTATACACTAGATACCACCCAGAGAGACTATACACTAGACACCACCCAGAGACTATACACTAGACACCACCCAGAGACTATGCACTAGATACCACCCAGAGATATACACTATATACCACCCAGAGAGACTATACACTAGATACCAACCAGAGATATACACTAGATACCACCCAGAGAGACTATACACTAGATACCACTCAGAGAGACTATACACTAGATACCACCCGGAGAGACTATACACTAGATACCACCCATAGAGACTATACACTAGATACCACCCAGAGAGACTATACACTAGATACCACCCGGAGAGACTATACACTACATACCACCCAGAGAGACTATACACTAGATACCACCCAGAGAGACTATACACTAGATACCAGCCAGACAGACTATACACTAGATACCACCCAGAGACTATACACTAGATACCACCCAGAGAGACTATACACTAGATACCACCCAGAGAGACTATACACTAGATACCACCCAGAGATACTATACACTAGATACCACCCAGAGAGACTATACACTAGATACCAACCAGAGATACACACTAGATACCACCCAGAGAGACTATACACTAGATACCACCCAGAGAGACTATACACTAGATACCACCCAGAGAGACTATACACTAGATACCATCCAGAGAGACTATACACTAGATACCACCCAGAGAGACTATACACTAGATACCACCCAGTGAGACTATAACTAGATACCACCAGAGAGACTATAACTAGATACCACCCAGAGAGACTATACACTAGATACCACCCAGAGAGACTATACACTAGATACCACCCAGAGAGACTATACACTAGATACCACCCAGAGAGACTATACACTAGGTACCACCCAGAGAGACTATACACTAGGTACCACCCAGAGAGACTATACACAATATATATTACCCAGAGAGACTATACACTAGATACCACCCAGAAAGACTATACACTAGATACCATCCAAAGAGACTATACACTAGATACCACCCATAGAGACTATACACTAGATACCACCCAGAGAGACTATACACTAGATACCACCCAGAGAGACTATACACTAGATACCACCCAGAGAGACTATACACTAGATACCACCCAGAGAGACTATACACTAGATACCACCCGGAGAGACTATACACTAGATACCACCCAGAGAGACTATACACTAGATACCACCCAGAGAGACTATACACTAGATACCAACCAGAGATATACACTAGATACCACCCAGAGAGACAATACACTAGATACCACCCAGAGATATACACTAGATACCACCCAGAGAGACTATACACTAGATACCACCCAGAGAAACAATACACTAGATACCACCCAGAGAGACTATACACTAGACACCACCCAGAGAGACTATACACTAGGTACCACCCAGAGAGACTATACACTAGATACCACCCAGAGATATACACTAGATACCACCCAGAGAGACTATACACTAGATACCACCCAGAGAAACAATACACTAGATACCACCCAGAGATATACACTAGATACCACCCAGAGAAACAATACACTAGATACCACCCAGAGAGACTATACACTAGATACCACCCATATAGACTATACACTAGATACCACCCAGAGAGACTATACACTACATACCACCCAGAGAGACTATACACTAGATACCACCCAGAGAGACTATACACTAGATACCACCCAGAGAGACTAAACACTAGATACCACCCAGAGAGACTATACACTAGATACCACCCAGAGATATACACTAGATACCACCCAGAGAGACTATACACTAGATACCACCCAGAGAAACAATACACTAGATACCACCCAGAGATATACACTAGATACCACCCAGAGAGACTATACACTAGATACCACCCAGAGATACTATACACTAGATACCACCCAGAGAGACTATACACTAGATACCAACCAGAGATACACACTAGATACCACCCAGAGAGACTATACACTAGATACCACCCAGAGAGACTATACACTAGATACCACCCAGAGAGACTATACACTAGATACCATCCAGAGAGACTATACACTAGATACCACCCAGAGAGACTATACACTAGATACCACCCAGTGAGACTATAACTAGATACCACCAGAGAGACTATAACTAGATACCACCCAGAGAGACTATACACTAGATACCACCCAGAGAGACTATACACTAGATACCACCCAGAGAGACTATACACTAGGTACCACCCAGAGAGACTATACACAATATATATTACCCAGAGAGACTATACACTAGATACCACCCAGAAAGACTATACACTAGATACCACCCAAAGAGACTATACACTAGATACCACCCAGAGAGACTATACACTAGATACCACCCAGAGAGACTATACACTAGATACCACCCAGAGAGACTATACACTAGGTACCACCCAGAGAGACTATACACTAGGTACCACCCAGAGAGACTATACACAATATATTACCCAGAGAGACTATACACTAGATACCACCCAGAAAGACTATACACTAGATACCATCCAAAGAGACTATACACTAGATACCACCCATAGAGACTATACACTAGATACCACCCAGAGAGACTATACACTAGATACCACCCAGAGAGACTATACACTAGATACCACCCAGAGAGACTATACACTAGATACCACCCAGAGAGACTATACACTAGATACCACCCATATAGACTATACACTAGATACCACCCAGAGAGACTATACACTAGATACCACCCATATAGACTATACACTAGATACCACCCAGAGAGACTATACACTACATACCACCCAGAGACTATACACTAGATACCACTCAGAGAGACTATACACTAGATACCACCCAGAGACTAAACACTAGATACCACCCAGAGAGACTATACACTAGATACCACCCAGAGATATACACTAGATACCACCCAGAGAGACTATACACTAGATACCACCCAGAGAAACAATACACTAGATACCACCCAGAGATATACACTAGATACCACCCAGAGAGACTATACACTAGATACCACCCAGAGAAACAATACACTAGATACCACCCATATAGACTATACACTAGATACCACCCAGAGACTATACACTACATACCACCCAGAGAGACTATACACTAGATACCACCCAGAGAGACTATACACTAGATACCACCCAGAGAGACTATAACTAGATACCACCCAGAGAGATATACACTAGATACCACCCAGAGAGACTATACACTAGATACCACCCAGAGATATACACTATATACCACCCAGAGAGACTATACACTAGATACCACCCAGAGAGACTACACTAGATACCACCCAGAGATATACACTAGATACCGCCCAGAGAGACTATACACTAGATACCAACCAGAGATATACACTAGATACCACCCAAAGAGACTATACACTAGATACCAACCAGAGATATACACTAGATACCACCCAGAGAGACTATACATTAGATACCACCCAGAGAGACTATACACTAGATACCACCCAGAGAGACTATACACTAGACACCACCCAGAGAGACTATACACTAGACACCACCCAGAGAGACTATGCACTAGATACCACCCAGAGATATACACTATATACCACCCAGAGAGACTATACACTAGATACCAACCAGAGATATACACTAGATACCACCCAGAGAGACTATACACTAGATACCACTCAGAGAGACTATACACTAGATACCACCGGAGAGACTATACACTAGATACCACCCATAGAGACTATACACTAGATACCACCCAGAGAGACTATACACTAGATACCACCCGGAGAGACTATACACTAGATACCACCCAGAGAGACTATACACTAGATACCACCCAGAGAGACTATACACTAGATACCAGCCAGACAGACTATACACTAGATACCACCCAGAGACTATACACTAGATACCACCCAGAGAGACTATACACTAGATACCACCCAGAGAGACTATACACTAGATACCACCCAGAGATACTATACACTAGATACCACCCAGAGAGACTATACACTAGATACCAACCAGAGATACACACTAGATACCACCCAGAGACTATACACTAGATACCACCCAGAGAGACTATACACTAGATACCACCCAGAGAGACTATACACTAGATACCATCCAGAGAGACTATACACTAGATACCACCCAGAGAGACTATACACTAGATACCACCCAGTGAGACTATAACTAGATACCACCAGAGAGACTATAACTAGATACCACCCAGAGAGACTATACACTAGATACCACCCAGAGAGACTATACACTAGATACCACCCAGAGAGACTATACACTAGATACCACCCAGAGAGACTATACACTAGGTACCACCCAGAGAGACTATACACTAGGTACCACCCAGAGAGACTATACACAATATATATTACCCAGAGAGACTATACACTAGATACCACCCAGAAAGACTATACACTAGATACCATCCAAAGAGACTATACACTAGATACCACCCATAGAGACTATACACTAGATACCACCCAGAGAGACTATACACTAGATACCACCCAGAGAGACTATACACTAGATACCACCCAGAGAGACTATACACTAGATACCACCCAGAGAGACTATACACTAGATACCATCCAGAGAGACTATACACTAGATACCACCCAGAGAGACTATACACTAGATACCACCCAGAGAGACTATACACTAGATACCACCCAGAGAGACTATACACTAGGTACCACCCAGAGAGACTATACACTAGGTACCACCCAGAGAGACTATACACAATATATATTACCCAGAGAGACTATACACTAGATACCACCCAGAAAGACTATACACTAGATACCACCCAAAGAGACTATACACTAGATACCACCCAAAGAGACTATACACTAGATACCACCCAGAGAGACTATACACTAGATACCACCCAGAGAGACTATACACTAGATACCACCCAGAGAGACTATACACTAGGTACCACCCAGAGAGACTATACACTAGGTACCACCCAGAGAGACTATACACAATATATATTACCCAGAGAGACTATACACTAGATACCACCCAGAAAGACTATACACTAGATACCATCCAAAGAGACTATACACTAGATACCACCCATAGAGACTATACACTAGATACCACCCAGAGAGACTATACACTAGATACCACCCAGAGAGACTATACACTAGATACCACCCAGAGAGACTATACACTAGATACCACCCAGAGAGACTATACACTAGATACCACCCATATAGACTATACACTAGATACCACCCAGAGAGACTATACACTAGATACCACCCATATAGACTATACACTAGATACCACCCAGAGAGACTATACACTACATACCACCCAGAGAGACTATACACTAGATACCACTCAGAGAGACTATACACTAGATACCTCCCAGAGAGACTAAACACTAGATACCACCCAGAGAGACTATACACTAGATACCACCCAGAGATATACACTAGATACCACCCAGAGAGACTATACACTAGATACCACCCAGAGAAACAATACACTAGATACCACCCAGAGATATACACTAGATACCACCCAGAGAGACTATACACTAGATACCACCCAGAGAAACAATACACTAGATACCACCCATATAGACTATACACTAGATACCACCCAGAGAGACTATACACTACATACCACCCAGAGAGACTATACACTAGATACCACCCAGAGAGACTATACACTAGATACCACCCAGAGAGACTATAACTAGATACCACCCAGAGAGATATACACTAGATACCACCCAGAGAGACTATACACTAGATACCACCCAGAGATATACACTATATACCACCCAGAGAGACTATACACTAGATACCACCCAGAGAGACTACACTAGATACCACCCAGAGATATACACTAGATACCGCCCAGAGAGACTATACACTAGATACCAACCAGAGATATACACTAGATACCACCCAAAGAGACTATACACTAGATACCAACCAGAGATATACACTAGATACCACCCAGAGAGACTATACATTAGATACCACCCAGAGAGACTATACACTAGATACCACCCAGAGAGACTATACACTAGACACCACCCAGAGAGACTATACACTAGACACCACCCAGAGAGACTATGCACTAGATACCACCCAGAGATATACACTATATACCACCCAGAGAGACTATACACTAGATACCAACCAGAGATATACACTAGATACCACCCAGAGAGACTATACACTAGATACCACTCAGAGAGACTATACACTAGATACCACCCGGAGAGACTATACACTAGATACCACCCATAGAGACTATACACTAGATACCACCCAGAGAGACTATACACTAGATACCACCCGGAGAGACTATACACTAGATACCACCCAGAGAGACTATACACTAGATACCACCCAGAGAGACTATACACTAGATACCAGCCAGACAGACTATACACTAGATACCACCCAGAGACTATACACTAGATACCACCCAGAGAGACTATACACTAGATACCACCCAGAGAGACTATACACTAGATACCACCCAGAGAGACTATACACTAGATACCAACCAGAGATACACACTAGATACCACCCAGAGAGACTATACACTAGATACCACCCAGAGAGACTATACACTAGATACCACCCAGAGAGACTATACACTAGATACCATCCAGAGAGACTATACACTAGATACCACCCAGAGAGACTATACACTAGATACCACCCAGTGAGACTATAACTAGATACCACCAGAGAGACTATAACTAGATACCACCCAGAGAGACTATACACTAGATACCACCCAGAGAGACTATACACTAGATACCACCCAGAGAGACTATACACTAGATACCACCCAGAGAGACTATACACTAGGTACCACCCAGAGAGACTATACACTAGGTACCACCCAGAGAGACTATACACAATATATATTACCCAGAGAGACTATACACTAGATACCACCCAGAAAGACTATACACTAGATACCATCCAAAGAGACTATACACTAGATACCACCCATAGAGACTATACACTAGATACCACCCAGAGAGACTATACACTAGATACCACCCAGAGAGACTATACACTAGATACCACCCAGAGAGACTATACACTAGATACCACCCAGAGAGACTATACACTAGATACCACCCGGAGAGACTATACACTAGATACCAACCAGAGAGACTATACACTAGATACCACCCAGAGAGACTATACACTAGATACCACCCAGAGAGACTATACACTAGATACCACCCAGAGAGACTAAACACTAGATACCACCCAGAGAGACTATACACTAGATACCACCCAGAGATATACACTAGATACCACCCAGAGAGACTATACACTAGATACCACCCAGAGAAACAATACACTAGATACCACCCAGAGATATACACTAGATACCACCCAGAGAGACTATACACTAGATACCACCCAGAGATACTATACACTAGATACCACCCAGAGAGACTATACACTAGATACCAACCAGAGATACACACTAGATACCACCCAGAGAGACTATACACTAGATACCACCCAGAGAGACTATACACTAGATACCACCCAGAGAGACTATACACTAGATACCATCCAGAGAGACTATACACTAGATACCACCCAGAGAGACTATACACTAGATACCACCCAGTGAGACTATAACTAGATACAACCAGAGAGACTATAACTAGATACCACCCAGAGAGACTATACACTAGATACCACCCAGAGAGACTATACACTAGATACCACCCAGAGAGACTATACACTAGATACCACCCAGAGAGACTATACACTAGGTACCACCCAGAGAGACTATACACTAGGTACCACCCAGAGAGACTATACACAATATATATTACCCAGAGAGACTATACACTAGATACCACCCAGAAAGACTATACACTAGATACCACCCAAAGAGACTATACACTAGATACCACCCAGAGAGACTATACACTAGATACCACCCAGAGAGACTATACACTAGATACCACCCAGAGAGACTATACACTAGATACCACCCAGAGAGACTATACACTAGGTACCACCCAGAGAGACTATACACTAGGTACCACCCAGAGAGACTATACACAATATATATTACCCAGAGAGACTATACACTAGATACCACCCAGAAAGACTATACACTAGATACCATCCAAAGAGACTATACACTAGATACCACCCATAGAGACTATACACTAGATACCACCCAGAGAGACTATACACTAGATACCACCCAGAGAGACTATACACTAGATACCACCCAGAGAGACTATACACTAGATACCACCCAGAGAGACTATACACTAGATACCACCCGGAGAGACTATACACTAGATACCAACCAGAGAGACTATACACTAGATACCACCCAGAGAGACTATACACTAGATACCACCCAGAGAGACTATAACTAGATACCACCCAGAGAGACTATAACTAGATACCACCCAGAGAGACTATACACTAGATACCACCCAGAGATACTATACACTAGATACCACCCAGAGAGACTATACACTAGATACCACCCAGAGATATACACTAGATACCACCCAGAGAGACTATACACTAGATACCACCCAGAGATATACACTAGATACCACCCAGAGAGACTATACACTAGATACCACCCAGAGAGACTATACACTAGATAACTACACACAGATATTTACACTGGATAACTACACACAGATATATACACTAGATAACTACACACTGAGATATACACTAGATACCAGCCAGATATATACACTAGATAACTACACACAGAGATATACACTAGATAACTACACACTGAGATATACACTAGATACCAGCCAGATATATACACTAGATAACTACACACATATATATATACACTAGATAACTACACACAGATATATACACTAGATACCACCCAGAGAGACTATACACTAGATACCACCCAGAAAGACTATACACTAGATACCACCCAAAGAGACTATACACTAGATACCACCCATAGAGACTATACACTAGATACCACCCAGAGAGACTATACACTAGATACCATCCAGAGAGACTATACACTAGATACCACCCAAAGAGACTATACACTAGATACCACCCATAGAGACTATACACTAGACACCACCCAGAGAGACTATACACTAGATACCACCCAGAGAGACTATACACTAGATACCACCCAGAGAGACTATACACTAGATACCACCCAGAGAGACTATACACTAGATACCACCCAGAGAGACTATACACTAGATACCAACCAGAGAGACTATACACTAGATACCACCCAGAGAGACTATACACTAGATACCACCCAGAGAGACTATACACTAGATACCATCCAGAGAGACTATACACTATATACCACCCAGAGAGACTATACACTAGATACCACCCAGAGAGACTATACACTAGATACCACCCAGAGATATACACTAGATACCACCCAGAGATATACACTAGATACCACCCAGAGATATACACTAGATACCACCCAGAGAGACTATACACTAGATACCACCCAGAGATATACACTAGATACCACCCAGAGAGACTATACACTAGATACCACCCAGAGATATACACTAGATACCACCCAGAGAGACTATACACTAGATACCACCCAGAGAGACTATACACTAGATAACTACACACAGATATTTACACTGGATAACTACACACAGATATATACACTAGATAACTACACACTGAGATATACACTAGATACCAGCCAGATATATACACTAGATAACTACACACAGAGATATACACTAGATAACTACACACAGATATATACACTAGATACCACCCAGAGAGACTATACACTAGATAACTACACACAGATATATACACTAGATAACTACACACAGAGATATAACTAACTACACACAGATATATACACTAGATAACTACACACAGATATATACACTAGATAACTACACACAGATATATACACTAACTACACACAGAGATATACACTAGATAACTACACACAGATATATACACTAGATAACTACACACAGAGATATAACTAACTACACACAGATATATACACTAGATAACTACACACAGATATATACACTAGATAACTACACACATATATATACACTAGATAACTACACACAGATATATACACTAACTACACACAGAGATATACACTAGATATATACACTAGATAACTACACACTGAGATATACACTAGATAACTACACACTGAGATATACACTAGATATATACACTAGATAACTACACACAGATATATACACTAGATAACTACACACAGAGATATACACTAGATAACTACACACAGATATATACACTAGATACCACCCAGAGAGACTATACACTAGATAACTACACACAGATATATACACTAGATAACTACACACAGAGATATAACTAACTACACACAGATATATACACTAGATAACTACACACAGATATATACACTAGATAACTACACACAGATATATACACTAACTACACACAGAGATATACACTAGATAACTACACACAGATATATACACTAGATAACTACACACAGAGATATAACTAACTACACACAGATATATACACTAGATAACTACACACTGAGATATACACTAGATATACACACTGAGATATACACTAGATAACTACACACTGAGATATACACTAGGTAACTACACACTGAGATATACACTAGATATATACACTAGATAACTACACACTGAGATATACACTAGATATATACACTAGATAACTACACACTGAGATATACACTAGATAACTACACACAGATATATACACTAGATAACTACACACAGAGATATACACTAACTACACACAGAGATATACACTAGATAACTACACACAGATATATACACTAGATAACTACACACTGAGATATACACTAGATAACTACACACAGATATATACACTAGATATATACACTAGATAACTACACACTGAGATATACACTAGATATATACACTAGATAACTACACACTGAGATATACACTAGATATATACACTAGATAACTACACACTGAGATATACACTAGATATATACACTAGATAACTACACACTGAGATATACACTAGATATATACACTAGATAACTACACACTGAGATATACACTAGATATATACACTAGATAACTACACACTGAGATATACACTAGATAACTACACACAGATATATACACTAGATAACTACACACAGATATATACACTAGATAACTACACACTGAGATATACACTAGGTAACTACACACTGAGATATACACTAGATATATACACTAGATAACTACACACTGAGATATACACTAGATATATACACTAGATAACTACACACTGAGATATACACTAGATAACTACACACTGAGATATACACTAGATATATACACTAGATAACTACACACAGAGTTAAACACTAGATAACTACACACTGTCAGGCATGCTCATACTCCCCAGCCCCACAAACAAACACAAACACACTTGTTCGTTGTGTAATGACCCCAGTGTGCCCTCTCCTCCGCCCCAGCATGTCGGTGCTCAGGCGCTGGGTGCCAAGGTGGTAGGTGTGATACGCTGACGGGGCAGTACCAGTGTCACCAAGGCTTCCAGGGCTACTCATGTGACCAGTGTGCTCCAGGCTACTTCAACTACCCCCTCTGCCGACGTGAGTATCTGCCAACACATTGTTACCCCCTCTGCCGACGTGACTGTCTGTCTGCCAACACATTGTTACCCCCTCTGCCGACGTGACTGTCTGTCTGCCAACACATTGTTACCCCCTCTGCCGACGTGACTGTCTGTCTGCCAACACATTGTTACCCCCTCTGCCGACGTGACTGTCTGTCTGCCAACACATTGGCTCCAAAAAACATTGTCTGCTAAATGTCTGTCTCTTCAGAAAGCTGACACAACAGACAGGACCATGGATATACAGCTCAATACTGATATACAGCTCAGTACTGATATACAGCTCACTACCGATATACAGCTCACTACCGATATACAGCTCACTACTGATATACAGCTCACTACTGATATACAGCTCACTACTGATATACAGCTCACTACCGATATACAGCTCACTACCGATATACAGCTCACTACCGATATACAGCTCACTACCGATATACAGCTCAATACTGATATACAGCTCAATACTGATATACAGCTCACTACTGATATACAGCTCACTACTGATATACAGCTCAATACTGATATACAGCTCACTACTGATATACAGCTCACTACTGATATACAGCTCACTACTGATATACAGCTCACTACTGATATACAGCTCAGTACTGATATACAGCTCACTACTGATATACAGCTCAGTACTGATATACAGCTCACTACTGATATACAGCTCACTACCGATATACAGCTCACTACCGATATACAGACAGGACCATGGATATACAGCTCAATACTGATATACAGCTCACTACCGATATACAGACAGGACCACGGATATACAGCTCAATACTGATATACAGCTCAATACTGATATACAGACAGGACCATGGATATACAGCTCAATAATGATATACAGCTCAATACTGACACAACAGACAGGACCATGGATATACAGCTCAATACTGATATAGAGCTCAATACTGATATACAGCTCAATACTGACACAACAGACAGGACCATGGATATACAGCTCAATACTGATATAGAGCTCAATACTGATATACAGCTCAATACTGACACAACAGACAGGACCATGGATATACAGCTCAATACTGATATGCAGCTCAATACTGACACAACACACAGGACCATGGATATACAGCTCAATACTGATATAGAGCTCAATACTGATATAGAGCTCAATACTGATATACAGCTCAATACTGATATAGAGCTCAATACTGATATGCAGCTCAATACTGATATACAGCTCAATACTGACACAACACACAGGACCATGGATATACAGCTCAATACTCATACTGATATACTGTTCAATACTGATATACAGCTCAATACTGATATACAGCTCAATACTGATATACAGCTCAATACTGACACAGCACACAGGACCATGGATATACAGCTCAATACTGATATACAGCTCAATACCGATATACAGACAGGACCATGGATATACAGCTCAATACTGATATACAGCTCAATACTGATATACAGCTCAATACTGACACAGCACACAGGACCATGGATATACAGCTCAATACTGATATACAGCTCAATACCGATATACAGACAGGACCACGGATATACAGCTCAATACTGATATACAGACAGGACCATGGATATACAGCTCAATACTGATATACAGCTCACTACCGATATACAGCTCACTACCGATATACAGACAGGACCATGGATATACAGCTCAATACTGATATACAGCTCACTACCGATATACAGACAGGACCACGGATATACAGCTCAATACTGATATACAGCTCAATACTGATATACAGACAGGACCATGGATATACAGCTCAATAATGATATACAGCTCAATACTGACACAACAGACAGGACCATGGATATACAGCTCAATACTGATATAGAGCTCAATACTGATATACAGCTCAATACTGACACAACAGACAGGACCATGGATATACAGCTCAATACTGATATAGAGCTCAATACTGATATACAGCTCAATACTGACACAACAGACAGGACCATGGATATACAGCTCAATACTGATATGCAGCTCAATACTGACACAACACACAGGACCATGGATATACAGCTCAATACTGATATAGAGCTCAATACTGATATAGAGCTCAATACTGATATACAGCTCAATACTGATATAGAGCTCAATACTGATATGCAGCTCAATACTGATATACAGCTCAATACTGACACAACACACAGGACCATGGATATACAGCTCAATACTCATACTGATATACTGTTCAATACTGATATACAGCTCAATACTGATATACAGCTCAATACTGATATACAGCTCAATACTGACACAGCACACAGGACCATGGATATACAGCTCAATACTGATATACAGCTCAATACCGATATACAGACAGGACCATGGATATACAGCTCAATACTGATATACAGCTCAATACTGATATACAGCTCAATACTGACACAGCACACAGGACCATGGATATACAGCTCAATACTGATATACAGCTCAATACCGATATACAGACAGGACCACGGATATACAGCTCAATACTGATATACAGACAGGACCATGGATATACAGCTCAATACTGATATACAGCTCAATACTGATATACAGCTCAATACTGATATACAGACAGGACCATGGATATACAGCTCAATACTGATATACAGCTCAATACTGATATACAGACAGGACCATGGATTTGTCGACAGGTCAGTCTGCTCAGTTGGTGAACACGGCCATTATCTAATGTTGTCACTTCCTGTTTACCCAGTGTGCACCTGTGATCCTCACACCTCCCTGGGCTCCAGCTGCAGTGTGTCGGGCCACTGCCACTGCAGACCCAACTACAGCGGCGCCGCCTGTGTCCAGTGTGCTCCTGGTTTCTACGGCTTCCCCGCCTGTGACCAGTGTGCTCCTGGTTTCTACGGCTTCCCCGCCTGTGACCAGTGTGCTCCTGGTTTCTACGGCTTCCCCGCCTGTGACCAGTGTGCTCCTGGTTTCTACGGCTTCCCCGCCTGTGACCAGTGTGCTCCTGGTTTCTACGGCTTCCCCGCCTGTGACCAGTGTGCTCCTGGTTTCTACGGCTTCCCCGCCTGTGACCAGTGTGCTCCTGGTTTCTATGGCTTCCCCGCCTGTGACCAGTGTGCTCCTGGTTTCTATGGCTTCCCCGCCTGTGACCAGTGTGCTCCTGGTTTCTATGGCTTCCCCGCCTGTGACCAGTGTGCTCCTGGTTTCTACGGCTTCCCCGCCTGTGACCAGTGTGCTCCTGGTTTCTAAGGCTTCCCCGCCTGTGACCAGTGTGCTCCTGGTTTCTATGGCTTCCCCGCCTGTGACCAGTGTGCTCCTGGTTTCTATGGCTTCCCCGCCTGTGACCAGTGTGCTCCTGGTTTCTAAGGCTTCCCCGCCTGTGACCAGTGTGCTCCTGGTTTCTATGGCTTCCCCGCCTGTGACCAGTGTGCTCCTGGTTTCTACGGCTTCCCCGCCTGTGACCAGTGTGCTCCTGGTTTCTACGGCTTCCCCGGCTGCACGTGTAAGTTGTCCGAGTTCAGACGACATCTCAAAGCCTGATTGGTTGTTAAAATCAGATTGCTTCAATATCTAAAACTAAGTTCTAAATATGTCCAAGGCACTTTGTTAAAAGATGGGCGGCCGTCTGCGTTGTATGTGTTTATTACCCTGTCTAATCTGTCATGTTGTTATTACCCTGTCTAATCTGTTATGTGTTTATTACCCTGTCTAATCTGTTATGTGTTTATTACCCTGTCTAATCTGTTATGTGTTTATTACCCTGTCTAATCTGTTATGTGTTTATTACCCTGTCTAATCTGTTATGTTGTTATGTGTTTATTACCCTGTCTAATCTGTTATGTGTTTATTACCCTGTCTAATCTGTCATGTTGTTATGTGTTTATTACCCTGTCTAATCTGTTATGTGTTTATTACCCTGTCTAATCTGTCATGTTGTTATGTGTTTATTACCCTGTCTAATCTGTTATGTGTTTATTACCCTGTCTGATCTGTCATGTGTTTATTACCCTGTCTAATCTGTTATGTTGTTATGTGTTTATTACCCTGTCTGATCTGTCATGTGTTTATTACCCTGTCTAATCTGTTATGTTGTTATGTGTTTATTACCCTGTCTAATCTGTCATGTTGTTATGTGTTTATTACCCTGTCTAATCTGTTATGTGTTTATTACCCTGTCTAATCTGTCATGTTGTTATGTGTTTATTACCCTGTCTAATATGTCATGTTGTTATGTGTTTATTACCCTGTCTAATCTGTTATGTTGTTATGTGTTTATTACCCTGTCTAATCTGTTATGTGTTTATTACCCTGTCTAATCTGTCATGTTGTTATGTGTTTATTACCCTGTCTAATCTGTCATGTTGTTATGTGTTTATTACCCTGTCTAATCTGTTATGTGTTTATTACCCTGTCTAATCTGTCATGTTGTTATGTGTTTATTACCCTGTCTAATCTGTCATGTTGTTATGTGTTTATTACCCTGTCTAATCTGTCATGTTGTTATGTATTTATTACCCTGTCTAATCTGTTATGTTGTTATGTGTTTATTACCCTGTCTAATCTGTTATGTTGTTATGTGTTTATTACCCTGTCTAATCTATTATGTTGTTATGTGTTTATTACCCTGTCTAATCTGTTATGTGTTTATTACCCTGTCTAATCTGTCATGTTGTTATGTGTTTATTACCCTGTCTAATCTGTTATGTGTTTATTACCCTGTCTAATCTGTTATGTTGTTATGTGTTTATTACCCTGTCTAATCTGTTATGTGTTTATTACCCTGTCTAATCTGTTATGTTGTTATGTGTTTATTACCCTGTCTAATCTGTCATGTGTTTATTACCCTGTCTAATCTGTCATGTTGTTATGTGTTTATTACCCTGTCTAATCTGTTATGTTGTTGTGTGTTTATTACCCTGTCTAATCTGTCATGTGTTTATTACCCTGTCTAATCTGTTATGTTGTTATGTGTTTATTACCCTGTCTAATCTGTTATGTGTTTATTACCCTGTCTAATCTGTTATGTTGTTATGTGTTTATTACCCTGTCTAATCTGTCATGTGTTTATTACCCTGTCTAATCTGTCATGTTGTTATGTGTTTATTACCCTGTCTAATCTGTTATGTTGTTATGTGTTTATTACCCTGTCTAATCTGTCATGTTGTTATGTGTTTATTACCCTGTCTAATCTGTTATGTGTTTATTACCCTGTCTAATCTGTCATGTTGTTATGTGTTTATTACCCTGTCTAATCTGTTATGTTGTTATGTGTTTATTACCCTGTCTAATCTGTCATGTTGTTATGTGTTTATTACCCTGTCTAATCTGTTATGTGTTTATTACCCTGTCTGATCTGTCATGTGTTTATTACCCTGTCTAATCTGTTATGTTGTTATGTGTTTATTACCCTGTCTAATCTGTCATGTTGTTATGTGTTTATTACCCTGTCTAATCTGTTATGTGTTTATTACCCTGTCTGATCTGTCATGTGTTTATTACCCTGTCTAATCTGTTATGTTGTTATGTGTTTATTACCCTGTCTGATCTGTCATGTGTTTATTACCCTGTCTAATCTGTTATGTTGTTATGTGTTTATTACCCTGTCTAATCTGTCATGTGTTTATTACCCTGTCTAATCTGTCATGTTGTTATGTGTTTATTACCCTGTCTAATCTGTCATGTTGTTATGTGTTTATTACCCTGTCTAATCTGTCATGTTGTTATGTGTTTATTACCCTGTCTAATCTGTCATGTTGTTATGTGTTTATTACCCTGTCTAATCCGTCATGTGTTTATTACCCTGTCTAATCTGTTATGTGTTTATTACCCTGTCTAATCTGTCATGTTGTTATGTATTTATTACCCTGTCTAATCTGTCATGTTGTTATGTGTTTATTACCCTGTCTAATCTGCCACTAAATTCAAGTCTGAATCTAGCTAAATGCTAGCTGGCTAACTCCCTCCTCTCTCTCCTGTCTCCCCAGCTACTATGCTAATGTATTAATATCTCTCTCCTCCCTCAGCTTGTCAGTGCTCAGCTGAGGGCTCCAGGTTCAGTAGCTGTGACCAGGTGAGTGGTCAGTGTACCTGTCTACCCAACGTCGTGGGACAGAGGTGTGACACCTGCAGCTCTGGAACCTACGGATTCCCTCTCTGCCAAGGTAGGTGACCTCCTATGGACTTGGTCATTCAGTCAATCAATTAATCAATCAATAGAGCTTTATCATCCCTCAATGACAAATTAATTCAGTCCCTTTGCTCATATAATACACACATACTGTACATTCAATATCAATCTCGATTTCGATCTCAACCTCCACATTGACTCTGTATATAGCCTCCATATTGACTCTGTACCGGTACCCCCTGTATATAGCCTCCATATTGACTCTGTATATAGCCTCCATATTGACTCTGTACCGGTACCCCCTGTATATAGCCTCCTCATTGACTCTGTACCGGTACCCCCTGTATATAGCCTCCTCATTGACTCTGTACCGGTACCCCCTGTATATAGCCTCCTCATTGACTCTGTACCGGTACCCCCTGTATATAGCCTCCTCATTGACTCTGTACCGGTACCCCCTGTATATAGCCTCCTCATTGACTCTGTATATAGCCTCCACATTGACTCTGTATATAGCCTCCTCATTGACTCTGTACCGGTACCCCCTGTATATAGCCTCCTCATTGACTCTGTACCAGTACCCCCTGTATATAACCTCCACATTGACTCTGTACCAGTACCCCCTGTATATAGCCTCCTCATTGACTCTGTACCGGTACCCCCTGTATATAGCCTCCACATTGACTCTGTACCGTAATACCCTGTATATAGCCTCCACATTGACTCTGTACCGTAATACCCTGTATATAGCCTCCTCATTGACTCTGTACCGGTACCCCCCTGTATATAGCCTCCACATTGACTCTGTACCAGTACCCCCTGTATATAGCCTCCTCATTGACTCTGTACCGGTACCCCCTGTATATAGCCTCCACATTGACTCTGTACCGTAATACCCTGTATATAGCCTCCACATTGACTCTGTACCGTAATACCCTGTATATAGCCTCCACATTGACTCTGTACCAGGTCTAATCTGTTATGTTGTTATGTGTTTATTACCCTGTCTAATCTGTTATGTTGTTATGTGTTTATTACCCTGTCTAATCTGTCATGTGTTTATTACCCTGTCTAATCTGTCATGTTGTTATGTGTTTATTACCCTGTCTAATCTGTCATGTTGTTATGTGTTTATTACCCTGTCTAATCTGTTATGTGTTTATTACCCTGTCTAATCTGTTATGTGTTTATTACCCTGTCTAATCTGTCATATGTTTATTACCCTGTCTAATCTGTCATGTTGTTATGTGTTTATTACCCTGTCTAATCTGTCATGTTGTTATGTGTTTATTACCCTGTCTAATCTGTTATGTGTTTATTACCCTGTCTAATCTGTTATGTTGTTATGTGTTTATTACCCTGTCTAATCTGTTATGTGTTTATTACCCTGTCTAATCTGTCATGTTGTTATGTGTTTATTACCCTGTCTAATCTGTTATGTGTTTATTACCCTGTCTAATCCGTCATGTGTTTATTACCCTGTCTAATCTGTTATGTGTTTATTACCCTGTCTAATCTGTTATGTGTTTATTACCCTGTCTAATCTGTCATGTTGTTATGTGTTTATTACCCTGTCTAATCTGTCATGTGTTTATTACCCTGTCTAATCTGTCATGTGTTTATTACCCTGTCTAATCTGTCATGTTGTTATGTGTTTATTACACTGTCTAATCTGTTATGTGTTTATTACCCTGTCTAATCTGTTATGTGTTTATTACCCTGTCTAATCTGTCATGTTGTTATGTGTTTATTACCCTGTCTAATCTGTTATGTGTTTATTACCCTGTCTAATCTGTTATGTGTTTATTACCCTGTCTAATCCGTCATGTGTTTATTACCCTGTCTAATCTGTCATGTGTTTATTACCCTGTCTAATCTGTCATGTTGTTATGTGTTTATTACCCTGTCTAATCTGTTATGTTGTTATGTGTTTATTACCCTGTCTAATCTGTTATGTGTTTATTACCCTGTCTAATCTGTTATGTGTTTATTACCCTGTCTAATCTGTCATGTGTTTATTATCCTGTCTAATCTGCCACTAAATTCAAGTCTGAATCTAGCTAAATGCTAGCTGGCTAACTCCCTCCTCTCTCTCCTGTCTCCCCAGCTACTATGCTAATGTATTAATATCTCTCTCCTCCCTCAGCTTGTCAGTGCTCAGCTGAGGGCTCCAGGTTCAGTAGCTGTGACCAGGTGAGTGGTCAGTGTACCTGTCTACCCAACGTCGTGGGACAGAGGTGTGACACCTGCAGCTCTGGAACCTACGGATTCCCTCTCTGCCAAGGTAGGTGACCTCCTATGGACTTGGTCATTCAGTCAATCAATTAATCAATCAATAGAGCTTTATCATCCCTCAATGACAAATTAATTCAGTCCCTTTGCTCATATAATACACACATACTGTACATTCAATATCAATCTCGATTTCGATCTCAACCTCCACATTGACTCTGTATATAGCCTCCATATTGACTCTGTACCGGTACCCCCTGTATATAGCCTCCATATTGACTCTGTATATAGCCTCCATATTGACTCTGTACCGGTACCCCCTGTATATAGCCTCCTCATTGACTCTGTACCGGTACCCCCTGTATATAGCCTCCTCATTGACTCTGTACCGGTACCCCCTGTATATAGCCTCCTCATTGACTCTGTACCGGTACCCTCTGTATATAGCCTCCATATTGACTCTGTACCGGTACCCTCTGTATATAGCCTCCATATTGACTCTGTACCGGTACCCCCTGTATATAGCCTCCACATTGACTCTGTACCGGTACCCCCTGTATATAGCCTCCATATTGACTCTGTACCGGTACCCCCTGTATATAGCCTCCATATTGACTCTGTACCGTACCCCTGTATATAGCCTCCACATTGACTCTGTACCGGTACCCCCTGTATATAGCCTCCACATTGACTCTGTACCGGTATCCCCTGTATATAGCCTCCACATTGACTCTGTACCGGTATCCCCTGTATATAGCCTCCATATTGACTCTGTACCGGTACCCCCTGTATATAGCCTCCTCATTGACTCTGTACCGGTACCCCCTGTATATAGCCTCCTCATTGACTCTGTACCGGTACCCCTGTATATAGCCTCCATATTGACTCTGTACCGTACCCCCTGTATATAGCCTCCATATTGACTCTGTACCGGTACCCCCTGTATATAGCCTCCTCATTGACTCTGTACCGGTACCCCCTGTATATAGCCTCCTCATTGACTCTGTACCGGTACCCCCTGTATATAGCCTCCATATTGACTCTGTACCGGTACCCCCTGTATATAGCCTCCATATTGACTCTGTACCGGTACCCCCTGTATATAGCCTCCTCATTGACTCTGTACCGGTACCCCCTGTATATAGCCTCCTCATTGACTCTGTACCGGTACCCCCTGTATATAGCCTCCTCATTGACTCTGTACCGGTACCCCCTGTATATAGCCTCCACATTGACTCTGTACCGTAATACCCTGTATATAGCCTCCACATTGACTCTGTACCGTAATACCCTGTATATAGCCTCCACATTGACTCTGTACCGTAATACCCTGTATATAGCCTCCTCATTGACTCTGTACCGGTACCCCCCTGTATATAGCCTCCACATTGACTCTGTACCGTAATCCTCTGTATATAGCCTCCACATTGACTCTGTACCGGTATCCCCTGTATATAGCCTCTACATTGACTCTGTACCGTTACACCCTGTATATAGCCTCCTCATTGACTCTGTACCGTAATACCCTGTATATAGCCTCCACATTGACTCTGTACCGTAATACCCTGTATATAGCCTCCACATTGACTCTGTACCGTAATACCCTGTATATAGCCTCCTCATTGACTCTGTACCGGTACCCCCCTGTATATAGCCTCCACATTGACTCTGTACCGTAATCCTCTGTATATAGCCTCCACATTGACTCTGTACCGGTATCCCCTGTATATAGCCTCTACATTGACTCTGTACCGTTACACCCTGTATATAGCCTCCACATTGACTCTGTACCGGTATCTCCTGTATATAGCCTCCACAGTGACTCTGTACCAGTACCCCCTGTATATAGCCTCCACATGGACTCTGTACCGGTACCCCCTGTATATAGCCTCCACACTGACTCTGTACTGGTACCCCCTGTATATAGCCTCCACATTGACTCTGTACCGTAATACCCTGTATATAGCCTCCACATTGACTCTGTACCGTAATACCCTGTATATAGCCTCCACATTGACTCTGTACCGTAATACCCTGTATATAGCCTCCACATTGACTCTGTACCGTAATACCCTGTATATAGCCTCCTCATTGACTCTGTACCGTAATACCCTGTATATAGCCTCCACATTGACGCTGTACCGTAATACCCTGTATATAGCCTCCACATTGACTCTGTACCGTAATACCCTGTATATAGCCTCCTCATTGACTCTGTACCGTAACACCCTGTATATAGCCTCCTCATTGACTCTGTACCGTAACACCCTGTATATAGCCTCCACATTGACTCTGTACCGTAATACCCTGTATATAGCCTCCACATTGACTCTGTACCGTAATACCCTGTATATAGCCTCCTCATTGACTCTGTACCGTAATACCCTGTATATAGCCTCCACATTGACGCTGTACCGTAATACCCTGTATATAGCCTCCACATTGACTCTGTACCGTAATACCCTGTATATAGCCTCCTCATTGACTCTGTACCGTAACACCCTGTATATAGCCTCCACATTGACTCTGTACCGTAACACCCTGTATATAGCCTCCACATTGACTCTGTACCGTAACACCCTGTATATAGCCTCCACATTGACTCTGTACCGTAACACCCTGTATATAGCCTCCTCATTGACTCTGTACCGTAACACCCTGTATATAGCCTCCACATTGACTCTGTACCGTAATACCCTGTATATAGCCTCCACATTGACTCTGTACCGTAATACCCTGTATATAGCCTCCTCATTGACTCTGTACCGTAATACCCTGTATATAGCCTCCACATTGACGCTGTACCGTAATACCCTGTATATAGCCTCCACATTGACTCTGTACCGTAATACCCTGTATATAGCCTCCTCATTGACTCTGTACCGTAACACCCTGTATATAGCCTCCACATTGACTCTGTACCGTAACACCCTGTATATAGCCTCCTCATTGACTCTGTACCGTAACACCCTGTATATAGCCTCCACATTGACTCTGTACCGTAATACCCTGTATATAGCCTCCTCATTGACTCTGTACCGTAACACCCTGTATATAGCCTCCACATTGACTCTGTACCGTAACACCCTGTATATAGCCTCCTCATTGACTCTGTACCGTAACACCCTGTATATAGCCTCCACATTGACTCTGTACCGTAATACCCTGTATATAGCCTCCACATTGACTCTGTACCGTTACACCCTGTATATGTTTTGAACTCTATTTGCTTCCATCAGCATTATTAGTTAAGGGCTTGTAAGGAAGCATTTCACTGTTAGGTTGTTGTTGTATTCGGCGCACGTGACTTGATTTGTATCTCCCAGTCCATTGTCCATCTATAAGGAAAGATAAAATAATGACTATTTTACTAAGCTATTTGTTTCCTGTATTTTACTATACTATTTGTTTACTGTATTTTACTAAACTATTTGTTTACTGTATTTTACTAAGCTATTTGTTTCCTGTATTTTACTAAGCTATTTGTTTCCTGTATTTTACTAAGCTATTTGTTTACTGTATTTTACTAAACTATTTGTTTCCTGTATTTTACTAAACTATTTGTTTCCTGTATTTTACTAAACTATTTGTTTACTGTATTTTACTAAGCTATTTGTTTCCTGTATTTTACTAAGCTTTTTGTTTCTTCCTGTGCTCTGCAGCTGACACATGTAACCCAGCCGGTTCTGTACAGAACGAGGTCCTGCCAACCATTGGCTCCTGTGAGTGTCTTCTCTATGTGGAGGGAGTGGCCTGTGACAGGTGTAAACCTCTGTTCTGGAACCTGTCACCTGACACCGTCTATGGATGCTCCAGTAAGACACAACTTTACCCTTCAGGGATGGGCAAACTCCAGTCCTCGAGCGCCTGATTGGTGTCACACTGTTTCTCCATCCCCAGCAAACACAGCTGATTAATCAAATTGCATTCTAAACTAAAGATCATGATTAGGTGATTATTGGAGTCAGGTGTGTTTCCTGGGTGCTGGGGGCAAAACTGTGACACCAATCAGGCCCTTCGAGGACTGGAATTGCCCGCCCCCTGCTTTAAATGTCATCAAAAGGAGGCATTGTGTTGGTTATTGTGAGGTTCATATTCCTATGACAGCCCAGTAGTGAAATGAATGTTCCGTGTGTTCCTCCTTCTCTCAGACTGTGAATGCAACGTTGAAGGGACAATGGGTGGTGTGGCAGAGTGTGCTCAGGTGAGAAGTGGGCATGTTAATAACAACATGGACGTACAGTACTTTAGCGAATAATATGGTTTAGCAGTAAAGATGGCGTTTTCTCAGTGATTCAATACTCTTTGGAATGGACATAGCAAATAACACTGGCTAGCACTAGTGTAATAATAATAATTAGAATAATAATTATAAAAATAATAATAATACTAAAACTAATAATTATTATAATAATTATAACAATAATAATAATACAATAATAATAAAAAAATATTATAATTATAGAAATAATAATAAAATAATTTTAAAAAATAATAATTATAACAATAATAATAATACTAATACTAAAAATAATTATTATTATAATAATTATAACAATAATAATAATTATAAAATAATTTAACAAATAATTATAATAATTATACAACTAATAATAATTATACAAATAATAATAATTGTTATAATAATTATAAAATAATTATAATAATTATAATAATAATTGAACAACATCTCCTCTCTGTTTCTGTGTTTCAGAGTAACGGCCAGTGTCCCTGTAAGCCCAATGCGTGCGGTGGCACCTGCTCTGTGTGTAAAGATGGATTCTTCAACCTGCAGAGTGACAGCTTCTTCGGCTGTCAAGGTAAGCCTCATGGAACCAGTCGGAACTAGTAGGAACTTGGTTGTGTACTGCAGTACATCATGATCTCTAGATGTGTTGGTGTGTGTGTTGCAGGTTGTACTGCAGTATATCTAGATGTGTTGGTGTGTGTGTTGCAGGTTGTACTCCAGTATATCTAGATGTGTTGGTGTGTGTGTTGCAGGTTGTACTGCAGTATATCTAGATGTGTTGGTGTGTGTGTTGCAGGTTGTACTGCAGTACATCATGATCTCTAGATGTGTTGGTGTGTGTGTTGCAGGTTGTACTGCAGTATATCTAGATGTGTTGGTGTGTGTTGCAGGTTGTACTCCAGTATATCTAGATGTGTTGGTGTGTGTGTTGCAGGTTGTACTCCAGTATATCTAGATGTGTTGGTGTGTGTGTTGCAGGTTGTACTGCAGTATATCAGGTCCTCTAGATGTGTTGGTGTGTGTGTTGCAGGTTGTACAGCAGTATATCAGGTCCTCTAGATGTGTTGGTGTGTGTGTTGCAGGTTGTACTCCAGTATATCTAGATGTGTTGGTGTGTGTGTTGCAGGTTGTACTGCAGTATATCTAGATGTGTTGGTGTGTGTTGCAGGTTGTCAGTGCGACATTGGAGGATCAGCGGGACAGTCCTGTGGGGAGAGGAACGGGAGATGTCGCTGCAGACCCAACGTAGAGGGACCCAAGTGTAACAGGTGACTGAAAACCGGTGTAAAAACATTCACTTTGCATCACACAAACAAAATAAAAACATGTTCCCAAACACTTTTTTTCCCTAGATAGCTGTTTTAACTCAACTCCTTGAGAAACAGTATCCAGCTGAGGACAGAATCTTCTTTTAAAGACCGGATCATTAAAACCAGTGTTCCTTCCTCCTTCATCCCAGGCCTCGTCCGGACCACTACTTTCCAGACCTGCACCACCTGAAGTTTGAGATAGAGGAGGGTACCACGCTGGACGGGCGGCCGGTGCGTTTCGGCTATAACCCCGCGGAATTTGAAAGGTTCAGCTGGAGAGGGTACGCTCAGATGTCCCTAATACAGGTTAGTCTTCTCTAACCGAGACATGTACTCTATAGTAATAGATAGTGTGTGTATATATAGCCTAAATACACTCGGTGGCCAGTTTATTAGGTACACCACTCCGTTCACGAAAATGGTTCCGTGACCGGCATCCAGTTACCGTGTTTGATTGAACATTACAATGGGTCAAACTAGTGACCTAAGCGACTGAGTGTGGTATGATCGTCGGTGCCAGGCATACCGGATCCAGTATGGTAGAAACAGCCGGCCTCCTGGGGAACGAGATCACCAACAATGGACAATTAAAGGTGGTTAAACATTGCCTGGTCCGACAAAATCTCTGGTTCCTGTTGCGTCATGCTGATGGCAGAGTCAGGATTTGGCGTAAGCAGTATGAGTCCATGGCCCCCATCCTGCCTGGTGTCAACGGTACAGGCTGGAGGTGTAATGGTGTGGAGAATGTTTCCCTGGCACACGTTAGGTCCCATATTCTTATCCCCTTACACTTGTGGCTATAAGGTAGTAGTTTTGGAATTGTTAGCTAGATTACGTGTTGGTTATTACTGCATTGTCGGAACTAGAAGCACAAGCATTTCGCTAAACACTCGCATTAACATCTGCTAACGATGTGTATGTGACAAATAAAATTGGATTTGATTTGATACCAATCGATCACCGTTTGAACGTTTCCTTACAACTTGTAGAATCCCATGCCCCGAAGAATTCAGGCTATTCTGGAGGCAAAGAGGGGTCTGACCCATTACTATATGTACCTAATAAACTGTCCTCTGAGTGTACAGTATAACTCAATGGCTCTACACTCGACCCACACACTGGGCCAGTACTAGATATATGTGTATAGGACTCCTATATATGTCCTCCTTCTATTGCCTTAGGTCTCACTCTGGGCATGCAGCTATTGTATGTTAACAAATTATGTTTATTTTATTTTATAGTTGTATAAACAATAGCAGTAACTTAATTCCTAAAGGGATGAATCTAGTCCCTACTATATAAATCCTTGGTATTATCTTAGTCCTTACTATATACATCCTTGGTATTATCTTAGTCCTTACTATATACATCCTTGGTATTATCTTAGTCCTTACTATATACATCCTTGGTATTATCTTAGTCCTTACTATATAAATCCTTGGTATTATCTTAGTCCTTACTATATAAATCCTTGGTATTATCTTAGTCCTTACTATATAAATCCTTGGTATTATCTTAGTCCTTACTATATAAATCCTTGGTATTATCTTAGTCCTTACTATATAAATCCTTGGTATTATCTTAGTCCTTACTATATACATCATTGGTATTATCTTAGTCCTTACTATATAAATCCTTGGTATTATCTTAGTCCTTACTATATAAATCCTTGGTATTATCTTAGTGGATCCGTGTTATATTGAAGTCTAAGATAATGAAATGTCTATACAAGATGTATTATCATTGTTGGCCGAGAAGTCATTCTACCCTGCATGTGCAAACCATAACTTATTCTCCTCTGTGAAGAAGATCCAATAGGTCTATGGTTTATCTATAGTATCCCAGCTCGCTTTATGCTTGAGTGAATGATGGCTGAAGCTAGCGTGTTTGTATTGAGTGAATGATGGCTGAAGCTAGCGTGTTTGTATTGAGTGAATGATGGCTGAAGCTAGCGTGTTTGTATTGAGTGAATGATGGCTGAAGCTAGCGTGTTTGTATTGAGTGAATGATGGCTGAAGCTAGCGTGTTTGTATTGAGTGAATGATGGCTGAAGCTAGCGTGTTTGTATTGAGTGAATGATGGCTGAAGCTAGCGTGTTTGTATTGAGTGAATGATGGCTGAAGCTAGCGTGTTTGTATTGAGTGAATGATGGCTGAAGCTAGCGTGTTTGTATTGAGTGAATGATGGCTGAAGCTAGCGTGTTTGTATTGAGGGTCTACTAGCGTGTTTGTATTGAGGGTCTACTAGCGTGTTTGTATTGAGGGTCTACTAGCGTGTTTGTATTGAGGGTCTACTAGCGTGTTTGTATTGAGGGTCTACTAGTGTGTTTTATTGAGTGGGTGGGTGAGTGGCAGGAGGAGTGGCGTGGGTGGGTGGGTGAGTGGCTGGAGGAGTGGCGTGGGTGGGTGGGTGAGTGGCGGGAGGAGTGGCGTGGGTGGCGGGTGTGCTCGGCATAGAGATGGATAGAGGGCACACATTGAGGGATTTCACCATTTTTAAAGTAGCCAACTGGGCGGGACTTCCTATGGATTAAGGAAGTATCACAGAATTACATCCAGGTCAGCAGAAGGAATTACGCCCCCTACACATCCATCCTAACTTTGCAGTCTGTTGAGTTACGCCAGATGTCCTTCATTTCAATGGGGACCATTCGCAACGGAGTGGCATTTTACAGGAATTTTTCAAACTCTGCATCATATTCAGTCCGTCAATAGAACAGGAAGTTACCTAACCACAGTCCTGCCAGACTCTGTCAATATAACAGGAAGTTACCTAACCACAGTCCTGCCAGACTCTGTCAATATAACAGGAAGTTACCTAACCACAGTCCTGCCAGACTCTGTCAATATAACAGGAAGTTACCTAACCACAGTCCGGCCAGAGTCTGTCAATAGAACAGGAAGTTACCTAACCACAGTCCTGCCAGACTCTGTCAATATAACAGGAAGTTACCTAACCACAGTCCGGCCAGACTCTGTCAATATAACAGGAAGTTACCTAACCACAGTCCTGCCAGACTCTGTCAATATAACAGGAAGTTACCTAACCACAGTCCTGCCAGAGTCTGTCAATATAACAGGAAGTTACCTAACCACAGTCCTGCCAGACTGTCAATAGAACAGGAAGTTACCTAACCACAGTCCTGCCAGACTGTCACTGGAACAGGAAGTTACCTAACCACAGTCCTGCCAGACTGTCAATAGAACAGGAAGTTACCTAACCACAGTCCGGCCAGAGTCTGTCAATATAACAGGAAGTTACCTAACCACAGTCCTGCCAAACTCTGTCAATATAACAGGAAGTTACCTAACCACAGTCCTGCCAGAGTCTGTCAATATAACAGGAAGTTACCTAACCACAGTCTGGCCAGAGTCTGTCAATAGAACAGGAAGTTACCTAACCACAGTCCTGCCAGAGTCTGTCAATAGAACAGGAAGTTACCTAACCAGAGTCCTGCCAGACTGTCAATAGAACAGGAAGTTACCTAACCACAGTCCTGCCAGACTGTCAATAGAACAGTAAGTTACCTAACCACAGTCCTGCCAGACTGTCAATAGAACAGGAAGTTACCTAACCACATTCCGGCCAGAGTCTGTCAATATAACAGGAAGTTACCTAACCACAGTCCTGCCAGACTCTGTCAATATAACAGGAAGTTACCTAACCACAGTCCTGCCAGACTCTGTCAATATAACAGGAAGTTACCTAACCACAGTCTGGCCAGAGTCTGTCAATATAACAGGAAGTTACCAAACCACAGTCCGGCCAGACTCTGTCAATATAACAGGAAGTTACCTAACCACAGTCCTGCCAGACTCTGTCAATAGAACAGGAAGTTACCTAACCACAGTCCTGCCAGACTGTCAATAGAACAGGAAGTTACCTAACCAGAGTCCTGCCAGACTGTCAATAGAACAGGAAGTTACCTAACCACAGTCCTGCCTGACTGTCAATAGAACAGTAAGTTACCTAACCACAGTCCGGCCAGAGTCTGTCAATATAACAGGAAGTTACCTAACCACAGTCCTGCCAGAGTCTGTCAATATAACAGGAAGTTACCTAACCACAGTCCTGCCAGAGTCTGTCAATATAACAGGAAGTTACCTAACCACAGTCCTGCCAGACTCTGTCAATATAACAGGAAGTTACCTAACCACAGTCCTGCCAGAGTCTGTCAATATAACAGGAAGTTACCTAACCACAGTCTGGCCAGAGTCTGTCAATATAACAGGAAGTTACCTAACCACAGTCCGGCTAGACTCTGTCAATATAACAGGAAGTTACCTAACCACAGTCCTGCCAGACTCTGTCAATAGAACAGGAAGTTACCTAACCACAGTCCTGCCAGACTCTGTCAATAGAACAGGAAGTTACCTAACCACAGTCCAGCCAGAGTCTGTCAATATAACAGGAAGTTACCTAACCACAGTCTGGCCAGAGTCTGTCAATATAACAGGAAGTTACCTAACCACAGTCTGGCCAGAGTCTGTCAATATAACAGGAAGTTACCTAACCACAGTCCTCCCAGACTCTGTCAATATAACAGGAAGTTACCTAACCACAGTCCTGCCAGAGTCTGTCAATATAACAGGAAGTTACCTAACCACAGTCTGGCCAGTGTCTGTCAATATAACAGGAAGTTACCTAACCACAGTCCTTCCAGAGTCTGTCAATATAACAGGAAGTTACCTAACCACAGTCTGGCCAGAGTCTGTCAATATAACAGGAAGTTACCTAACCACAGTCTGGCCAGAGTCTGTCAATATAACAGGAAGTTACCTAACCACAGTCTGGCCAGAGTCTGTCAATATAACAGGAAGTTACCTAACCACAGTCCTGCCAGAGTCTGTCAATAGAACAGGAAGTTACCTAACCAGAGTCCTGCCAGACTGTCAATAGAACAGGAAGTTACCTAACCACAGTCCTGCCAGAGTCTGTCAATATAACAGGAAGTTACCTAACCACAGTCTGGCCAGTGTCTGTCAATATAACAGGAAGTTACCTAACCACAGTCCTGCCAGACTCTGTCAATATAACAGGAAGTTACCTAACCACAGTCCGGTCAGACTCTGTCAATATAACAGGAAGTTACCTAACCACAGTCCTGCCAGACTCTGTCAATATAACAGGAAGTTACCTAACCACAGTCTGGCCAGAGTCTGCCAATATAACAGGAAGTTACCTAACCACAGTCCGGTCAAACTCTGTCAATATAACAGGAAGTTACCTAACCACAGTCCGGCCAGACTCTGTCAATATAACAGGAAGTTACCTAACCACAGTCTGGCCAGAGTCTGTCAATATAACAGGAAGTTACCTAACCACAGTCCTGCCAGACTCTGTCAATAGAACAGGAAGTTACCTAACCACAGTCTGGCCAGAGTCTGTCAATAGAACAGGAAGTTACCTAACCACAGTCCTGCCAGACTCTGTCAATATAACAGGAAGTTACCTAACCACAGTCTGGCCAGAGTCTGTCAATAGAACAGGAAGTTACCTAACCACAGTCCTGCCAGACTCTGTCAATAGAACAGGAAGTTACCTAACCACAGAATGAGGTACTATAAATTAGTACTATTTTAATAGGAATGTTGAATATTATAACATTGGAGGTCAATATTATATGACTATTGCCTCCCGTTTGAATTCGGAAAATATATTTATATATATATAAATAAACGAATGTGACGCTATAATGAGAACTGTGCTGACACAAGCAACTAACACCCACAAACAAACAGTGAAACCCAGGCTACCTAAGTATGATTCTCAATCAGAGACAACTAATGACACCTGCCTCTGATTGAGAACCATACTGGGCCGAAACATAGAAATACCCAAAATCATAGAAAAACAAACATAGACTGCCCACCCCAACTCACGCCCTGACCATACTAAATAATGACAAAACAACAGAAATAAAAGTCAGAACGTGACAGAAACAAATTGAGACAAATGTAACTAAACAAAACATGTTATATTTATTATTTATTATTTATTTTACCTGAAACAACATGTTTATTCTGTCTTGAATGAAACTGTAATATCTCCCCAAAATAAATGTGATCTCTGACGAGAGGCCGGCTCCCCTCCTTCTTATAAACACTACACTTATCCAACCAGTAGCGGGGCAAGACTGCGTGAAAAGGACGTAGGACAAAATATATTCCGTCCATTTGTGTACACAGCGTTAGCCAGTAAATTACATTTCTGATAAAACATTCTAGCACTGCAGATGGCAGTAGAAAAGAAGCGAGAAGAAATGATCTACTTTAAAAGCCCTCAACAGCGCTGCCCATGCTGTCACATAAGTGGTCAAAGGCAAAGATAGGATGTTCGCCCTCTTCCCATCTCTATGGTGCTGGACTGGTTGGCTTTGGCTGCAGTGGTGGTGGTGTTATTGGAATAAAGGAGTGGCCTTCCCTCCCTGCTTTGGCTCTTTTGGATCCCTCTCTCCTGTACCCACCTTCCTTCCTCATCTCCCTTCCCTCTCTCCTGTACCCACCTTCCTTTCTCATCTCCCTTCCCTCTCTCCTGTACCCACCTTCCTTTCTCATCTCCCTTCCCTCTCTCCTGTACCCACCTTCCTTCCTCATCTCCCTTCCCTCTCTCCTGTACCCACCTTCCTTCCTCATCTCCCTTCCCTCTCTCCTGTACCCACCTTCCTTCCTCATCTCCCTCCTCTCTCCTGTACCCACCTTCCTTCCTCATCTCCCTCCTCTCTCCATCCCTTCACCTCCTCCATCCTCCCTCCTTCCTCCTCTCCCTCTCTCCTCCTCTCCATCCATTCGCCTCCTCCATCCTCCCTCCTTCCTCCTCTCCCTCTACCATCCCTCCTCTCTCCATCCCTTCTCCTCCTCCATCCTCCCTCCTTCCTCCTCTCCATCTCCCCTCTCTCCTGTCCCCTCCTCTTATCCCTTCTCCCCCTAACTCCCTCCCCTCCCTCCCTCCTTCCTCATCTCCCTTCCACCCTCATCTCCCTTCCCTCTCTCCTCCTCTCCATCCCTTCGCCTCCTCTTTCCCTCTCCCCTCCCTCCTCTCTCCATCCCTTCTCCTCCTCCATCCTTCCTCTTCTCCCCTCCTCTCCATCCCCCCTCCTTCCTCCCTTCCCCCCCTACCTCTCCATTTCTCTCCATGCCCTCCCGCCAGTCTAAGGTGGTGGTTCAAGTCTCGGTTAGCTCTCCGGACCTGTTTCAAATAGTCTTGCACTATGTGAACCGCGGTGGCCTGGACATGATGGGCAGGGTGTGCATCCTGGAAGATGGGAATAACTGTGTCGGACTCAGTGGTATCCTAGGCTTCAACCCAAAATGGCACCCTATTCCCTATTTAGTGCACTATATAGGGAATAGGTCATTTGTTGTGCAGCCCTAACCCTTCTTCTCCCAGTCCCTCCTTTCTTCCCTCTCCTCCCTCTCCCCTCCCTCCTCTCTCCATCCCTTCTCCTCCTCCATCCTTCCTCCCTAACCCTTCTTCTCCCAGTCCCTCCTTTCTTCTCCTCTCCTCCCTCTCCCCTCCCTCCTCTCTCCATCCCTTCTCCTCCTCCATCCTTCCATCCTTCCTCCCTAACCCTTCTTCTCCCAGTCCCTCCTTTCTTCTCCTCTCCTCCCTGCTCTTCTATAACTTCTCCCCATGGATAGAGAGGCTGGGTGTGAGTGTGACCTGGGTGTGAGTGTGACCTGGGTGTGAGTGTGACCTGGGTGTGAGTGTGACCTGGGTGTGCGTGTGACCTGGGTGTGAGTGTGACCTCTAACAGAGGTAGCTGGTGATTAGCTGGTAGTGGCATGCAGAGGCGGGGTCTAGAACTAGCGGTGGCTGCACTTCCTGTCATTGGTCAACGGTTTCTTAGGCACTGGAAACCCTGAACCCCCCGAGTCCTCTAAACTCTCATCCTACCACAGGGTTTTTAACGCAGACCTTATAATTTTCTTTACACCTCTTCCCCCTCCTCTACCCTCTCCTCTTCATCCTCCTCTTCTACCCCTCTCCTCCTCTTCCTCCTCTACACTCTTCCTCCACCGCCTTCATTGCCACCTCATCCACTTCTTCCTCCCACCCTCCTCTTCTTGCTCCTTCCTCGTCTTCCACCTCCTAATCCTCTTCTACCTCCTCATCCTCTTCCTCCTCCTCCCCCTCTTCGTCCCTCAGAGCGCGGTCAAACTGTCGGTGCACGTGAGTGAGGTGGATGTCTACCTCACGAGGTTCATTCTCAGATATGTCAACTCTGAGGCTGTTGTCTCCAATGGCAAAATAACAGCCTATCAGAAGAGCCGGAAAGGTACGTTTCACAGACCAGCTGATCAGAAATGACCAGACCTGATTACAGCATCTGATGGTTTGTAGAGATGAATTAAAGGAATATTGATTGCACTCTTTCTGTATGCTTTTTGAAACTAGTTATGCAGTGTGGACCTAAATTGTAGTTTTCAGTCTAAAATGTATATTATCCTCTCTTGGCAAGTAAAGATGTTCCCTTTCACAACACCATGTTTTCACTATTGAACCACTCCACATTATACTGTTATTTGATTGGAATTTATTTGAATTCAATTCATTTCTGCATCTCTAACTCACTCCCTCTCGTTCTCGTCTCTCTCACTCCCTCTCGTTCTCGTCTCTCTCACTCCCTCTCGTTCTCGTCTCTCTCACTCCCTCTCGTTCTCGTCTCTCTCACTCCCTCTCGTTCTCGTCTCTCTCTCTCTCTCTCACTTCCTCTTGTTCTCATCTCTCTCTCTCTCCATCTCCTCCTCTCTATCTCTCTCTCTCTCTCTCTGTCTCTCCCCCTCTCTCTCTCCCTCCCCTCCCTCTCTCTCTCTCTCCCTCCTTCTCTCTCTCTCTCTCTCCCTCCCTCTCTCTCTCTCTCTCCCTCCCTCTCTCTCTCTCTCTCTCTCTCTCTCTCCTCTCTCTCTCTCCCCTCTCTCTCTCTCTCTCTCTCTCTCTCCCTCTCCCTTTCCCTCCCTCTCTCCCTCTCGCTCTCTCTCTCTCCCCCTCTCTCTCTCTCCCTCTCGCTCTCTCTCTCCCCCTCTCTCTCCCTCTCGCTCTCTCTCTCCCCCCTCTCCCTCTCTCTCTCCCTCTCTCTCTCTCTCCCTCTCTCTCTCCTCCCCTTCTCTCTCTCTCTCCCTCTCTCTCCCTCTCCCTCTCTCCCTCTCCCTCTCCCTCCCTCTCCTCCTCTCTCTCTCTCCCTCTCTCCCTCTCTCCCTCCCCTCCTCTCTCCCTCTCTCCCTCCCCTCCTCTCTCCCTCTCCCAGGCTCAGAACAGTCCAAACAGATTGTGTTTGCCCCCAGCTCAGAACCTACCTTCGTCAATGTGCCCCAGAATAACTTTGTAGAACCATTCGTCCTTAACCCTGGTACCTGGACGGTGATCATCGAAGCTGAGGGCATACTGCTGGTGGGAAGCCTATACATTTAGCCTATATATTAGATACGGTTACACCTCCATGTTGTTGTTGTTGTTGTTGTGTAAGGTCCATCGTCCTCCATGTTGTTGTTGTTGTTGTGTAAGGTCCATCGTCCTCCATGTTGTTGTTGTTGTTGTTGTTGTTGTGTAAGGTCCATCGTCCTCCATGTTGTTGTTGTTGTTGTGTAAGGTCCATCGTCCTCCATGTTGTTGTTGTTGTTGTGTAAGGTCCATCGTCCTCCATGTTGTTGTTGTTGTTGTTGTTGTGTAAGGTCCATCGTCCTCCATGTTGTTGTTGTTGTTGTTGTTGTGTAAGGTCCATCGTCCTCCATGTTGTTGTTGTTGTTGTGTAAGGTCCATCGTCCTCCATGTTGTTGTTGTTGTTGTGTAAGGTCCATCGTCCTCCATGTTGTTGTTGTTGTTGTTGTTGTTGTGTAAGGTCCATCGTCCTCCCTGTAAGACAACTTGGTGTTATTGCCCAGTGCATAATACATTGCGACACAGGACATTTGCCATCATGTATATGATTTAAATGGATGCCTTGTGATTGATGTGGAGTCTGTTTTTAAACCCAGGACTACCTGGTGCTCCTGCCCAGTGCCTACTATGAAGCTCCCATTCTCCAGATCAAAGTGACTGAGCCATGCTCCTACAGGCCTGCACCGGATACCAGCCACAAGTAGGTCCTCTTCCACCTCCTCCTCTTCTTCCTCCTCCTCTACCCTCCTCCTCCTCTTCTACCCTCCTCCTCTACCCTCATCCTCTACCCTCCTCCTCTACCCTCCTCCTCTTCCACCTCCTCCTCTACCCTCCTCCTCTACCCTCCTCCTCCTCTTCCACCTCCTCCTCTACCCTCCTCCTCTTCCACCTCATCCTCTACCCTCCTCCTCTACCCTCCTCTTCCTCCTCCTCCTCTACCCTCCACTTCCTCCTCCTCCTCTACCCTCCTCCTCTTCCACCTCATCCTCTACCCTCCTCCTCTTCCACCTCATCCTCTACCCTCCTCCTCTACCCTCTTCCTCCTCCTCTACCCTCTTCCTCCTCCTCCTCTACCCTCCTCCTCTACCCTCCTCCTCTTCCACCTCCTCCTCTTCCCCCTCCTCCTCTTCTCCTCCTCCTCTACCCTCCTCCTCTTCCACCTCCTCCTCTTCCCCTCCTCCTCTTCTCCTCCTCCTCTTCCACTTCCTCCTCTTCCTCCTCCACCTCTACCCTCCTCCTCTTGCCCCTCCTCCTCTTCCACCTCCTCCTCCTCTACCCTCCTCCTCTTCCTCGTCCTCCTCTACCCTCCTCCTCTTCCCCCTCTTCTTTCACCTCCTTCCTCTCTCACCTCCTCCTCCTCTTCTACTTCTTCCACCTCCTCCTCTTCCTCTTCTTCGTCTTCATCCTCCTCCTCTTCCCCCTCCTCCCCTTCAGCCCCCCCTTGTCCATCTATTTGTCTGTTGCATTGGATGTTAATCACAAACCCCCTTGAAAGTCATATTATTTTGGTACAATCTGTTTTCTAAAGGCTCAGTATTTCTGTTATATACTGTATTACATTATATAATTGAACTTGTCTCTCTGTGTCTCTCCCTGATAGCTGTTTGCTCTACAAGTATCTGTCTCTGGATGGGTTCCCCTCCGCATCTGGTAACGATGCCAGCTGCAGGTTCGACAACCACCTGCCCAGACCCTGTCACCAGGAGAGGATCACCCCTTTCCACCCGGACATGGCCGTCTGCAGTGGCAGCAATGTGAGTAGAGAAGGAGAGTACAGTGTGTGTGTGTGTGTGTGTTTGTGTGTGGGTGATGGTGTGTGTGTGTGGGTATTGGTGTATGTGTGTGATGGTATGGATGAGTATGTTATAACTTTAAATGTAATGACTGAACACTGACTGAAATAGGGTCTCTCCTCTCTCAGCTAAATGTCCAGATGCATAGCTGGGTTAACACTGACTGAAATAGGGTCTCTCCTCCTCTCAGCTAAATGTCCAGATGCATAGCTGGGTTAACACGGACTGAAATAGGGTCTCTCCTCTCTCAGCTAAATGTCCAGATGCATAGCTGGGTTAACACGGACTGAAATAGGGTCTCTCCTCTCTCAGCTAAATGTCCAGATGCATAGCTGGGTTAACACGGACTGAAATAGGGTCTCTCCTCTCTCAGCTAAATGTCCAGATGCATAGCTGGGTTAACACGGACTGAAATAGGGTCTCTCCTCCTCTCAGCTAAATGTCCAGATGCATAGCTGGGTTAACACTGAGGGTCTCTCCTCTCTCAGCTAAATGTCCAGATGCATAGCTGGGTTAACACGGACTGAAATAGGGTCTCTCCTCTCTCAGCTAAATGTCCAGCTGCGTAGTCGTGTGCCCCGTCCCGGGGACTATGTTCTGGTGGTAGAATACGCCAGTGAGGAGGAAGCACCACAGACCATCTCTGTGTCCGTCAACACACCTGGCGGAAGGACACACCAGCACCACGTCACACTGCTGCCCTGCAAATACAGGTGTGTGTGTGTGTGTGTGTTGTTTTGTTTACAGCTGTTGCTGTCAATGAAAGAAGCTGGCTGCCATTGTTGTTTCATGGATGGATGTTATCTCTTCTCAATGTGTAGCCTGACCGATCATTCATCTCTCTGTCTCTCTGTCTCTCTCTCTCTCTCTCTGTCTCTCTCACTCTCTCTCTCTCTCTCTCTCTCTCTCTCTGTCTCTCTCTCTCTCTCTCTGTCTCTCTCTCTCTGTCTCTCTGTCTCTCTCTCTCTGTCTCTCTGTCTCTCTGTCTCTCTCTCTCTCTCTGTCTCTCTGTCTCTCTGTCTCTCTGTCTCTCTCTCTCTCTCTCTCTCTCTCTCTCTCTCTCTCTCTCTCTCTGTCTCTCTCTCTCTCTGTCTCTCTCTGTCTCTCTCTCTCTGTCTCTCTGTCTCTCTCTCTCTGTCTCTCTCTCTCTGTCTCTCTCTCTCTGTCTCTCTCTCTCTGTCTCTCTCTCTCTCTCTCTGTCTCTCTGTCTCTCTCTCTCTGTCTCTCTCTCTCTGTCTCTCTCTCTCTGTCTCTCTGTCTCTCTCTCTCTCTCTGTCTCTCTGTCTCTCTCTCTCTCTCTCTCTCTGTGTAGTTTCCTGTGTCGGGTGGTGACCATCGATGAGATGAATCGCGTGGCTGTCTTTACTCTCCCTACTGATGCTGAGGTCCAACTGATCGCTGACAGAGCCAGCTTCCTCCTGGTAATACTGTTTATATAGACATGTTAGGTATATTTAGCAGACACTCTTATGCAGACTGGTTTACAGGAGCGGTGAAGGTTAAGTGCCTTGCTCAAGGGCACATTGACAGGTTTATCAACTAGTCGGCTTCTGGATTCAAACCAGCGACCTTTCGGGTTACTGGCTCAACGCTCTCTAGTGCTAGGCTACCTGCCGCTTTATCAACATGATGGGTTAAATGGGTTGATCATTGGGTTAAATGGGTTGATCATGGGTTAAATGGGTTGAACATGGGTTAAATGGGCCATGGGTTGATCATGGGTTGAATGGGTTGATCATGGGTTAAATGGGTTAAATGGGTCATGGGTTAAATGGGTTGATCGTTGGGTTAAATGGGTTGATCATTGGGTTAAATGGGTTGATCATGGGTTAAATGGGTTGAACATGGGTTAAATGGGCCATGGGTTGATCATGGGTTAAATGGGATGATCATGGGTTAAATGGGTTAAATGGGTCATGGGTTAAATGGGTCATGGGTTAAATGGGTTGATCATGGGTTAAATGGGTCATGGGTTAAATGGGTTGATCATGGGTTAAATGGGTCATGGGTTAAATGGGTTGATCATGGGTTAAATGGGTTGAACATGGGTTAAATGGGCCGAACATGGGTTGATCATGGGTTAAATGGGTTGATCATGGGTTAAATGGGTTAAATGGGTCATGGGTTAAATGGGTCATGGGTTAAATGGGTTGATCATGGGTTAAATGGGTCATGGGTTAAATGGGTTGATCATGGGTTAAATGGGTCATGGGTTAAATGGGTTGATCATGGGTTAAATGGGTCATGGGTTAAATGGGTTGATCATTGGTTAAACACAGAGCAGTCGATGGTCAGCAATGCTTGGGTTTTAAATCATCTCTCTTTTCTCCTGAAATATGCATTCATTCAGTCACATGCCTACACCAAACCAATGTTTTTAAGCTAGTGGTGAGTAGTGAACACTTCAGGAGGAAGGAGAGATTATTGGGACGCAGCCATTGTTTGACCTTCAAATCATGTTTCAAAGGTGATCTTTATTGGTAGAGGCACGAGACAAGGCTGTCACCTTTCACCCTTTGGATTTGCTTCGGTTGAAGGTTCTCTGCAGCCGTTTTTTATCTCAATATCAAATCGTTTCTTGGAAGCAATGAATTGTTTTCAATTAATATGGTAAAGAATAAACAAAAATAGCTTCTTAGCAAAGGGCAAATTGTCAAGCAAGAATTTTACTAGGACTGTCTGGGAGTGGTCTGTGTGGGGGAGGGGAAAACTGAACATTTGCTGTCATTGACAAAGAGGTGTGGAACTTTCTTTCTTATTGGTCTATTGACTAATTTAGCGCATGGTGATGTCACCATGGAAGGCCAAAATTCCAACCCACCAAAACAGGCTCTTATATTAAAAAGGGCATTTTAGCAATATTATTCCAACCTTATAGTGTGGAAATATGTATAAAACACATGAAATCACATTTTTGACTGCACTGGGCCTTTAAGGAACCTTTGTTGATCTTTCCTCCAGCACAAAGTGTACCTGGTTCCTCGGGAGAAGTTCACTATGGAATACCTGGCGCCTAAGGTCCACTGTATCTCACCTGACAGGTAAACAGACCATGTACCTTTACTATCACCTAGACTTACTGTAGATACACTGTATCTCACCTGACAGGTAACCAGACCATGTACCTTTACTATCACCTAGACTTACTGTAGATATATTGTATCTCACCTGACAGGTAACCAGACCAGACACCGTTACTATCACCTAGACTTACTGTAGATATACTGTATCTCACCTGACAGGTAACCAGACCAGACACCTTTACTATCACCTAGACTTACTGTAGATATACTGTATCTCACCTGACAGGTAACCAGACCAGGTACCTTTACTATCACCTAGACTTACTGTAGATATACTGTATCTCACCTGACAGGTAACCAGACCAGACACCTTTACTATCACCTAGACTTACTGTAGATATACTGTATCTCACCTGACAGGTAACCAGACCAGACACCTTTACTATCACCTAGACTTACTGTAGATATACTGTATCTCACCTGATATACTAACCAGACCAGACACCTTTACTATCACCTAGACTCACTGTAGATATACTGTATCTCACCTGACAGGTAACCAGACCAGACACCTTTACTATCACCTAGACTTACTGTAGATATACTGTATCCCACCTGACAGGTAACCAGACCAGACACCTTTACTATCACCTAGACTCACTGTAGATACAATGTATCTCACCTGACAGGTAACCAGACCAGACACCTTTACTATCACCTAGACTTACTGTAGATACACTGTATCTCACCTGACAGGTAACCAGACCATGTACCTTTACTATCACCTAGACTTACTGTAGATACACTGTATCTCACCTGACAGGTAACCAGACCATGTACCTTTACTATCACCTAGACTTACTGTAGATACACTGTATCTCACCTGACAGGTAACCAGACCATGTACCTTTACTATCACCTAGACTTACTGTAGATACACTGTATCTCACCTGACAGGTAACCAGACCATGACACCTTTACTATCACCTAGACTTACTGTAGATACACTGTATCTCACCTGACAGGTAAACAGACCAGACACCTTTACTATCACCTAGACTTACTGTAGATACACTGTATCTCACCTGACAGGTAACCAGACCAGACACCTTTACTATCACCTAGACTTACTGTAGATACACTGTATCTCACCTGACAGGTAACCAGACCAGACACCTTTACTATCACCTAGACTTACTGTAGATACACTGTATCTCACCTGACAGGTAACCAGACCAGACACCTTTACTATCACCTAGACTTACTGTAGATATACTGTATCTCACCTGACAGGTAACCAGACCATGACACCTTTACTATCACCTAGACTTACTGTAGATCACCTGTATCTCACCTGACAGGTAACCAGACCATGACACCTTTACTATCACCTAGACTTACTGTAGATACACTGTATCTCACCTGACAGGTAACCAGACCAGACACCTTTACTATCACCTAGACTTACTGTAGATACACTGTATCTCACCTGACAGGTAACCAGACCAGACACCTTTACTATCACCTAGACTTACTGTAGATATACTGTATCTCACCTGACAGGTAACCAGACCATGTACCTTTACTATCACCTAGACTTACTGTAGATATACTGTATCTCACCTGACAGGTAACCAGACCAGGTAACCAGACCATGTACCTTTACTGATCACCTAGACTTACTGTAGATAGACTTACTGTAGATATACTCACCTGACAGGTAACCAGACCATGTACCTTTACTATCACCTAGACTTACTGTAGATACACTGTATCTCACCTGACAGGTAACAGACCAGACACTTTACTATCACCTAGACTTACTGTAGATACACTGTATCTCACCTGACAGGTAACCAGACCATGTACCTTTACTATCACCTAGACTTACTGTAGATACACTGTATCTCACCTGACAGGTAACCAGACCATGTACCTTTACTATCACCTAGACTTACTGTAGATACACTGTATCTCACCTGACAGGTAACCAGACCATGACACCTTTACTATCACCTAGACTTACTGTAGATACACTGTATCTCACCTGACAGGTAACCAGACCATGTACCTTTACTATCACCTAGACTTACTGTAGATACACTGTATCTCACCTGACAGGTAACCAGACCAGACACCTTTACTATCACCTAGACTTACTGTAGATACACTGTATCTCACCTGACAGGTAACCAGACCATGTACCTTTACTATCACCTAGACTTACTGTAGATACACTGTATCTCACCTGACAGGTAACCAGACCAGACACCTTTACTATCACCTAGACTTACTGTAGATACACTGTATCTCACCTGACAGGTAACCAGACCAGACACCTTTACTATCACCTAGACTTACTGTAGATATACTGTATCTCACCTGACAGGTAACCAGACCAGACACCTTTACTATCACCTAGACTTACTGTAGATATACTGTATCTCACCTGACAGGTAACCAGACCAGACACCTTTACTATCACCTAGACTTACTGTAGATACACTGTATCTCACCTGACAGGTAACCAGACCAGACACCTTTACTATCACCTAGACTTACTGTAGATACACTGTATCTCACCTGACAGGTAACCAGACCATGTACCTTTACTATCACCTAGACTTACTGTAGATACACTGTATCTCACCTGACAGGTAACCAGACCATGTACCTTTACTATCACCTAGACTTACTGTAGATACACTGTATCTCACCTGACAGGTAACCAGACCAGACACCTTTACTATCACCTAGACTTACTGTAGATACACTGTATCTCACCTGACAGGTAACCAGACCAGACACCTTTACTATCACCTAGACTTACTGTAGATACACCTGACAGGTAACCAGACCATGTACCACTATCACCTAGTACTGTATCTCACCTGACAGGTAACCAGACCAGACACCTTTACTATCACCTAGACTTACTGTAGATACACTGTATCTCACCTGACAGGTAACCAGACCAGACACCTTTACTATCACCTAGACTTACTGTAGATACACTGTATCTCACCTGACAGGTAACCAGACCAGACACCTTTACTATCACCTAGACTTACTGTAGATATACTGTATCTCACCTGACAGGTAACCAGACCAGACCATGTACCTTTACTTCACCTAGACTTACTGTAGATATGTACTGTATCTCACCTGACAGGTAACCAGACCATGTACCTTTACTATCACCTAGACTTACTGTAGATACACTGTATCTCACCTGACAGGTAACCAGACCATGTACCTTTACTATCACCTAGACTTACTGTAGATACACTGTATCTCACCTGACAGGTAACCAGACCAGACACCTTTACTATCACCTAGACTTACTGTAGATACACTGTATCTCACCTGACAGGTAACCAGACCAGACACCTTTACTATCACCTAGACTTACTGTAGATATACTGTATCTCACCTGACAGGTAACCAGACCATGTACCTTTACTATCACCTAGACTTACTGTAGATACACTGTATCTCACCTGACAGGTAACCAGACCAGACACCTTTACTATCACCTAGACTTACTGTATATATACTGTATCTCACCTGACAGGTAACCAGACCATGTACCTTTACTATCACCTAGACTTACTGTAGATATACTGTATCTCACCTGACAGGTAACCAGACCATGTACCTTTACTATCACCTAGACTTACTGTAGATACACTGTATCTCACCTGACAGGTAACCAGACCATGTACCTTTACTATCACCTAGACTTACTGTAGATACACTGTATCTCACCTGACAGGTAACCAGAACAGGTACCTTTACTATCACCTAGACTTACTGTAGATATACTGTATCTCACCTGACAGGTAACCAGACCATGTACCTTTACTATCACCTAGACTTACTGTAGATACACTGTATCTCACCTGACAGGTAACCAGACCAGGTACCTTTACTATCACCTAGACTTACTGTAGATACACTGTATCTCACCTGACAGGTAACCAGACCAGGTACCTTTACTATCACCTAGACTTACTGTAGATATACTGTATCTCACCTGACAGGTAACCAGACCATGTACCTTTACTATCACCTAGACTTACTGTAGATACACTGTATCTCACCTGACAGGTAACCAGACCAGACACCTTTACTATCACCTAGACTTACTGTAGATACACTGTATCTCACCTGACAGGTAACCAGACCATGTACCTTTACTATCACCTAGACTTACTGTAGATACACTGTATCTCACCTGACAGGTAACCAGACCAGACACCTTTACTATCACCTAGACTTACTGTAGATACACTGTATCTCACCTGACAGGTAACCAGACCAGACACCTTTACTATCACCTAGACTTACTGTAGATATACTGTATCTCACCTGACAGGTAACCAGACCAGACACCTTTACTATCACCTAGACTTACTGTAGATACACTGTATCTCACCTGACAGGTAACCAGACCAGACACCTTTACTATCACCTAGACTTACTGTAGATACACTGTATCTCACCTGACAGGTAACCAGACCAGACACCTTTACTATCACCTAGACTTACTGTAGATATACTGTATCTCACCTGACAGGTAACCAGACCATGTACCTTTACTATCACCTAGACTTACTGTAGATACACTGTATCTCACCTGACAGGTAACCAGACCATGTACCTTTACTATCACCTAGACTTACTGTAGATACACTGTATCTCACCTGACAGGTAACCAGACCAGACACCTTTACTATCACCTAGACTTACTGTAGATACACTGTATCTCACCTGACAGGTAACCAGACCAGACACCTTTACTATCACCTAGACTTACTGTAGATACACTGTATCTCACCTGACAGGTAACCAGACCATGTACCTTTACTATCACCTAGACTTACTGTAGATACACTGTATCTCACCTGACAGGTAACCAGACCATGTACCTTTACTATCACCTAGACTTACTGTAGATACACTGTATCTCACCTGACAGGTAACCAGACCAGACACCTTTACTATCACCTAGACTTACTGTAGATACACTGTATCTCACCTGACAGGTAACCAGACCAGACACCTTTACTATCACCTAGACTTACTGTAGATATACTGTATCTCACCTGACAGGTAACCAGACCATGTACCTTTACTATCACCTAGACTTACTGTAGATACACTGTATCTCACCTGACAGGTAACCAGACCAGACACCTTTACTATCACCTAGACTTACTGTAGATACACTGTATCTCACCTGACAGGTAACCAGACCAGACACCTTTACTATCACCTAGACTTACTGTAGATATACTGTATCTCACCTGACAGGTAACCAGACCATGTACCTTTACTATCACCTAGACTTACTGTAGATATACTGTATCTCACCTGACAGGTAACCAGACCATGTACCTTTACTATCACCTAGACTTACTGTAGATACACTGTATCTCACCTAACAGGTAACCAGACCATGTACCTTTACTATCACCTAGACTTACTGTAGATACACTGTAGCTCACCTGACAGGTAACCAGACCAGACACCTTTACTATCACCTAGACTTACTGTAGATACACTGTATCTCACCTGACAGGTAACCAGACCAGACACCTTTACTATCACCTAGACTTACTGTAGATATACTGTATCTCACCTGACAGGTAACCAGACCATGTACCTTTACTATCACCTAGACTTACTGTAGATACACTGTATCTCACCTGACAGGTAACCAGACCAGACACCTTTACTATCACCTAGACTTACTGTATATATACTGTATCTCACCTGACAGGTAACCAGACCATGTACCTTTACTATCACCTAGACTTACTGTAGATATACTGTATCTCACCTGACAGGTAACCAGACCATGTACCTTTACTATCACCTAGACTTACTGTAGATACACTGTATCTCACCTGACAGGTAACCAGACCATGTACCTTTACTATCACCTAGACTTACTGTAGATACACTGTATCTCACCTGACAGGTAACCAGAACAGGTACCTTTACTATCACCTAGACTTACTGTAGATATACTGTATCTCACCTGACAGGTAACCAGACCATGTACCTTTACTATCACCTAGACTTACTGTAGATACACTGTATCTCACCTGACAGGTAACCAGACCAGGTACCTTTACTATCACCTAGACTTACTGTAGATACACTGTATCTCACCTGACAGGTAACCAGACCAGGTACCTTTACTATCACCTAGACTTACTGTAGATATACTGTATCTCACCTGACAGGTAACCAGACCATGTACCTTTACTATCACCTAGACTTACTGTAGATACACTGTATCTCACCTGACAGGTAACCAGACCAGACACCTTTACTATCACCTAGACTTACTGTAGATACACTGTATCTCACCTGACAGGTAACCAGACCATGTACCTTTACTATCACCTAGACTTACTGTAGATACACTGTATCTCACCTGACAGGTAACCAGACCAGACACCTTTACTATCACCTAGACTTACTGTAGATACACTGTATCTCACCTGACAGGTAACCAGACCAGACACCTTTACTATCACCTAGACTTACTGTAGATATACTGTATCTCACCTGACAGGTAACCAGACCAGACACCTTTACTATCACCTAGACTTACTGTAGATACACTGTATCTCACCTGACAGGTAACCAGACCAGACACCTTTACTATCACCTAGACTTACTGTAGATACACTGTATCTCACCTGACAGGTAACCAGACCAGACACCTTTACTATCACCTAGACTTACTGTAGATATACTGTATCTCACCTGACAGGTAACCAGACCATGTACCTTTACTATCACCTAGACTTACTGTAGATACACTGTATCTCACCTGACAGGTAACCAGACCATGTACCTTTACTATCACCTAGACTTACTGTAGATACACTGTAGCTCACCTGACAGGTAACCAGACCAGACACCTTTACTATCACCTAGACTTACTGTAGATACACTGTATCTCACCTGACAGGTAACCAGACCAGACACCTTTACTATCACCTAGACTTACTGTAGATATACTGTATCTCACCTGACAGGTAACCAGACCATGTACCTTTACTATCACCTAGACTTACTGTAGATACACTGTATCTCACCTGACAGGTAACCAGACCAGACACCTTTACTATCACCTAGACTTACTGTATATATACTGTATCTCACCTGACAGGTAACCAGACCATGTACCTTTACTATCACCTAGACTTACTGTAGATATACTGTATCTCACCTGACAGGTAACCAGACCATGTACCTTTACTATCACCTAGACTTACTGTAGATACACTGTATCTCACCTGACAGGTAACCAGACCATGTACCTTTACTATCACCTAGACTTACTGTAGATACACTGTATCTCACCTGACAGGTAACCAGACCAGGTACCTTTACTATCACCTAGACTTACTGTAGATATACTGTATCTCACCTGACAGGTAACCAGACCATGTACCTTTACTATCACCTAGACTTACTGTAGATACACTGTATCTCACCTGACAGGTAACCAGACCAGGTACCTTTACTATCACCTAGACTTACTGTAGATACACTGTATCTCACCTGACAGGTAACCAGACCAGGTACCTTTACTATCACCTAGACTTACTGTAGATATACTGTATCTCACCTGACAGGTAACCAGACCATGTACCTTTACTATCACCTAGACTTACTGTAGATACACTGTATCTCACAGGTAACCAGACCAGGTACCTTTACTAACCACTTACTGACTCACCTGACAGGTAACCAGACCATGTACCTTTACTATCACCTAGACTTACTGTAGATACACTGTGTCTCACCTGACAGGTAACCAGACCATGTACCTTTACTATCACCTAGACTTACTGTAGATACACTGTATCTCACCTGACAGGTAACCAGACCAGACACCTTTACTATCACCTAGACTTACTGTATATACACTGTATCTCACCTGACAGGTAACCAGACCAGACACCTTTACTATCACCTAGACTTACTGTAGATATACTGTATCTCACCTGACAGGTAACCAGACCATGTACCTTTACTATCACCTAGACTTACTGTAGATACACTGTATCTCACCTGACAGGTAACCAGACCATGTACCTTTACTATCACCTAGACTTACTGTAGATATACTGTATCTCACCTGACAGGTAACCAGACCATGTACCTTTACTATCACCTAGACTTACTGTAGATACACTGTATCTCACCTGACAGGTAACCAGACCAGGTACCTTTACTATCACCTAGACTTACTGTAGATACACTGTATCTCACCTGACAGGTAACCAGACCACTATCACCTAGACTTACTGTAGATATACCTCACCTTAACTATCACACCTAGACTTACTGTAGATACACTGTATCTCACCTGACAGGTAACCAGACCAGGTACCTTTACTATCACCTAGACTTACTGTAGATACACTGTATCTCACCTGACAGGTAACCAGACCATGTACCTTTACTATCACCTAGACTTACTGTAGATACACTGTATCTCACCTGACAGGTAACCAGACCAGACACCTTTACTATCACCTAGACTTACTGTAGATACACTGTATCTCACCTGACAGGTAACCAGACCATGTACCTTTACTATCACCTAGACTTACTGTAGATACACTGTATCTCACCTGACAGGTAACCAGACCAGACACCTTTACTATCACCTAGACTTACTGTAGATACACTGTATCTCACCTGACAGGTAACCAGACCAGACACCTTTACTATCACCTAGACTTACTGTAGATATACTGTATCTCACCTGACAGGTAACCAGACCAGACACCTTTACTATCACCTAGACTTACTGTAGATACACTGTATCTCACCTGACAGGTAACCAGACCAGACACCTTTACTATCACCTAGACTTACTGTAGATACACTGTATCTCACCTGACAGGTAACCAGACCAGACACCTTTACTATCACCTAGACTTACTGTAGATACACTGTATCTCACCTGACAGGTAACCAGACCAGACACCTTTACTATCACCTAGACTTACTGTAGATATACTGTATCTCACCTGACAGGTAACCAGACCAGACACCTTTACTATCACCTAGACTTACTGTAGATACACTGTATCTCACCTGACAGGTAACCAGACCAGACACCTTTACTATCACCTAGACTTACTGTAGATACACTGTATCTCACCTGACAGGTAACCAGACCAGACACCTTTACTATCACCTAGACTTACTGTAGATATACTGTATCTCACCTGACAGGTAACCAGACCATGTACCTTTACTATCACCTAGACTTACTGTAGATATACTGTATCTCACCTGACAGGTAACCAGACCATGTACCTTTACTATCACCTAGACTTACTGTAGATATACTGTATCTCACCTGACAGGTAACCAGACCATGTACCTTTACTATCACCTAGACTTACTGTAGATACACTGTATCTCACCTGACAGGTAACCAGACCATGTACCTTTACTATCACCTAGACTTACTGTAGATACACTGTATCTCACCTGACAGGTAACCAGACTCACCCTTTACTATCACCTAGACAGGTAACTGTAGACCAGACCAGACCTTTACTATCACCTAGACTTACTGTAGATATACTGTATCTCACCTGACAGGTAACCAGACCAGACACCTTTACTATCACCTAGACTTACTGTAGATACACTGTATCTCACCTGACAGGTAACCAGACCAGGTACCTTTACTATCACCTAGACTTACTGTAGATACACTGTATCTCACCTGACAGGTAACCAGACCAGACACCTTTACTATCACCTAGACTTACTGTAGATACACTGTATCTCACCTGACAGGTAACCAGACCAGACACCTTTACTATCACCTAGACTTACTGTAGATACACTGTATCTCACCTGACAGGTAACCAGACCAGACACCTTTACTATCACCTAGACTTACTGTAGATATACTGTATCTCACCTGACAGGTAACCAGACCAGACACCTTTAATCACCTAGACCATACACTGTATCTCACCTGACAGGTAACCAGACCAGACACCTTTATCACCTAGACTTACTGTAGATACACTGTATCTCACCTGACAGGTAACCAGACCAGACACCTTTACTATCACCTAGACTTACTGTAGATATACTGTATCTCACCTGACAGGTAACCAGACCATGTACCTTTACTATCACCTAGACTTACTGTAGATACACTGTATCTCACCTGACAGGTAACCAGACCATGTACCTTTACTATCACCTAGACTTACTGTAGATACACTGTAGCTCACCTGACAGGTAACCAGACCAGACACCTTTACTATCACCTAGACTTACTGTAGATACACTGTATCTCACCTGACAGGTAACCAGACCAGACACCTTTACTATCACCTAGACTTACTGTAGATACACTGTATCTCACCTGACAGGTAACCAGACCATGTACCTTTACTATCACCTAGACTTACTGTAGATACACTGTATCTCACCTGACAGGTAACCAGACCATGTACCTTTACTATCACCTAGACTTACTGTAGATACACTGTATCTCACCTGACAGGTAACCAGACCAGACACCTTTACTATCACCTAGACTTACTGTAGATACACTGTATCTCACCTGACAGGTAACCAGACCAGACACCTTTACTATCACCTAGACTTACTGTAGATATACTGTATCTCACCTGACAGGTAACCAGACCATGTACCTTTACTATCACCTAGACTTACTGTAGATACACTGTATCTCACCTGACAGGTAACCAGACCAGACACCTTTACTATCACCTAGACTTACTGTAGATACACTGTATCTCACCTGACAGGTAACCAGACCAGACACCTTTACTATCACCTAGACTTACTGTAGATATACTGTATCTCACCTGACAGGTAACCAGACCATGTACCTTTACTATCACCTAGACTTACTGTAGATATACTGTATCTCACCTGACAGGTAACCAGACCATGTACCTTTACTATCACCTAGACTTACTGTAGATACACTGTATCTCACCTAACAGGTAACCAGACCATGTACCTTTACTATCACCTAGACTTACTGTAGATACACTGTAGCTCACCTGACAGGTAACCAGACCAGACACCTTTACTATCACCTAGACTTACTGTAGATACACTGTATCTCACCTGACAGGTAACCAGACCAGACACCTTTACTATCACCTAGACTTACTGTAGATATACTGTATCTCACCTGACAGGTAACCAGACCATGTACCTTTACTATCACCTAGACTTACTGTAGATACACTGTATCTCACCTGACAGGTAACCAGACCAGACACCTTTACTATCACCTAGACTTACTGTATATATACTGTATCTCACCTGACAGGTAACCAGACCATGTACCTTTACTATCACCTAGACTTACTGTAGATATACTGTATCTCACCTGACAGGTAACCAGACCATGTACCTTTACTATCACCTAGACTTACTGTAGATACACTGTATCTCACCTGACAGGTAACCAGACCATGTACCTTTACTATCACCTAGACTTACTGTAGATACACTGTATCTCACCTGACAGGTAACCAGAACAGGTACCTTTACTATCACCTAGACTTACTGTAGATATACTGTATCTCACCTGACAGGTAACCAGACCATGTACCTTTACTATCACCTAGACTTACTGTAGATACACTGTATCTCACCTGACAGGTAACCAGACCAGGTACCTTTACTATCACCTAGACTTACTGTAGATACACTGTATCTCACCTGACAGGTAACCAGACCAGGTACCTTTACTATCACCTAGACTTACTGTAGATATACTGTATCTCACCTGACAGGTAACCAGACCATGTACCTTTACTATCACCTAGACTTACTGTAGATACACTGTATCTCACCTGACAGGTAACCAGACCAGACACCTTTACTATCACCTAGACTTACTGTAGATACACTGTATCTCACCTGACAGGTAACCAGACCATGTACCTTTACTATCACCTTTACTATCACCTAGACTTACACCTAGATACACTGTATCTCACCTGACAGGTAACCAGACCAGACACCTTTACTATCACCTAGACTTACTGTAGATATACTGTATCTCACCTGACAGGTAACCAGACCAGACACCTTTACTATCACCTAGACTTACTGTAGATACACTGTATCTCACCTGACAGGTAACCAGACCAGACACCTTTACTATCACCTAGACTTACTGTAGATACACTGTATCTCACCTGACAGGTAACCAGACCAGACACCTTTACTATCACCTAGACTTACTGTAGATATACTGTATCTCACCTGACAGGTAACCAGACCATGTACCTTTACTATCACCTAGACTTACTGTAGATACACTGTATCTCACCTGACAGGTAACCAGACCATGTACCTTTACTATCACCTAGACTTACTGTAGATACACTGTAGCTCACCTGACAGGTAACCAGACCAGACACCTTTACTATCACCTAGACTTACTGTAGATACACTGTATCTCACCTGACAGGTAACCAGACCAGACACCTTTACTATCACCTAGACTTACTGTAGATATACTGTATCTCACCTGACAGGTAACCAGACCATGTACCTTTACTATCACCTAGACTTACTGTAGATACACTGTATCTCACCTGACAGGTAACCAGACCAGACACCTTTACTATCACCTAGACTTACTGTATATATACTGTATCTCACCTGACAGGTAACCAGACCATGTACCTTTACTATCACCTAGACTTACTGTAGATATACTGTATCTCACCTGACAGGTAACCAGACCATGTACCTTTACTATCACCTAGACTTACTGTAGATACACTGTATCTCACCTGACAGGTAACCAGACCATGTACCTTTACTATCACCTAGACTTACTGTAGATACACTGTATCTCACCTGACAGGTAACCAGACCAGGTACCTTTACTATCACCTAGACTTACTGTAGATATACTGTATCTCACCTGACAGGTAACCAGACCATGTACCTTTACTATCACCTAGACTTACTGTAGATACACTGTATCTCACCTGACAGGTAACCAGACCAGGTACCTTTACTATCACCTAGACTTACTGTAGATATACTGTATCTCACCTGACAGGTAACCAGACCATGTACCTTTACTATCACCTAGACTTACTGTAGATACACTATATCTCACCTGACAGGTAACCAGACCAGGTACCTTTACTATCACCTAGACTTACTGTAGATACACTGTGTCTCACCTGACAGGTAACCAGACCATGTACCTTTACTATCACCTAGACTTACTGTAGATACACTGTGTCTCACCTGACAGGTAACCAGACCATGTACCTTTACTATCACCTAGACTTACTGTAGATACACTGTATCTCACCTGACAGGTAACCAGACCAGACACCTTTACTATCACCTAGACTTACTGTATATATACTGTATCTCACCTGACAGGTAACCAGACCATGTACCTTTACTATCACCTAGACTTACTGTAGATATACTGTATCTCACCTGACAGGTAACCAGACCATGGACCATGTACCTTTACTATCACCTAGACTTACTGTAGATACACTGTATCTCACCTGACAGGTAACCAGACCAGGTACCTTTACTATCACCTAGACTTACTGTAGATATACTGTATCTCACCTGACAGGTAACCAGACCATGTACCTTTACTATCACCTAGACTTACTGTAGATACACTGTATCTCACCTGACAGGTAACCAGACCAGGTACCTTTACTATCACCTAGACTTACTGTAGATACACTGTATCTCACCTGACAGGTAACCAGACCAGGTACCTTTACTATCACCTAGACTTACTGTAGATATACTGTATCTCACCTGACAGGTAACCAGACCATGTACCTTTACTATCACCTAGACTTACTGTAGATACACTGTATCTCACCTGACAGGTAACCAGACCAGGTACCTTTACTATCACCTAGACTTACTGTAGATACACTGTGTCTCACCTGACAGGTAACCAGACCATGTACCTTTACTATCACCTAGACTTACTGTAGATACACTGTATCTCACCTGACAGGTAACCAGACCAGACACCTTTTACTATCACCTAGACTTACAGTAGATACACTGTATCTCACCTGACAGGTAACCAGACCATGTACCTTTACTATCACCTAGACTTACTGTAGATACACTGTATCTCACCTGACAGGTAACCAGACCAGACACCTTTACTATCACCTAGACTTACTGTAGATACACTGTATCTCACCTGACAGGTAACCAGACCAGACACCTTTACTATCACCTAGACTTACTGTAGATATACTGTATCTCACCTGACAGGTAACCAGACCAGACACCTTTACTATCACCTAGACTTACTGTAGATACACTGTATCTCACCTGACAGGTAACCAGACCAGACACCTTTACTATCACCTAGACTTACTGTAGATACACTGTATCTCACCTGACAGGTAACCAGACCAGACACCTTTACTATCACCTAGACTTACTGTAGATACACTGTATCTCACCTGACAGGTAACCAGACCAGACACCTTTACTATCACCTAGACTTACTGTAGATATACTGTATCTCACCTGACAGGTAACCAGACCAGACACCTTTACTATCACCTAGACTTACTGTAGATACACTGTATCTCACCTGACAGGTAACCAGACCAGACACCTTTACTATCACCTAGACTTACTGTAGATACACTGTATCTCACCTGACAGGTAACCAGACCAGACACCTTTACTATCACCTAGACTTACTGTAGATATACTGTATCTCACCTGACAGGTAACCAGACCATGTACCTTTACTATCACCTAGACTTACTGTAGATATACTGTATCTCACCTGACAGGTAACCAGACCATGTACCTTTACTATCACCTAGACTTACTGTAGATATACTGTATCTCACCTGACAGGTAACCAGACCATGTACCTTTACTATCACCTAGACTTACTGTAGATACACTGTATCTCACCTGACAGGTAACCAGACCAGACACCTTTACTATCACCTAGACTTACTGTAGATATACTGTATCTCACCTGACAGGTAACCAGACCAGACACCTTTACTATCACCTAGACTTACTGTATATATACTGTATCTCACCTGACAGGTAACCAGACCATGTACCTTTACTATCACCTAGACTTACTGTAGATATACTGTATCTCACCTGACAGGTAACCAGACCAGACACCTTTACTATCACCTAGACTTACTGTAGATACACTGTATCTCACCTGACAGGTAACCAGACCATGTACCTTTACTATCACCTAGACTTACTGTAGATATACTGTATCTCACCTGACAGGTAACCAGACCATGTACCTTTACTATCACCTAGACTTACTGTAGATACACTGTATCTCACCTGACAGGTAACCAGACCATGTACCTTTACTATCACCTAGACTTACTGTAGATATACTGTATCTCACCTGACAGGTAACCAGACCATGTACCTTTACTATCACCTAGACTTACTGTAGATACACTGTATCTCACCTGACAGGTAACCAGACCAGGTACCTTTACTATCACCTAGACTTACTGTAGATACACTGTGTCTCACCTGACAGGTAACCAGACCATGTACCTTTACTATCACCTAGACTTACTGTAGATATACTGTATCTCACCTGACAGGTAACCAGACCATGTACCTTTACTATCACCTAGACTTACTGTAGATACACTGTATCTCACCTGACAGGTAACCAGACCATGTACCTTTACTATCACCTAGACTTACTGTAGATACACTGTATCTCACCTGACAGGTAACCAGACCAGACACCTTTACTATCACCTAGACTTACTGTAGATACACTGTATCTCACCTGACAGGTAAACAGACCATGTACCTTTACTATCACCTAGACTTACTGTAGATACACTGTATCTCACCTGACAGGTAACCAGACCAGACACCTTTACTATCACCTAGACTTACTGTAGATATACTGTATCTCACCTGACAGGTAACCAGACCAGACACCTTTACTATCACCTAGACTTACTGTAGATACACTGTATCTCACCTGACAGGTAACCAGACCAGACACCTTTACTATCACCTAGACTTACTGTAGATATACTGTATCTCACCTGACAGGTAACCAGACCAGACACCTTTACTATCACCTAGACTTACTGTAGATATACTGTATCTCACCTGACAGGTAACCAGACCATGTACCTTTACTATCACCTAGACTTACTGTAGATACACTGTATCTCACCTGACAGGTAACCAGACCATGTACCTTTACTATCACCTAGACTTACTGTAGATATACTGTATCTCACCTGACAGGTAACCAGACCATGTACCTTTACTATCACCTAGACTTACTGTAGATACACTGTATCTCACCTGACAGGTAACCAGACCAGGTACCTTTACTATCACCTAGACTTACTGTAGATACACTGTGTCTCACCTGACAGGTAACCAGACCATGTACCTTTACTATCACCTAGACTTACTGTAGATATACTGTATCTCACCTGACAGGTAACCAGACCATGTACCTTTACTATCACCTAGACTTACTGTAGATACACTGTATCTCACCTGACAGGTAACCAGACCATGTACCTTTACTATCACCTAGACTTACTGTAGATACACTGTATCTCACCTGACAGGTAACCAGACCAGACACCTTTACTATCACCTAGACTTACTGTAGATACACTGTATCTCACCTGACAGGTAACCAGACCAGACACCTTTACTATCACCTAGACTTACTGTAGATACACTGTATCTCACCTGATAGGTAACCAGACCATGTACCTTTACTATCACCTAGACTTACTGTAGATATACTGTATCTCACCTGACAGGTAACCAGACCAGGTACCTTTACTATCACCTAGACTTACTGTAGATACACTGTATCTCACCTGACAGGTAACCAGACCAGACACCTTTACTATCACCTAGACTTACTGTAGATACACTGTATCTCACCTGACCGTTAACCAGACCAGACACCTTTACTATCACCTAGACTTACTGTAGATATACTGTATCTCACCTGACAGGTAACCAGACCAGACACCTTTACTATCACCTAGACTTACTGTAGGTCCACTGTATCTCACCTGACAGGTAAACAGACCATGTACCTTTACTATCACCTAGACTTACTGTAGATATACTGTATCTCACCTGACAGGTAACCAGACCAGACACCTTTACTATCACCTAGACTTACAGTAGATATACTGTATCTCACCTGACAGGTAACCAGACCATGTACCTTTACTATCACCTAGACTCACTGTAGATACACTGTATCTCACCTGACAGGTAACCAGACCATGTACCTTTACTATCACCTAGACTCACTGTAGATATACTGTATCTCACCTGACAGGTAACCAGACCATGTACCTTTACTATCACCTAGACTTACTGTAGATATACTGTATCTCACCTGACAGGTAACCAGACCATGTACCTTTACTATCACCTAGACTCACTGTAGATACACTGTATCTCACCTGACAGGTAACCAGACCATGTACCTTTACTATCACCTAGACTTACTGTAGATACACTGTATCTCACCTGACAGGTAACCAGACCAGGTACCTTTACTATCACCTAGACTCACTGTAGATACACTGTATCTCACCTGACAGGTAACCAGACCAGACACCTTTACTATCACCTAGACTTACTGTAGATATACTGTATCTCACCTGACAGGTAACCAGACCAGACACATTTACTATCACCTAGACTTACTGTAGATATACTTTATCCCACCTATCTCACATTCTCCACTTCTATATTCCCCTTTCCTCTCCTCTCACCTCTTCCCCTTTCCTCTTTCCCTTCTCTTCTCCTCTCTTCTCGTCCCCTTTCCTCTTCTCGTCCCCTTTCCTCTTCTCCTCTCTTCTCCTCCCCTCTTCCCTCACTCCTCCTTTCCTCTCCTTCTACCCTCGTCTCCCTCCTACCCTACCCTCTCCTCCCGCTCTACCCCTCCCTCCTCGCCCTCTACCCTTTCCCTCCCTCCCACCCTCTCCCCTCCTCTCCTCTTCCTCTACACTCTTCCCTCCCTCCCACCCTCTCCCCGCTTCTCCCTCTATCCCCTCCCCTCCTCTCCTCTCCTCGCCCTCTACCCTCTCTCTTCCTCTACCCTCTCCTCTCCCTCTACCCCCTCCTTCCTCTCCCTCTACCCTCTCTTCTTCCTCTACCCTTTCCCTCCCTCCCTCCCTCTCCCCTCCTCTCCTCTTCCTCTACACTCTTCCCTCCCTCCCACCCTCTCCCCGCTTCTCCCTCTATCCCCTCCCCTCCTCTCCTCTCCTCGCCCTCTACCCTCTCTCTTCCTCTACCCTCTACCCCCTCCCTCCCTCTCCCTCTATCCTCTCTTCTTCCTCTACCCTTTCCCTCCCTCCCACCCTCTCCCCTCCTCTCCTCTTCCTCTACACTCTTCCCTCCCTCCTACCCTCTCCCCGCTTCTCCCTCTACCCTCTCCTCTTCCTCTACCCTCTCCTTTCCCTTCTTCTTCCACTCCCTCCTCTATTTCTCCCTCCCCAGTTCGTCCTGTATCGCATCGATGTTCCAGACCCCGTCTGATTCGCTGGTGTTGAAGGAAGGTCAAGGGTTATCGGTCCAGGAGCCTGTCCTGGCCTCCACTGATGATCCCCCCCTAGAGCCGGCAGGAGCCCGTCCTCCCACCGCGGCGGATAACGTGGACCACTTCCGCCTTGATAACAGCCAGGTGCCTCTTCAAATATATTTTATTTTGTCGTCATCTTACTCCGCTACCTGGTCTAGGACATTTTATTTGGGAACCTCTTTCTGAAGAGAGAGCTGACTTTAGGTGTTCATTTATTTTCAAAAAGCAACAACTCATTTATATATATCTCCAAGCTTTCTAGATCTCCCCTCATAGTCAGTCACCACAGATTGATAACCTATTCTGAAAGTCACATACTACTCGTTTTCTGCCAAATAATGACTTCAGGGATCCATGTAAATATCTTCTGTCTCTTCTTGTACTCCAGAATGCAGCAGTGTACTCTGGCCGTGTCCATACTCTGGGTCGCTATGTGTTCATCCTCCACTACCACCAACCCCTCCACCCCACCTACCCTGTCCAGGTCTTCATCAACGGGGGACGCATCTGGCAGGGTGAGCCCCCTATCCTACACCAATCTGTCGATCGTGATCTACTGGTCAATCTTCAAGGCATTCCTAGTCAAGCATTTATGTATAAAAGCCAACGATAAAGCCATGCCTCATTTTTAGGTCCTTCAAATGCTCAGTAGCAGAATACTTTTAGGACTTTCATGAGCAAAACACAGGAACCAAGTACGGAGACTGAAAAATCAGTTGAATCTTTTGGCAGTTGAATCTTTTGACATTTGAATCTTTTGGCAGTTGAATCTTTTGGCAGTTGAATCTTTTGACAGTTGAATCTTTTGACAGTTGAATCTTTTGACAGTTGAATCTTTTGGCAGTTGAATCTTTTGGCAGTTGAATCTTTTGGCAGTTGAATCTTTTGACATTTGAATCTTTTGGCAGTTGAATCTTTTGACAGTTGAATCTTTTGACATTTGAATCTTTTGGCATTTGAATCTTTTGACAGTTGAATCTTTTGGCAGTTGAATCTTTTGGCAGTTGAATCTTTTGACAGTTGAATCTTTTGGCAGTTGAATCTTTTGACAGTTGAATCTTTTGGCAGTTGAATCTTTTGGCAGTTGAATCTTTTGGCAGTTGAATCTTTTGACAGTTGAATCTTTTGACAGTTGAATCTTTTGGCAGTTGAATCTTTTGGCAGTTGAATCTTTTGACAGTTGAATCTTTTGGCAGTTGAATCTTTTGACAGTTGAATATTTTGGCAGTTGAATCTTTTGACAGTTGAATCTTTTGGCAGTTGAATCTTTTGACAGTTGTATTCTCTTTGTGATTGTGAATGATCATCATTCCTCTTCCAGGCCATGCCAACGCCTCCTTCTGTCCCCATGGTTATGGTTGCCGTAGCGTTCTGATCTCCGAGAACCAGATCATTCTGGACGTGACGGACAACGAGATCTTCCTGACTGTCCAGGTCCCCGATGGCAAAACACTCTGGCTGGTGAGTCCCATCCAGGAAGACTGGGCCAATGTCTACACTGTACTGAAAGACACTCCCGAGTGGCGCAGTGTTCTAAGACACTGCATCTCAGTGCAAGAGGCGTCACTGCAGTCCCTGGTTCGAATCCAGGCTGTATCACATCCGGCCGTGGTTGGGATCCCATAGGGCAGCGCACAATTGGCCCAGTTTTGGCCAGGGTAGGCTGTCATTGTAAATAAGAATTTGTTCTTAACTGACTTGCCTAGTTATATAAAGGTTAAATAAATACACATATCCTGTGATTCTAGCTCAGCTCTCACACCAAACCTCACATTGTCTCTCACACCAAACCTCACCTTGGCTCTCACACCAAACCTCACCTTGTCTCTCACACCAAACCTCACCTTGTCTCTCACACCAAACCTCACCTTGTCTCTCACACCAAACCTCACCTTGTCTCTCACACCAAACTTCACCTTGTCTCTCACACCAAACTTCACCTTGTCTCTCACACCAAACCTCACATTGACTCTCACACCAAACCTCACCTTGTCTCTCACACCAAACCTCACATTGGCTCTCACACCAAACCTCACCTTGTCTCTCACACCACACCTCACATTGTCTCTCACACCACACCTCACATTGTCTCTCACACCAAACCTCACATTGTCTCTCACACCAAACCTCACATTGTCTCTAACACCAAACCTCACCTTGTCACAGTAACACTACTACTTGTAACGGCTGTCTACTACTGCAGAACTTTGCAGATTTAAAAAAATAAATTATACATTTCTAATTTATACCTGTTACCTATGTTTCTATTAGGACTAAGTACTGGTGGTGAACAACCTATGGAATCTATATAACCTATAAAATCTATAGAACCTATAAAATCTATAGAATCTATACAGTCTATAGAATCTATAGAACCTATAGAATCTATAGAACCTATGGAATATATATGACCAGTAAAATCTATAGAATCTATATAACCTATGGAATCTATAGAACCTATATAATCTATAGAACCTGTAGATTCTATATAACCTATGGAATATATGTGACCAATAAAACCTATAGAATCTATATAGCCTATGGAATCTATAGAACCTATATAACCTATGGAATCTACAGAACCAATTGAATCTATATAACCTATGGAATCTATACAAGCTATGGAATCTATACAACCTATATAATCTATACAACCTATAGAATCTATATAACCTATGGAATATATACAAGCTATGGAATCTATACAACCTATATAATCTATATAACCTATAGAATCTACACAACCTATATAATCTATATAACCTATAGAATCTACACAACCTATATAATCTATATAACCTACCATCATTGTGTGTGTCAGGACTATGTTCTGGTGGTACCAGAGAGCAGCTACAGCTACAGTTACCTGTCTGAAGAACCTCTGGACAAATCATATGACTTCATCAGCAACTGTGGACAGAACAGCTTCTACATCAAGTGAGTTTACTGTACAGCATTTCTGTGTCTAGATTGATGTTGTTAAAAGCTAATACAAGTAACAGTAGTTGTCGCTGAACAGATATACTTGCTCAAATTGAATTTCAGTACCCAGAACCAAATCTCACCCGTCCAGTAGCTGGACAGCTAATCGTCTGTTACTAGAGACTCACTAGAGACTCACTAGAAACTCACTAGAGACTCACTAGAGACCCACTAGAGACTCACTAGAAACTCACTAGAGACTCACTGGAGACTCACTGGAGACTCACTAGAGACTCACTGGAGACTCACTAGAGACTCACTGGAGACTCACTAGAGACTCACTGGAGACTCACTGGAGACTCACTAGAGACTCACTGGAGACTCACTGGAGACTCACTAGAGACTCACTGGAGACTCACTGGAGACTCACTAGAGACTCACTAGAGACTCACTGGAGACTCACTGGAGACTCACTGGAGACTCACTAGAGACTCACTAGAGACCCACTAGAGACCCACTAGAGACTCACTGGAGACTCACTGGAAACTCACTGGAGACTCACTGGAGACTCACTGGAAACTCACTGGAGACTCACTAGAGACTCACTGGAGACTCACTAGAGACTCACTGGACTCACTGGAGACTCACTGAGACTCACTAGAGACTCACTGGAGACTCACTGGAAACTCACTGGAGACCCACTGGAGACTCACTGGAGACTCACTGGAAACTCACTAGAGACTCACTGGAGACTCACTGGAAACTCACTGGAGACTCACTGGAGACTCACTAGCGACTCACTAGCGACTCACTGGAGACTCACTGGAGACTCACTGGAGACTCACTAGCGACTCACTGGAGACTCACTAGAACCTCACTAGAGACTCACTAGAGACTCACTGGAGACTCACTAGAGACTCACTGGAGACTCACTAGAGACTCACTAGCGACTCACTAGCGACTCACTAGCGACTCACTGGAGACTCACTAGCGACTCTCTCCACCCCCCCTCCTCTCTCCACCCCCTCCTCTCTCCACCCCCCCCTCTCTCCACCCCCTCCTCTCTCCATCCCCCTCCTCTCTCCACCCCCTCCCTGTCTCTCCCTCTCTCCACCCCTCTCCACCCCCCTCCTCTCTCCACCCCCCCCTCTCTCTCCCCCCTCCTCTCTCCACCCCTCCCCCTCCTCTCTCCACCCCCTCCCTCTCCCCCTCCTCTCTCCACCCCCTCCTCTCTCCACCCCCTCCCTCTCTCCACCCCCTCCTCTCTCCACCCCCTCCTCTCTCCACCCCCTCCCTGTCTCTCCTCTCTCTCCACCCCCTCCCTCTCTCCACCCCCTCCTCTCTCCACCCCCTCCCTGTCTCTCCCTCTCTCTCCACCCCTCTCCACCCCCTCCTCTCTCCACCCCCTCCCTCTCTCCACCCCCTCCTCTCTCCACCCCCTCCCCTCCTCTCTCCACCCCCTCCCTCTCCCCCTCCTCTCTCCACCCCCTCCTCTCTCCACCCCCTCCCTCTCTCCACCCCCTCCTCTCTCCACCCTCTCTCCACCCCCTCCTCTCTCCACCCCCTCCTCTCTCCACCCCCCTCCTCTCCACCCCCTCCCCCTCTCTCCACCCCCTCCCTGTCTCTCCCTCTCTCTCCACCCCCTCCTCTCTCCAACCCCCTCCCTCTCTCCACCCCCTCCTCTCTCTCCACCCCCCTCCCCTCCTCTCTCACCCCCTCCCCCTCCTCTCTCCACCCCCTCCTCTCTCCACCCCCCACCCTCTCTCCACCCCCTCCTCTCTCCACCCCCCACCCTCTCTCCACCCACCCTCCTCTCTCCACCCCCTCCCTCTCCACCCCCTCCTCTCCACCCCCACCTCTCTCCACCCCCCCTCCTCTCCACCCCCTCCTCTCTCCCCCCCTCCTCTCTCCCCCTCCCTCTCCAGTCCTGCCACAGCCTCTCTATTCTGTCGTGGTTCAGCCATCTCTCTCTCTGCGTTCTTCAACAACGGTGCCTTGCCCTGCGGGTGCCATGAGGTGGGCGCGGACAGCGATACCTGCCAGCCCTTCGGCGGGCAGTGCCAGTGCAGACCGAACGTCATCGGCAGGGACTGTTCACAGTGTGCCACGGGCTACTGGGGGTTCCCCAACTGTAGAGGTGGGTCACTACACAGGGCCTGGGAGGGGAGGAGGAGGAGGAGGAGGGAGAAGGGAGGAGGGAGGAGGGACTGTTCACAGTGTGCCACGGGCTACTGGGGGTTCCCCAACTGTAGAGGTGGGTCACTACACAGGGCCTGGGAGGAGGGAGGAGGAGGGAGAAGGGAGGAGGGACTGTTCACAGTGTGCCACGGGCTACTGGGGGTTCCCCAACTGTAGAGGTGGGTCACTACACAGGGCCTGGGAGGAGGGAGGAGGAGGGAGAAGGGAGGAGGGAGGAGGGACTGCTCACAGTGTGCCACGGGCTACTGGGGGTTCCCCAACTGTAGAGGTGGGTCACTACACAGGGCCTGGGAGGAGGGAGGAGGAGGGAGGAGGAGGGAGAAGGGAGGAGGGAGGAGGGACTGCTCACAGTGTGCCACGGGCTACTGGGGGTTCCCCAACTGTAGAGGTGGGTCACTACACAGGGCTTGGGAGGAGGGAGGAGGAGGGAGAAGGGAGGAGGGACTGCTCACAGTGTGCCACGGGCTACTGGGGGTTCCCCAACTGTAGAGGTGGGTCACTACACAGGGCCTGGGAGGAGGGAGGAGGAGGGAGAAGGGAGGAGGGACTGTTCACAGTGTGCCACGGGCTACTGGGGGTTCCCCAACTGTAGAGGTGGGTCACTACACAGGGCCTGGGAGGAGGGAGGAGGAGGGAGAAGGGAGGAGGGAGGAGGGACTGCTCACAGTGTGCCACGGGCTACTGGGGGTTCCCCAACTGTAGAGGTGGGTCACTACACAGGGCCTGGGAGGAGGGAGGAGGAGGGAGGAGGAGGAGAAGGGAGGAGGGAGGAGGGACTGCTCACAGTGTGCCACGGGCTACTGGGGTTCCCCAACTGTAGAGGTGGGTCACTACACAGGGCTTGGGAGGAGGGAGGAGGAGGGAGAAGGGAGGAGGGACTGCTCACAGTGTGCCACGGGCTACTGGGGGTTCCCCAACTGTAGAGGTGGGTCACTACACAGGGCCTGGGAGGAGGGAGAAGGGAGGAGGGAGGAGGGACTGCTCACAGTGTGCCACGGGCTACTGGGGGTTCCCCAACTGTAGAGGTGGGTCACTACACAGGGCCTGGGAGGAGGGAGGAGGAGGGAGAAGGGAGGAGGGAGGAGGGACTGCTCACAGTGTGCCACGGGCTACTGGGGGTTCCCCAACTGTAGAGGTGGGTCACTACACAGGGCCTGGGAGGAGGGAGGAGGAGGGAGGAGGGACTGCTCACAGTGTGCCACGGGCTACTGGGGGTTCCCCAACTGTAGAGGTGGGTCACTATACAGGGCCTGGGAGGAGGGAGGAGGAGGGAGGAGGAGGGAGAAAGGAGGAAGGATGGGAGAGAAGTGAGGAGGGATGGAGGGAGGGGTGTTGAGTGAGGAGTGATGGGGGATGGTGAGGAGGGAGGTGGGATGGGTTTGAGGAGGAGGGAGAAAACTGAATATGCTTATTGTACTGTATGTCCTTGTATTCATTCACTTCTACACCACACTAACTATCCTCTCCTCTCCTCTCCTCTCCCCTGCAGCGTGTCAGTGTGGTACACGGCTGTGTGAGCCGGTGACTGGAGACTGTATCTGCCCACCGAGGACCCTGCTCCCAGAGTGTATCCAGTGTGAGCCGCAGACGTTCGGCTGTCATCCTCTGGTCGGCTGTGAGGTCTGCAACTGTTCCCGTCCTGGGGTCACCGCCCCCGACGTCAGCTGTGACACCGACAGTGGACAGTGCAGGTAAAACCAACTAAAGTACCCGTGGCCAACTGGGTTCTAGAGGCGGGGTTTTAGAGGCGGGGTTCTAGAGGCGGGGTTGCTCAACATCTGGCCTGCTCAACTCTTAAACGGAGACATCTGGCCTGCTCAACTCTTAAACGGAGACATCTGGCCTGCTCAACTCTTAAACGGAGACATCTGGCCTGCTCAACTCTTAAACGGAGACATCTGGCCTGCTCAACTCTTAAACGGAGACATCTGGCCAGCTCAACTCTTAAACAGAGACATCTGGCCTGCTCAACTCTTAAACGGAGACATCTGGCCTGCTCAACTCTTAAACGGAGACATATGGCCTGCTCAACTCTTAAACGGAGACATCTGGCCTGCTCAACTCTTAAACAGAGACATCTGGCCTGCTCAACTCTTAAACGGAGACATCTGGCCTGCTCAACTCTTAAACGGAGACATCTGGCCTGCTCAACTCTTAAACGGAGACATCTGGCCTGCTCAACTCTTAAACGGAGACATCGGTACATCTTTGGGTGCTGTAACCTAGGAGTTATAAAGATTGAATGAAAAGACATTCAGTACTCCTATAGGTCAGGGGAACTGAGGACAAGGCATCAGATGAGTCTCTTGATCTCTCCTTTTCCTCCCCTCTCCTCTCCTCCCCTTTCCTCCCCTCATCTCCCCTCTCATTTCCTCCCCTCTCCTCCCCTCTCTTCCCCTCCC